>NW_028317808.1:9713125-10028437 GCF_062004578.1 Staurois parvus | reverse complement strand
TGTTTGCATAACGTCCAGCTATGAAACAATATTTTGGGCTATTGTCTCTCAGATAACACACTATTTGTTTCAAGATAAAAACCTGCATACTATCCAATTTCCACCAAACACATACCCAAAGTTTTAATTTTAAATTGTGGGAGGGGGGTAATTGAGGATACATGAATTGGAAGAGAATGCGGGGTTGTGATTTTGAGGTTTTTTTGTCCATTCTGTTTTAACAGTTTATTAAACTTTTATGAAAATGCAGTGTGGTACTGCATAACAAACTATATTACTAAACTGTTGTGCCACTGGCCATTTTGCATGAAGTTGAGAGCTTCAGATTTGTTTGTTTTTTTTGTTGTTTTTAAGAGCAAGCTTTCCTATAGATTTTAGATCTGTTGTGGCTGCTGTTTACACTGTCAGTTCAGGCCTATTACAGCTGGATAAAAAAAAAACACTTTTTTCAAGTTTTAATGAACTAGATCAGTGTGTTCTTGATGTATTTAAGGCAAACTAGAGGTAGAAGCTAAAAAAAAAAATCAATCACGCATCAAAAATATGTCAGATTACAGTTTAGCTTACGTCGTCCATGGCATCATCTGTTTGTACTGTTTCTTAACACCGCATACAGCTTAAAGTCATCCTCAAGCATGTACAGTAATTTACAGAATTGGTGCTTTTTCAATGTCCCTCTCCAAGATGCATTAAAAAGAGGTCATCTGGCTCTTTTGGAGATCCTATGGCTTCCTCCATAGATACAGGGAAGTGGAGCCACAGGATTGCCATGTAAAAAAAAAAAAGACTGAAAAAAGAAAACTAATGTAGTCACTACATTTATGGACTGGTAGCTTGTATTTACTTGTAGTTTGGGATTTGGATATACTTTAAAATAATGTTTCTTTGTTTTGCAAATGTTTTCTAATACTGTATTCAGAACTTTTTGCAAAGGCATAGTTACCAGGGTAACTAAAGTGCTATATCACAGATCATTACAAATGATTAAATGGGGAAAAGATATATAATCATAATTCAAATTAAAGCAAACCTTGCATGAAAATGCAAGGTCCACTTATCTCACAATCCCAACCACCAAAATGAAAAAGGCACAGGTAACTTTAGAAGCAAGAAAATACACTCCAGCACTGTACACAAGAGAGTGACGACACCCTTGCTTAGGAAAGAAACTGATACCCCAGGTGTAAAAACAGTCATTTTTACTTTTTTCTCCTAATGTTTGTTTTTTTTTCAAAAGCTGAACTCCAGTTAGCTATGAAGGACAAATTACTGCATCTCTGTATTTATAAATACATAGTTTAAAACATTTTTAAATACAATCACTTAATACCTGCATTTGACTTAGCATAAGGTGTTTGCAATTCCTGTTCCTATATAGCAGAGCTTACTGGGAGAGGGATAAATCAGATCTTCTCCTCTTCCAGACAGGACTGTGTGGTGTGGCATGGTGGGGCAGAGCTGTGTAACTGGATGGACAGAAATACAGATCTTTGGCAGGTAAAACAGCTTCATTTTATGCATTTGATCTGTTTATTTAACCGTTTGCCTGCAGTTCAGCTTTGAATTAAAACCTGAACCCATAAAGTCAAGATTTGCTATGTTATAGGTAACATTTAGAAGTGTTAATTGTACCTAAGCAGTACCCTGAAATGTACCTTTTGGCTTGAAAAATAGTATTCCTGGAATGTTAGCGTGCTGGAATGTTAACATGCCAATTTACTCCTGTGCGTACAGCCTCATAGCTGTTTATCTGCAATGTGAGAGGCACTACTGCTTCTGACTGCCAATATCATGAAAATTTGGAATAAAGTTTGGTGATGTCACTACTGTGCTGCTCGCTGTTTTCTTTTCTGGAGGTTCTGCCATGAGGAAGAAAAGCCCTGCCTCTACCAATATGGCCTGCCAACTGAGATACAATACAGAACAAGATATGGAAAGTCAGCAATACTTCTGACTGATCCTTTGCCCTCTCCCTGCTATTTTTGAACACAGCTTACAAAGTTCCTCTTTGTGTATTTTAGTCATGGTTGAGGCCTTTTGTCAAGCAAGGGCCACTCTAATTAATGTTATATCTTATTGAGAATAGCAAAATGAATCATAAAGGAAAATTAAGTCAAACTCTATAAAACAAATACATAAATACTTTCTGAGTTTTACTTAGGAATATTGTATTATACAGTAGAGTAAACCTGTGAAGGCTTGGATGCTTGTCGCAGATAACTGAAGTACATAGGAGTCCTCTGTATTAAAGGAGAATTACTGCCAAAGCACTCCTGTGACCCATTTTCAGCTGATTGCAGACAGAAGCCACTCAGCCAATCCAGGCTGCGGAAAGATCCCGACTCTAAAGTCAGGATCCACCTCAGAATCTGAAGCAGCACCAGAATCAGCCTCTCAGCAATCCCCCTCTCACTCCACAGCCCAGCACTCCAGTGAGCACGGAGGTGGGGGGGTATTAAGGACAGACAGCGGTGACTGACAGTCAGAGAGGCTGTGGTTACTCACACTTAGAGCTAGTAGGGGACAGATGCAGCATCAAACCGATGCTGCAATCAACCTTGGTAAGTATGATTTAAAAGGAAAAAAAACATAATCCTATACTTCTCTTTTAAAGAATTGATATTTTAATTTAATATGTCTGCATATGTAAGTACCAGAAATGTTAACCAAGATTGCCATATTTTAGTGAACATATCGTTTTTGGGACTTTCAATATAATTCCGCAGAATTATAATTTCAATATTATTTATTTATTCTACTTAGTCGTTCATTATGGGCACCATATAATCTTTCCATTAAGTGGGTAGCATTATTTTAGCTGCAGAATTAAGATATGAGAATGTGTTATTTTTGGGAGTCATTACTTTACCATCAGTTTTATTAAAAATAGTTGTCATTGGAAACAATGTGATATATGGCAGTGTCTTCAAAGCACACGGTTGCCAGCTCCTAGCTTATTACAGCATATGTTGCATATTCCATTTTATATGTCAGTATAGTTGTTTTTAAATGCAGACTTAGAGTGGAACTACAGACATCTTTTGAGTATTGAGTGACTGTAGCTGTATTGGCAAACTTGCATCAAAAATGACTGAATACTGTTTGTGTTACTCTTTTTTAAATTTGCACTAACATTTAAATTTTCAGACCAAGCTTTTGGGGTTTTCCCTTCTTTTTGGTCCAAGCAGTACTGACACAAAGTTTTAGTAAAATGTTAAAGCGGAACTTTACTCTCTCAATCAACATTAATCCTTATGCTGCTAGCATTAGTAAATATACAGAAAAGTACAGTATGTTATATTTGCGTGTATTAAACTTTTTTTTTTCTACATTTCTTCAGTTACTTCCTGATTCACTTTTTTTTCACTGGTTTCCTTAACAACCAGCTATTAATGAATCAATTCAGATCAATCGTTATTTTGTATGCTTCAAATATGCTGAAACAAATTCATTTGGTTGTTTCATTATACAGACACTCCTCGCTTAACGACCTACCTGTTTAGCGACCGCTCGCACTTACGACCATCTCACCAACGGTACGTGCTAAAACGTGGTTACGCGCTAAAACGTGGTAGCGGCCCTGTGTCTCAAAGTCATTCATTATTCATGGATGAAATTGTACACTATTCTGAGGTCCAGTACTGCTGGTTTTTGGTGCTTTAATGTACCTACTGTACTTTGTTAACTTTATGTTCTGTAATACAACATTCCAGTACTGTGTGTAAATTACACAACCTATGCAAATTAAGACAAGTGGAAGTTTTCAGTTTGATCTTTCTTGTTATTTTACTTATTCAGAATACTGTATTGTCAAATACTATGCATATACTGTATTGTACTACTGTACTGTAATACATTGCAGTACTGTGTGTAAATTACACAACCTATGCAAATTAAAACAAGTGGAAGTTTTCAGTTTGATCTTTCTTGTTATTTTACTTATTCAGAATACTGTATTGTCAAATACTATGCATATATTGTACTACTGTATACAGTACATGCAGTTCCTCACTTAACGACCAATTCGCTTAACGACCAAGTCGTTGAAACGGAACTCGGTCGTTAAGCGAGGAGTACCTGTAATTTATTTAAAGTTTGTTGAAATATGTTAATGTTATTCAGAGATTCAGATACATCTGAATCTCCAAATAAAATAAAAATTTTGTCCATATTTAGATTTGGAACGAAAAGAATCGCACGTATCTATTTCACAGCGCAAATGCATCCATGTGAATGCAGTCACATGCATCAGTTTCTACCACACAGCAGACTATTAAACTGTAGGTACAGGAGTGCCTAGGTACCCTCACATACTAGGAAATGCACTTCTAATTTTCTAGGGCAATTAAAGACAAAAGTTAGATCTTTTTAGGGTATTATTTAGGCACAATGACATTTTTTAGGTGTTGAAAATATGTAGTGAGAGCAAAGAAAAAGAACTAGTGAATGAGCAGTTAGCACAAAGTGGTAAACCCTCCTAGTCCACTAAAAACAGAAACATATACAGAAAGTACAGCGCTTATGTCCAAAGCATATGGAGAACACAAAAATTATTTCTGTGTATACATATATAGGAATAATTATAGAAAAATATATACAGTTAGGTCCATATGTATTTGGACACAGGCACAATTTTAGATTTTTTCAGGTATATACCAAAACATATTCAAGCTATAGTTATATAATGGATATGAGCTGAAAGTAGTACATACTCTCAGGTTTAATTTGAGGGTATGTACATCCAAATTGGAGGAAAGGTTTAGGAATTACAGCTCTTAAGAGTAGCCATCCCCCCTTTTTCAAAGGACCAAATGTAATTGGACAATTGAATATAGTCATAAATAAAATATTCATTTGCAATATTTTGTTCAGAATTCTTTAATAGCAATGACTGCCTGAAGTCTGGAATCCATGAACATTTCCAAAGATTGGGTTTCCTCCTTTCTGATGCTTTGCCAGGCTCTAATCTTCAGTTGTTCTTTGTGGGTCTTTCTGCCTTTAGTTTTGCCTTCAGCAAGTAAAATGCATGCTCAATGGTGTTGAGATCAAGTGATTGACTCGGCCATTGCAGAATATTCTACTTCTTTTCCTTCAAAAGCCCCTAGGTTGATTTTGCAGTGTGTTTTGGTTCATTGTCCATGTGTACTGTGAAGCGCCGTCCAATCAACTTTACTGCATTTGGCTGAATCTGGGCTGACAGTATATCTCAAAACACTGCAGAATTCAACCGGCTGCTTCTGTCTTCTGTCACATCATCAATAAACACCAATGACCCAGTGCCACTGGAAACCATGCATGCCCATGCCATCACACTGCCTCCACCATGTTTTACAGATGATGTTGTGTGCTTTGGATCATGAGCTGTTCCCAGCCTTCTCCACACTTTTTTCTTCTCGTCATTTTGGTACAGATTAATCTTAGTTTCATCCGTCCAAAGAATGCTTTTCCAGAACTGGTCTGGCTTTTTTAGATGTTTTTTGGCAAAGTCTAATCTGACTTTTCTATTCTTCAGGCTCATGAATGGTTTGCACCTTCAGGTGAACCCTCTGTATTTTCTCTTGATTGTAGACTTGGACAATAATACACCCACTTCCTGGAGAGTGTCCTTCACTTGTCTGGATGTTGTGAATGGGATTTTCTTTACCACAGAGAGGATCCTGCAATCATCCACTACTGTTGTCTTCCGTGGTCGTCCATGCCTTTTTATGTTGCTGAGAACCAGTGCATTCTTCTTTACTCAGAATGTACCAAACTGTTGATTTGGCCACTCCTAATGTTGCTGTTATCTCTCTGATGGATTTGTTTCATTTTTGAATCCTTACAAAGGCCTGTTTCACTTGCATGGATAGCTCCTTTGAACGCATAATGTAGGTTCACAGCAATAGATTCCAAATGCAAATACCACACTTAGAATCAACTCCAGACCTTTTACATGCTTAATTGATAAAGAAATAATGAAGGAGTAGCCCACACCTTTTGATTCAACTGTCCAATTACTTTTGGTCCCTTGAAAAGGGGGGGTGGCTATTCTTAAGAGCTGTAATCCCTAAACCCTTCTTCCAATTTGCATGTACATACCCTCGAATTAAACCTTAGAGTGTGAACTTTCAGCCCATATTCATTAAATAACTATAGCTTGAATATGTTTTGGTAGATATCTGAAAAAAACTAAAATTGTGCCTGTGTCCAAATATATATGGACCTAAATGTATAAGATTAACTTAAATCATAAGTACAGTCCAAAAAGTGCAGTGTCCAATGGTGTTGCAGAGATCAATCATAACCAGTGACATCTGTGACAATCCTCCACCACTATGCACTCACCAGAAGTAAGAGGCAACTAGGCTCTGTACAGAAATCCCTCCAAAAGATGTAACCTTTCCACTGCAGGGATAGATGGCCAAATATCCAGTGTGACTGGGCTCTATATAGGGATATCTCTAAGGCAGATGTATCAGCTCCAGTGCATTGATAAGCAATCAATCTGGAGATAGTAAATCCTAGTTAAAAGAGCGCAGAAACCAGAGCCCAGAGATGGTGGCATGTAGTATAGTATTTTATTACATAAAAATATTAGCATCCACATGGAGCACATAAAAGCAATACAGCTTCACTTACAAACATGGCCATCGGACCATCGTATGGACTTGGTGGTGTGATGTCAGCACATAGGCTCCTCCCTGACGTATTTTGTGGATACGCACATTCTCAAAGGGACCCGCCTCCTACTGATGCCATCACAATATACATCTTAAATAGCCCTCAGGCACGCAAACGAATGGGCGCCATTTTATTGCAGACCAGACACCACATCTTTGTTTCGGATTGTGTAAATCAAAAAACAGCCACTTGCAAAATAAATAAACAAATGTATCCTGCCGGGTTCTTATATAGAGAACCCTAGATTGACGCTACCCAACCTATTGGGGTTATTAAAATAATATGTAGAGTTATCTAATTTTAAAATAAACCCTACAAAATCCAAGGTTATAAATATTAACGTGTCAAAGGTAGAGAGGAGGAATTTACAAGAAGACTTTCCATTTACATGGAGGGAAAGGGAATTAAGCTATTTGGGAATAAGGTTAACCCCCGCAATAAAGGATTTATACCAAGTTAACTATATCTCATTAATAAATGAAATCAAAGACGAGTTGAGAAGACTCTCAGGAGGGTGGGTCTCATGGATTGGGAGTATAAATTTGGTTAAGATGGTAATAGTCCCAAAAATCCTGTATACGTTTCGAATGCTCCCAATAAATTTACCCGGATCCTTTTTTAGGATAATAAGAAAATTGATAACGAGGTTTATATGGGATAATAAGAAACCAAGAATTAGGTATGAAACTTTATGTTATAGAAAGGAGGATTAAATCTGCCAAATATGACAAAGTATTACATGTCGGTGTTACTATCACGGGTGGTGGATTGGACACAATTCAGAGAAAAGTTGGGTTAAAATGGAAGGTATAATAAGTAATACACAATTGGAGAGGATCATTTGGATCTCTCGAAAATATTGGGTAATGGATGGAAATAGTAGCACGTTGACAAGGGGAATGTTGAGAATTTGGGATGGCTTGCATAACTCTATGGGGTGGAATTATAATTCACTATTGTTGCCATTGGTGGACACAGAAATTTTTCCCCCTGGAGGAGGGAACATCTCAGGGAAATGGTTTAAAGATAGAAATGCACGTTTGGGAGATATAGTAGATAAAGGGAAGATGTGCACTTTTCAAGAATGAAAGAGTAAATTTGTTGCACTAGATGAACTGAGATATTGTCAATTAAGATATTTTGTCTCAACGCTCCCCCAGCCACTGAAGATGGCAGAGGACATGCTTCCATTTGAAAAACTGAAATGTTGTTTTTCCATTTGAAAAACAACAAACGTAGGGCAGTATCCATGTTCGAAAAAAGGGGATTTATGGAATACGCACTTTATTCCCCTTAGGACATAGTAATGACATAGATATCAACTGTTTTATTGATAACAGTTGATGTTTATGTTTCTTCCATCTACTTAGGGAGGACTGTTATATGGATAAATTCCATAATCATATATTTATGGGGTTGAGATGCTTTTATATGGGCCTATTCATGCCATGTTATGTATCATGCTGCACACACTTATATGATTTTGATGCTGTTTCATGTGTTTTTTTTTATTTAATGTATTGCATGTTTTATGTCACATAGTGGTTTTTTAAGGCCCCACGGCTTTATTTTATATTTATTTTATAATTTTTTTTTTATGTTTTCATTCTTGATCGCATCTTTTTTGGAATTGAGTAGATTATTATTTTTAATATCCTTTATAATCCCCTTCTTATTAGAATTGTAGGGAAATTTTCTTCTAAATCCCTTTTTTTTAATATTTTTTGATATTTTGTTTTTTTTCTCACTGGTATCAGTGATTATAATATTTATATCCGCAGCACCCTGTGGAAATATAAGTTCATGTAATTAATTTAATCGATAATTAACCATTCCCATATCTAAATAATAATAACATTATCACCATGTTTTGTTTATTTATTTTGCAGGTGGTTGTTTTTTGATTTATATGATCCGTGACAAAGATGCAATGTCTGGTCTTCAATAAAATGGCGCCCGTTCGTTTGCGTGCCTGAGGGCTATTTAAGATGTGTATTGTGATGGCATCAGTAGGAGGCAGGTTACTTTGAGAACGTGTGTGTGCACGAAACGCATCAGTGAAGAGCCTACATGCCGACATCACGCCTAAATGTATGATGAAATTAGATTTACATCATGCACAGCTCACTGCTACAGTGTTTAACTTGTTCTTTGCTCACCTTGTATCTGGATTTTGGCTGGATTATTCTGAGGAATTCTGTTTGTTAGGCTTCCTCCACACAGCCTGGTCATTTCGGCAGCAAGAATCCGCAGATTCTTGCCGCAGAAATCCAATGGTCGCACTAACCTGGTCATGTGAAGGAAGGCTTTACAGTTATATGGGCATGCCTAGTCACTGGAATTCATTTTTAAATGGTTTCAAACTTGTGTGTTATGCTCAGTTTGCTGTTACAATGTTTCACTTTGTTTAAATAGAATGTATTTTGTTCTTTTTACTCTTAATTTGTAGCATTGAATACATTTTGCTCTGTCCTATCTCCATTTTAAGGTGCTCTGTTTCGAATGCTAATATAGGAGTTAATGGACAATGATTTGTGTTTGTATTGTTTGCGAATAAGTAGTTTCTGCACCTATTTTTCTATAGTTAACATTAACACCTTACTCCTGATACCTCTAGTCAACACAATTTGGTCTCCCGCAAAGGCAAGCAGGCTCTCATAGAACACATATGCTGTCACTAGCAGTTACAGGTTAGCTAAACCAGGCAATTTTACTTATAGAGTTTGTGTATATATACGTATTAACGGTCTATTTGGATTTGTGTGCTCTTTAGAGTAATCAAAAAACAACCTACTACTTTTAAATTTAATTTCCTTAGGCAGACTGTGCATAGAAGGTTTCAAATGTTACAAAAAAAATTAAATAGTAATTTATGCACACATAAGAAAACATCACTAAAAATAAAAGAAATAGACAAACTTACATAAAAATTTGTTTTCCTGCTCCTGGGATTAGAAGGAAAACACATATCACACCCCCAACAATGATGGCACCAGTCAGATATGACCAAGGTTAGATTTCAGAACTCAGATTTATACTTTAGAGATCACATTAGAGTTGCCACCCTGCCAGTCAGTTCAATTGGTTGAAAGGGGCTGGTTGCTGCACTGGCAGGATTTTGTTGATCAAAATCTTTAAATACTCTTAACTTTAAATGACCTTAAGGTTCAGACTGAACCTTGACTGTTCACATGTTTGATCATGTCCATATATGTTCAATCACATCTACTGGTAGCCCCCAAACCTTTGTTTATAAACAGCTGTCATCAACCAAACCTTTGGCTGGAGTGAAGTGATAGAAAAGATGTGTGTCGGCAGACAGCAGGTTTTTTTTAACTTTCAGCAGGGCGGCGGGCATCAGGCATTGTGATTGATATGGATCTACATCGCTGGATGACGTGCTTGATGGTGGATTTACACTGTGGGACTTTTTTGTAGATTAATGGACTTGTCAAAAATGTATCCCCTATTTTCTTGATTTATGAATGGTGTTCCATTTAAAATTCATACCAAAACTGAAGGTTATGACATAGAGTTTGGGGGGACCTGATGCTGTTTTTTTGCATGGGGCCCCAATTTAAAATTCATGCCAGATTTGAATGGTCTGGCAGGAATTATGGAGGAATTCTCATGCTCTTTTTTTGTGTGGAGCTCTCCATTAACATTTAAATTAGACTCTAGCCTAGGATGAGAGTCCAGTATAGATGAATAGAATCCCTAGCCGCTTTGTTTGCAAACAGAACTAATATATATACTGCATGTTGAAATGCGTTTTTTATGTTACAAAATATATGAAAAATATTTTTAAAAATATATTTTTTAAATATATTCTTCAGATTTTTTTAACATATAAAAAAGTAATTTTAACATGTATTTTTACATATATTTGTAAATGCATTCCAAAAATGTAGATTTGTATTTTTAAAGACATACAGTATATCTGAAATGTATTTTTAAAAATATGTTTCATATATTTTGTAATAAAACCGCTTTATTTATATATATATATATATATATATATATATGATATTTTGAAATATATTGAAAATGGCCAAAATTGCAGTATTTCAAATATATGTCAATATATTTGGGAAGAATATTTAAAAAATATATTTCAAATATATTTTTCTTCCATGTGGGTTGGTTGCAAACTTAAACAGAATTTTTCTTTGTAAATGTCAGTTTTGTTGCAGTAGGTTGCATACATTGCACGGATGTGTGACTTCACAGGTACCTGAGCCCGAACTCAATCTAGCAATGTGCAGGAGAGCCCATCTCTCTCGTTCCTCGTTAGCTCAAATACAGCAACAGGAGCTATCGACTCCCAATTTTATGGACACCTGGAGCAGAGTTCAGGGGCGAGCACACACGAGTGTCCCCAGAGCAAGTGGTTTGCTATGGGGGCACTCTGCGGTGGGGGACCTGAGAACAGGAGATTCAGGGCAGCTCTATGCAAAATTATTCCACAGAGCAAGTAAGTATGACATGTTTCTTTGTGTTTTTAAAAAAAAAATAAATAAACCTTTAGAACTACCTTAAGGCTAGATCTCAGTTATCGCTTGGTACTTTAGGATGAAAGAAAAGTCTAACTATTTTTAAAAATATTCCCTTCTACCTATCCTGCCTAACCTGTATAAAAAAAAGATGTGTGCACTTGCCTATTTTAAATCTGCCGTCACATGGTCCTGATGCTCAGGAAGCGCAGAACAACAGCCTAGTTAGACTTAGGCTTTTCTTCTACTTTAAAGTTCCACTCCCTGCAAAAATGAAAACATTTCATTAGCATTGTTTCCCCTAATATATTCCTAGTAGCAATAATCTTATTTAACTTTTCCAAAGTTATTACAAATAAAATATATGGTGATCCTGCCATTTCCATGTCAATATCATCTATAGTTCTGATGCAGGGCTGCCAACTATATTAAGCTGCAATTCAAATACCCCCCCCCCCCCCCATTATTGTTGGTACCAGAAGCATAACTGTAATTCTCCTTCATTTCATAAAGTAGCTTTTGCATCTTTGCCAGAAGTGACACATGTTTAAAAAACAACACAACACCAGCTTATAAACACAGTATAACATCTCCTTAACAATTGCAGTACATGTGTGTCTTATGCAGTGTCCAAGGAGTACTTTTTGTATGCATAATTCTTTGATGTTTTGACCTGCCTGATTTCTCTCTGAGGAACTGTGGTCTAGTAAAATATGTTTACACGCATGAAGTCAGTACAATATTGGCCATTCTCTCTAAATAATACACTGTAATTGTTTTTTTAATGATAAAACATGTCTGTCCCTCTTAAATTGCAGCCTAATAAAACTGTTTATGTACTGTTCATTGACTGCACAATATATCTAGGTATTCTTTTTTAAAAAGTATTCTGTCATCTGTAGTTCTTTATAAACCTGCCTTGTGTCTCCCTTTTACATTGCAGTTTAATAAACCTGCTTTAATACTGTGCATTGACTGTATAATATGTACAGCTATTTGCTGTTGGAAAATACAATCTAAAATGTATTCCTTAATAACACATGCATTGTCTTTCCTTTTTAAAATGCAGCCTAATAAAGCTGTTTACATAGTGTGCATCAACTGTACAATATTTCTGGATATTTTCTGTGTTTTGCTTTTTCACTTTAATAATGGATAAACATGGTTTTTATTTGATATTTTCATTGACATGCTTTAAAATTCTGTTGTTTCTGTAATTCATAATCATTTCATCTTCTCTGATTCATTGGGTTCTTTTAGTGAGACTTCATAGACAGTGACAATGTCTACTTTTTTGATTATGCTATCAATATCCCCTGCATTGTCAGAGGAACCAGGGATGCAATTAAGGAAAAACTGAAAAGCTATTTTTCATTAGAGAAGCATGTGCAGATTATGCCAAGAGAATTCTTTGCTGCCATCCACATTCCTGCAAGGCCAGTGCCTGAGCTAATAGCCTTATCTAGTAAGAACCCAAGAAAATGTAAAAAATGGATGATTTGGAGAGCATCTCTATTGTGTAAAAGTGTGCCTGTTGCAGATGTTCGGAAGTGATGTCACCTCAGCATGGCCATTCAAGCTGCAGATACGGAAGAAAGACTGCGTAGAGATGGAAGCACCAGGAGAGCCATGCAGCGCTCCGTCTGCAGGTAGGTCTGTCTTAATGTACTAGCATGTGGTGCACACTAGTACATTATGAAACCTGCAGGGGGGGCCATTTTTTTATTTTTTTCCGGTGACTTTACTACCAGTTTAAACTACCCACAACATCACTGCTGCTGTCTGCTCAGTTCTGAAATTTTTACAGCACATCTCTTGCATGAGATTATACCTCTTGATTAAAACATCTTTAATCACATAATAATTATCATCGAGTTCTTGTGGGAGGCCATCCAGTGTTTTCCTTTCAGTGCCAGTGTCAGATATCTCACCCACTGCTCAAGTTAATGCTGTTGCTGTTGTTGCAGTTCCTCTCTTTTTGTCTGATGTTTCTTTTTTTCCCTTCTCTTTCTGACGTTCTTTTGCAGTTTATTGGAACTCAAAAATTAGCTAGAAGCACAAATTAGGGCCATCATTTCCTATATACTGCAAGGCTGTTTGCCAACAAAAATCTGCAGTGTCTGATGCATTCTCCTCATCTTCTGCTGAGAAGGTCCAAGGACAAAGTCATGATAAAGCAAAGTATTTAGCACAATGTAGTCCTCTGAATCTACCATTTATTATGACAGCATTAAAAGTAACTAGCCAATATGTTTCTTAATATCTTAATCATAGATAGGTGGCATAAGTCATAGATATGGCTTTTCCAAAAGCTTATCAAAGCTTATAAGCTGATATGAGAACGTGTCACCGCCTCTACTTTCAGTGCGTCGTCATAACATCGTATCCATAAAAAAAGTAAAAAACACCTCAGTAGCGCAACTTAATGCTTATTTGAAAACATATCATATCTTATTTTTAATACAACATTCCCCAGTGGACTGCACTACTGGCGTGTCCATCTAGGTCATCAGGTGAATTGTATTCTATTTGACAGCAGTCTATATCCTGTTAATTTTGTTCCCTTTTATTTTTACACAATTGTTATTTATTTGATTGCTGAATGTGTGCGAGCAGTCAGGATTGTTTCCGCATATAACAAGTAGTTTTTTTTTTTATAATGGTGTCTATGCCTTGAGGAACCTACAGTGCCTTGAAAAAGTATTCACACCCCTTGAAGTTTTCCACATTTTGTCATGTTACAACCAAAAATGTAAATGTATTTTATTGGGATTTTATGTAATAGACCAACACAAAGTGGCACACAATTGCGAAGTGGAAGGAAAATGATAAATAGTTTTCAAATATTTTTACAAATACATATCTGGCTTGCATTTGAATTCAGCCCCCTTTACTCTGATACCTCTAACTAAAATCTAGTGGAATCAATTGCCTTCAGAAGTCACCTACTTAGTAAATAAAGTCCACCTGTGTGTAATTTAATCTTAGTATAAATACAGCTGTTCTGTGAAGCCTTCCGAGATTTGTTAGAGAAAATTAGCAAACAAACAGCATCATAAAGGCCAAGGAACACCCCAGACAGGTAAGGGATAAAGCTGTGGAGAAGTTTAAAACAATGTTAGGTTATAATAAAATATCACAAGCTTTGAACATCTCACAGAGCACTGTTCAATCCATCATCCGAAATTGGAAAGATTATGGCACAGCTGCAAACCTGTCAAGACATGGCCATCCACCTAAACTGACAGGCCAGGCAAGGAGAACATTAATCAGAAAAGGAGTCAAGAAGCCCATGGTAACTCTGGAGGAGCTGCAGAGATCCACAGCTCAGATGGGGGAATCTGTCCGAAGGACAACTATTAGTCATGCTCTCCACAAATCTGGCCTTTATGGAAGAGTGGCAAGAAGAAAACCATTGTTGAAAGAAAGCCATAAGAAGCCCTGTTTGCAGTTTGTGAGAAGCCATGTGGGGGACACATCAAACTTGTGGAAGAAGGTGCTCTGCTCAGATGAGACCAAAATTAAATTTTTTGGCCTAAAAGCAAAATGCTATGTGTGGCGGAAAACTAACATTGCACATCACCTTGAACACACCATCCTCACTGTGAAACATGGTGGTGGCAGCATCATGTGGCGATGTGTTTCTTTAGCAGGGACAGGGAAGCTAGTCAGAGTTGATGGGAAGATGGATGGAGCCAAATACAGAGCAATCTTAGAAGAAAACCTGTTTTACTCTGGAAAAGACTTGAGACTGGGCCGGGGGTTCATTTTTCAGCAGGACAATGACCTTAAATATACAGCCAGAGCTACAAGGGAATGGTTTAGATCAAATAATATTCATGTGTTAGAATGGCCCAGTCAAAGTCCAGACCTAAATCCAATTGAGAATCTGTGGCAAGACTTGAAAATTGCTGTTTACAGATGTTCTCCATCCAATCTGACAGAGCTTGAGCTATTTTGCAAAGAAGAATGGGAAAAAATGCCACCCTCTAGATGTGCAAAACTGGTAGAAACATCCCCAAAAATACTTACAGCTTTAATTGCACCGAAAGGTGGTTCTGCAAAGTATTGACTCAGGAGGGCTGAATACAAATGCATGCCACACTTTTCACAGATTTATTTGTAAAACAATTTGAAAACCATTTATCATTTTCCTTCCACTTCACAATTATGTGCCACTTTGTGTCGGTCTATCACATAAAATCCCAATAAAATACATTTACGTTTTTGGTTGTAACATGACAAAATGTGGAAAATTTCATATGAATGAATACGTATGAATATTTTTTCAAGGCACTGTACCTGTGAATAAGGCCTTTTGAAGCAGAAACATGTCAGTAAATTTTTTTTTAATGCTGTAATAGTAAAGAAGAGATTCAGGATTATGTTGATACCTGCTTCGCTTATTCAGTACCTTGCCTAAAAAGAAGGGATTTTTTTTGTGCAATTCTAGAGGTGGGCGTTCTTCATGAAAAGGATGAGCTGTAAGCATTCTTATTTGGAACAAATAATAGCCATCTGCAGTTGCACCGTTGCTAGGCTCAGACACCATAGTACACTGGTCTGCATCATCTGCTAGCAGTGCTTATATAAGCTTTTCTTTCTTTGCTCATAGTGGTTGATCAGAGATTCTTTGGACCACTTTTCATGGGATGTTGCCAGCTCAAAGTATTTGACAAAAAAAAAAACATACTGTATATTTACAACTGCTTGTTGCTACATGTTTTTAGAAACACAAATATGCACTCAGAGGTTTTACTGACTGTTAATTGCTTAATCCAGGTATTAATTGCTCTAAAATTCTACTTAGCTGCCAACCATCTGTCACAGAAGGAGGAATGGAGGGTAAACAGATGAGGGAGATCAGATGATGTGCAAAGTATTGCTGTATGTTGCAGTCTCTTGGAAAATGACTAGTACATGAGCAAATTATCATAGGAACTCAATATACTCCAATCTGGACACAGGAAACATTAATAAAGCAGAACAGACACATGTTGATTGATATCCAAGCTCACATCACTCACACCCAACTTACAGGTTCTGACAAACCTTGCTCCTAACATCCCTAGCTAGAACACTTTGCTTTGAAATGGACTGGCACATAGGCTTTCACAGACCACACACACTGCTTTTACTAGTAGTTACAGGTTTCCTAAAGCAGGCAATATCACTTATAGAGTTAGTCAAATATGTTCATTGTTTAGAGAAGTGTTTCCCAACCTTTTTTCAGTCAAGGCACCCTTTAAAAATGATGGGTAGTCCCGAGGCACCCTTTAAAATTATGGACAGTCTTGAGGCACCCCATTCTAAAATATGATAAACTATTCTAATAGTTTTATATAACACAGCAACATCCACACTTGTAGAACACCCAAGATTAGAGGTGATTTACTAACTAAAAGGCAGGCCTGTCCACCCACTGGCTTGTATAGAAGTTTTGGGAAATTTTTAGACATTTTGCCAAGGCATCCCTGAAGACTCCTCAAGGCACCCTGGTTGAGAAAGGCTGGTTTAGAGCAATCAAAAACCAGCTAATTAATTTTATATTTAATACCCCTAGGTGGACCATGCCAATCTGAACTATTTGGTGCATTCTGCTTTTGTTGTGATACAATTAATGTACAACTATCCACACTGGTGTACACTAGCCTCAAAATATTTTATATTATATTGACCTGTTATAGTGAATTTCCTAAAATGTTATTGCATTTGTCTGTGTTTTGGAAATGAAAATAAAGACAGCATCTGGTTAGAGTTTTATAATGTGATTTTGTGTTTCTGGTGTAGCAGTTTGTTTGCTCAAAAAACACTACCGTGTTGTTCACAGGATGTATGTATGGAAGCAACTGTCAACACCAATGCCTGAGCCTTAGTCTTGCATAATGTGGCTTGTAAACACCACACTACCGCACAAATATTGTGTATGGTCTGCTGAAAGGGGAAGTTAATTTAATCCAGAAATGTTTAAAGCAGTTAGCAAACACCATTCCGGTGCTGTGCTTTACATGTGACATGCGCCTTGTAAGGTGCACACTGCAAATATATTTTATATAACCTGGTTTCCAGATAAACTGTCTTGTGAAGTAAGGTAAAAAAGTACAGTACTTTAGTCCTTTACTTACTAACCTAAATTGGAGCCAAAGCAGTTTTTTTTTAATGCTAGTGGGCAGATTTATGGCAGAAGAGACACATTTGTCTCTTCTGCCACAAAATCTCTTTTCCTGCCTACTAGCAATATAATTACAAATAGTACACGCACAGTCAGTTTAACCACTTCCAGTCCGGACACTTTCACCCCCTTCCTGCCCAGGCCAATTTTCAGCTTTCAGTGCTATCACACTTTAAATGACAATTGCGCGGTCATGCAACACTGTACCCATATGAATTTTTTAGCATTTTTTTTAGACAGAAAAAACTTTATTTTAGGTGGTATTTATTCACCACTGGGATTTATTTTTTTTTGCTTTATAAATGAAAAAGTCCAAAAATTAAAAAAAAAGGGTTTTTCTTATAACATTTTGCAAAATAAATAATCTTTCTTCATAAATATTGGCCAAAATGTATTAGGCTTTTTAGTAAACAAAATAACCCAAATTAGTTTATAACCAAAAATTATAATTTAAAATTTTTTTTCTCAATTTTTATTATTATTTTTTTATATTATTATTTATGTTTTTTTTAACATACTGTCACCCTAGCACAGTGGTCGGCAAGCCGCGGCTCGCGAGCCACATGCGGCTCTTTACACGCTTTAATGCGGCTCTTGTGTGCCGGGCGCCCGCTCCCCTCCCTCCTCTCGGGCGGCAGGGACTCTGCAGCGTGATCCAAAAAAAAAAATAGCCAGGGCAGCGCGCTTAAATGCAATGATTGGCCAGTCTTGCTGCCACTCACATCCTGATAGCCAGTGATTGGCTGTCAGGATGGATGTGTGTAGGCGGGGCAGCGTGACGAACGTGAGAGGAGCTGGGCTCCTCTCACAGTCCGCCCTGAAGGGCGGGAGAGGCGCGGGAACACGCGGAGAGGAACGCGCGGAGCAAAGGTAAGTGAATTGACACAGGGGGGACTTGGCTTGCTACTTGCTACTTACTTACTACTACTATATGAGGGATGAATTAATATGGGGGATGAATTACTATAGGGGGGATGAATTACTATGGGGGATGAATTACTATATGGGGGATGAATTACTATGGGGGATGAATTACTATATGGGGGATGAATTACTATATGGGGGATGAATTACTATGGGGGATGAATTACTATAGGGGGAATGAATTACTATGGGGGATGAATTACTATATGGGGGATGAATTACTATGGGGGGTGAATTACTATATGGGGGATGAATTACTATATGGGGGATGAATTACTATGGGGGATGAATTACTATATGGGGGATGAATTACTATATGGGGGATGAATTACTATGGGGGATGAATTACTATAGGGGGGATGAATTACTATATGGGGGATGAATTACTATATGGGGGATGAATATAGGGGATGAATTACTATGGGGGATGAATTACTATATGGGGGATGAATTACTATATGGGGGATGAATTACTATGGGGGATGAATTACTATATGGGGGATGAATTACTATATGGGGGATGAATTACTATGGGGGATGAATTACTATAAAAACTTATTGAAACTAAAAACAGTGTACCATCCTATGTATTTTCAGTTTTAAAAATGTGGCTCTCAAAATAAATTTAAATCGTGGTTTTGGCGAGATTTGGCTCAGTTGGAAAAAAAGGTTGCCCACCACTGCCCTAGCAGTACAGTGTCACCATAGTGACACTGTACTACTTGTGGGGGGTGATGAATATTTTTTTTCTTTTTTTACACCCATAAAGGCTGTAAAAGCAATCATTTTCTTTCTCTCTGGCTGCATTCTTGCAGCCATTGAGAAATACTGTGAGAGTTGTGATTGGTCACAGCTTGTCACATGGTATAAGGCTGTTGTGAATAGTCTTGTACCATGTGACCTCTGTGATCATTCACAGATTTCACAAGTACTAAGCAAAGATGTCAGGAAGTGACATCATTGCTTACTACTGCTCATGTGTTCACTGATTGGCCAATCAGTGATCACATGAATCGGGACCTCATACAGAGGTCCAGTACAGCGATCGGTGGACATAGCGGGCACCGGATCACAGTGCCACATGCTCCCAGGGAATGCGCACAGGCAGTGGATACGGGTGACATTTGGAAACATCAACCCGCTTCGGCAGCGCTCCCATCCATCCATTTATAGAAATGGGTCGAAGGGGAAGTGGTTAATATACTACAAGTTAAAGTTACTCCCTGTCTGATTGTTCTGACGATTACCTAATCTATTAAACAGGTGCAAAGTTAGAAAAAATGCAAGTGCAAAAGAAGTACAAGAAGGAAAATAACATGCACAGCAGAATAATTAAAAACAGATTTGGATGGCAAAGAACATGCATACACTGCAGAGTCTGATCATGAATGCAGTACAAGCATGGACTCTTCACAGTAGTGTCCTTATATCTCAATATATGGCTGCATAGCATAGTCTTTGTAATATCCTATATCAACAGAAAGTCTAGCTGAGAGCAACTACATTAGTAAAACAGTACCGCTGCTGTTGTTCTTCTGATTATTATCATAAACAGCATGCTTTACAGTGAAGTCCAGAATAGCTCTAGTAACACAGGTGAACAGCTGGAAGACAAAGGGCTATCCCCACTGGAATTGGAGTGCACTGGATGTATTTGGGAAGGGTTACCCCACAGTATATGGGTGTTTTGGAGAAGCTATATGCTATTAGGATTTGATTCAACTGGACAGACACTGGTACTGATAGTGGAGAACCCCTGAATGGGCTGCATATCACTTGCTCAGCTACTTTTGCTTCTTTAGATGTGGTCTCTCTGAGTTCTGGGGAGGGGAAGCAGAGGCATAGATATTCCCTGAGTGTGTCCTGGAACCCAGGGAGTTGTAAGAAATGGAGGTCTACACCTGCTTTTCAGCCTAGTAAGTGAATTGGTTTTCTACTACACAAGCAGGGAAGGCTGAAGATTCTGAAGCCTGAAAAAAAAGACTGATGGGGTGATGAGGGGGAGTGCAGACCTTGCTATGCTAGAGGAGAGCACCTTCCAAAGCAAGAGTTCCATAATGTTCAAAAATGGTGTTCAAGATCAACTTCTGTTGAACAGGGAGGGCCACACTTTGATCAACACTGGTTAATCTTGCCAAATTTTGATCAGTCCATGACCAGTTTAAGGATGACCTCTGTTGGCAATTAAAAATAGCACGACTTTAATCTGTAAAAAACATCTGTTCTACAGGAAAAACATTACTGTTTATTATTTTAACAATCATACATTCATATGGTAAGGAGCTGTGTAGCCACACGTCATGATAACACCCACCTGCCCCATGGATTTTATGCAAATAACAGTATCACCTGCAATGGATCATGCATAACCAAGAATTGTATTAGAAATTTCCTCACTTTCTGTTTTGAAACCACCTAGGAAGTGCTTGGAAACAGAGGATCTTACCCTTTGTCATGCTAATAAGAAAAAGTACTTTAAAATGCCTTACTTGTCCTCTTCAGAAAGATAATCCTCAAATCCTGTCCTGGTGGTCAGCTGGGGGAAAAGCGCTTCAGTGGGGTCACAGACAGCAAAACCTGATACTGTTTTTTAACCTTTCTCAATCTGCTCAAACAAAAAGTGTTTAGGTTGGAGCTGGGTTTTAAGACACAGAAATACAATTATTCTTGATCTCTGATTTATGAGATTAGTAATCAACATGTTAGAAGCTAACGCGCCATTAGAAAACATTTTTACCCCCTTGGCTCCAGTCTCTCTGGACTTGAAGGGGTTCTGAAAGAAGGACACTGAGGCAACACTCCCTATCATGTGACTGCTGTAATAGGCTGTTGCAGCAGTCATATGATGTGGAACTCCATCCACTAGCTCCTGATCACAAACAATGACTGGGAGCTGCCATTGACAGCTAAGTTGCTGTGCTGAGTGTGTGCAGTGAGCGTGCTTTCAGCACATAACAGTGAATACATGTATATGTACAGTATACACACATTAAGGACCACTCACAATGTGTGCACAATGCGTACACTGGTAGAAAGAAGTAAAAATCTTATACACGGTATACAGCTTTTTTCACTGGAAACTGTGGAAAGATTTTAGGTTTAGACCATAGTTTTCCTCTGATTATTTGTTTTAAGTTTATTTAAGAAACAAAAGTAAAATTTTCATTAAATATTACAATGGTAAGGTAAGACACTCCTTTGAAGTTTACTTCTCCAAGATGCTATGTCATTTATCTGCTTGGAGTAATATTTCAGAACTAGAACTAGAAGCACTGGCGCTTCTCACTCACATAACGTCATGTAACAATTAAAGTACTCCTCATAGAATTTAAATAAAATAAGTTTGCATATATATATATATACAGTCATGGCCGAAATTGTTGGCACCCTTGATATTTCTCCAGGAAATCATGTATTTCTCACGAAACGTATTGCATTAACACATGTTTTGCTATACACATGTTTATTCCCTTTGTGTGTATTGGGACAAAACAAAAAAAGGGAGGAAAGAAAGCAAATTCGACATAATGTCACACAAACCTCCAAAAATGGGCTGGACAAAAGTATTGGCACCCTTTCACAACTGCGGATAAATAAGAATGTTACAAGCATGTGATGCTCCTGTAAACTCACCTGGGGCAAGTAACAGGTGTGGGCAATATAGAAATCACACCTGAAAGCAGATAAAAAGGAGAGACGTTCACTTAACCTTTGCATTGTGTGTCTGTCTGTGCCACACTAAGCATGGACAACAGAAAGAGGAGACGAGAACTGTCTGAGGACCTGAGAACCAAAATTGTGGCAAAATATCAACAATCTCAAGGTTACAAGTCCATCTCCAGAGAACTAGATTTGCCTTTGTCCACAGTGCGCAACATTATCAAGAAGTTTGCAACCCATGGCACTGTAGCTAATCTCCCTGGTCGTGGACGGATGAGGAAAATTGATGAAAGATTGCAACGCAGAATAGTCCGGATGGTGGATAAGCAGCCCCAAACATGTTCCAAAGACATTCAAGCTGTCCTGCAGGCTCAGGGAGCATCAGTGTCAGCGCGAACTATCCGTCGACATTTAAATGAAATGAAACGCTATGGCAGGAGACCCAGGAGGACCCCACTGCTGACACAGAGACATAAAAAAGCAAGACTACAGTTTGCCAAAATGTACTTGAGTAAGCCAAAAGCCTTCTGGGAAAACGTCTTGTGGACAGATGAGACCAAGATAGAGCTTTTCGGTAAAGCACATCATTCTACTGTTTACCGAAAACGGAATGAGGCCTACAAAGAACAAAACACAGTACCTACGGTAAAATATGGTGGAGGTTCAATGATGTTTTGGGGTTGTTTTGCTGCCTCTGGCACTGGGTGCCTTGACTGTGTGCAAGGCATCATGAAATCTGAGGATTACCAAAGGATTTTGGGTCGCACTGTAGGGCCCAGTGTCAGAAAGCTGGGTTTGCGTCCAAGATCCTGGGTCTTCCAGCAGGACAATGACCCCAAACATACGTCAAAAAGCACTCAGAAATGGATGGCAAAGAAGCGCTGGAGAGTTCTGAAGTGGCCAGCAATGAGCCCAGATCTAAATCCCATTGAACACCTGTGGAGAGATCTTAAAATTGCTGTTGGGAAAAGGTGTCCTTCCAATAAGAGAGACCTGGAGCTGTTTGCAAAGGAAGAGTGGTCCAAAATTCCGGGTGAGAGGTGTCAGAAGCTTATTGATGGTTATAGGAAGCGACTGATTTCAGTTATGTTTTCCAAAGGGTGTGCAACCAAATATTAAGTTAAGGGTGCCAATACTTTTGTCCAGCCCATTTTTGGGGTTTTGTGTGACATTATGTCATATTTGCTTTTCTGCCTCTGTTTTATATTTGTTCCAATACATACAAAGGGAATAAACATGTGTATAGCAAAACATGTGTTAATGCAATACCTTTTTTGTGTGAAATACTTGATTTTCAGGAAAAATATCAAGGGTGCCAACAATTTCGGCCATGACTGTATATATATATATTGCTCTGCTATAAATGTATATGAAAACCAATATGCTAATTATATATATAGCATTGCTATGTTACTATTAATTTATTTGTAAATATAAGGTTTTGTGAGTCTGTAATTATTAAATCCCAAAGAAATTGTTGACTCTAATATAATTCAGCATATCTCAACATGCAAACATGAAAACATGAAGATATCACTAGTTTAATTTAGAAATAGTAAGCATACCATTGCATACCATTGGCCCCAAAAGCTGGTAATGGCTTTGTATGAGTATTTTGCAAAATTCCTGCAGTTGCAAGATGGTTGTGGGTTTCTTTGCATGGAATGCCAGTTTAAAATGCCCCACAATGTTTTAATATGATTCAAATCAGTGCTTTAACAAGCGCAGTCCAAAACTCTCTATTTCTTCTTTTTCAGCAATTACTTGGTGGCTTTCACAATACAGTATGCTTTGGAACACTATTGGGTTGAAAGATCCATTTATGGCTCAGGTTTTTATCCATGGACAGATGACCTCACGTTCTTATAAAGCACACTTTATAATGTTGCAGAATTCATAGTTGAATAGTTGACTGAAAGCTAACCAGGTCCTGAAGCAGCAAAGCAACCTTAAACCATAACATTCTTACCACCACGCTTCACAGATGGTATGAAGTTCTTCTCATGAAATGCTGTCTTGCACCAAACTTATCTACTGTTACTGTGGCCAAACAATTCTATTTTTCTAAAAGAGTTCTATTCATTGGTACCTAATCTGGAACACCTCAATCTCGCTGGGCCTTCAAGAGGTTTGGAAAGACGGGAGGTAAAATTGCCAATCATGTGACTATTGTAATAGGTTGTGGCAGCAGTCACATGATTGAGAGCCCCACCCACTGTCTCCCATTCGTAAATGGTGACTAAAAGCTATCATTAACAGTTTGGTCATTGTGCTGAGAGAGCGAGAAAAGGTTAACTCGCTAATTCCATTGTGCATTGTTTTAGTTTTAGTTAATGTAGGTAGAATGTAGAGCAGGCAAAACAAAGTTTAGTTTCTTCCTTTAGGTCTGCTTTAAAATGTATATAAATATAAATAATGTAATATGATAATGTAATGTATTGCAGTTTACCAGTCCTTAGCTGTGGTGAATGCATTCCTTTTTTTGTTTATTTTCATCTGGCAATCCTGCTAGTAGTACACTTACTGTCATAGGGTGACATGCTCACTCGCTGTATTTTATCTATGGAGAAGCAACAGTTTTACCTTATGTCTGAAAGTTTTTTGGGAATACAAACACCCTCCCCCCTCCACACACACACACACACACACATTTTGCACTCATCTGTCAGGAAAGCACTGGTCATAGTACAGATGAAGGCTCAAGACGCATACAAATGTGCAGGCGCAGTCCTGCGGGTAATTGTTGTGCTATACACAGACATGCCCAAGTGCACCCACCACTACCACTGGCATCAAATGGGCTATTTTAGTGCAGCAGTTATGCTGGTCAGTGCTGTCTGATCTAAAGCTCTCCATGTCCCTCCATCTGCTCTTGTATCTGACTCCTGTGATTGACCCGGCTTGTCCTGACCACGCTTGAATGCTACCTGCCCTGACACTGGCTTGTCTCTGGACTCTGCTCTGCCTCCTGCTCATTTGCCTGCTCCAGTGTTGCTGACCTCTGCCTGTATCCTGCTCATGCTCTTGCCTGCTGCCCATGCTTGTCCCTGACCATCTGTTACTGATCTGGCTCATCTAACCACACATCCTGTTATCCATCTGCCGAGCTCTGCATGATACTTAACTGGTCCTTGCTGGGCCTTCACCTGCCACATGCTGCCAGACTCCTTTGCACCTGTGGCCAACCATCGGTCCCCCAAGCAACTGCCAGAGTGCTGTCTGCCAGGCTCAGGGTATGCTGCTTCTGCTGCCACCATTGTACTGGCCATCTGACCTTTCCCTGGAGAAGCACCTGCTACTTACCTGTATGGACATTTGGACACTCTACAGCACATGTACCTTGCCATGCTCTCGTGGCTACTGTCTCAACACCAGTGGTCCTTGAGCCTGAACTGTAAGAAAGGCCTCCCTCTACACATCAGGCTCTGCTATAAGGTACGTGACACTATTGAACTTACTTAACACTTATTTTCACTTTATATGGTATATTTCACAGACCAAAAGGAAGCAAATAGGAGCAGTTAATATTAGGGTTTACATATACTTTAAATACAGATGGAGTTTACAACAGTCTAATTTGTTTTCAAAGTTTATTATCGCTAGGGATATTTTGGTTGTTTATTAAATTTTTTTTTCTACTGGACATATTTTGGGGGCTTACTATGGCCAAGAAAGTCTAACAATGACTGTGTCAATTCCAATGCCGCAAAGACTATCTAAAGTTGATCAACCACTAAGTGACACTTAAAAGCTGAAGAATCTTTATGAAGTGTGTCAAATTGTTATAGGTATTAGTGACATGTTTGAAATATTATTTAAAATGTAATTCATAAATCTTTCAATGAATTTCAATCATCAACCCAGAAAGAATACTAACATTTTTCCATCTAAATCTTAAGAAAACCGTGGCAATGAAACATAACCAAACTGAGACATTATCCCTGAAGTTTACCTTAAACCTATAGTTCAATTCCTTCAGTTGGGGAGATGAATTCTGATGTTTTAATGGTGATTTTTATTTTTAAAGTTTAAAAAAAATCAGTGGTACCTTTTGTTTTTCTGAACATTTTTTATCCCAATAAATAAAGAATCTCAGCATGAAGGCATAAATTGATCTCTTGTTTGTTGTAAGTGCTTTCCCTGAGGTGTCAGAACTCACTTGGCTGCCATAGGCATGGCACTTTCTGCACTGGCAATGCTCTCTTCCAGTCAACACTTGTTTTACTCCAGCTGGGTCATCTGTGAGCTCTGTTGACGTGAAGATTGATCTTTTCTCCACAGCTCCTTCTTTGCCTCTGAGAGTCTCTGCAATCAGAAAAGAGGAAAGGAGATAGAAGCACTGTTACTTGTCAAGTATCCGGAATGACTTCAATATATTCCATGAGCTACTAAACAATGAATAAAAACTGATTGAAAAGTCGCTCTAAGCTATTATGTTTACAAGTGCTTCAATCCTATGTTGAATTATTAGTATTTTTTAGATGCTTTGTTTCTTGAACATAATGTTGTTGTTTTTTTAAATTCTTTTGGACTTTAAAACCTAAAAGAGATTCTCATAGCTTGCTTTTTGCAGTCAGATGCAAAATTAGATTACGCAATCAATTTTTCCAATACAAGAAAGGGTATTAATAGATCATTAGACAGGGTTAGTTAATTGTTTGTGCAGTTGATGTGGTTATTAGAAATGCTTCTGTATTACAAAATATTGATATGTTTTAGGAATGTGCAAAGTACCATTGCAAACATAACTGCTGTTATTATGACAAGTCTGGTATTACTAGTGATAGCCAAATCTGCTTACGTTCAGTTCCCGGGCACGTTCAGCGAACATGTCCAAAAACCCACAGAATGTGAACTTTATTGCATACCCTACTGATGTCAATTGAAGGTGAATCTTGAAAATGATTTCTCTCCACATTGAAGGCTAATAGGCCAGGGATTGTAAAACAAAGGACATACGGAGCTGTTTACTGCCAGGAGGGAACTGTAACAAGGCAAACTAAATTGTCTAAAAATACAGTTTGTCAAGGAACAGCTCTTTTAATAAAGCTTAATGTAAACAATACAATACAGTTCCTTTAGGTAACATGCTTGGGGGATGTCTTTAACCTTCTTGAACAGTAGTGCATCTGTAGGATGTACCAAGCAAAAGTGACATTTATTTTTTTGTTTGTAATCAAGGCCATTTTCATGTCTTATAGGCAGGGGATTGTCAAGCAAAGGTCATGAGATGCAGTGCACTGCCCTGCAATAAAAAAAAAATACAATAAAAGCAAAACACCATTCAGCAGCTCTTTTAAAAAAGCTTACACATTTGCCTGCCGGGTACTTTTGCCCCCTTCCTGCCCAGGCCAATTTTCAGCTTTCAGCGCTGTCACACATTGAATGACAATTGCGCTGTCATGCAACACTGTACCCAAATTAAATTTGTATAATTTATTGACACAAATAGAGCTTTCTCTGGTGGTATTTAACCACTTCTTGACTGCCCTATAGCAGAAATACTGCTACAGGGTGGCACGGGTGCACAAAATCAGGTATATATACGTGATTTTGCATTGCCGGGTAGGAAGCGTGCGCAAGGCACGCACGATCACCCATTCGTGGCCGTGGCTGTCAATCACCGGGTCTCAGAACGTGATTACTCGTTGGCGCCCGGTGATTGCTGAGCATCTCCAATGAGGAGGAGAACTGTTTGTAAACAAAACAGTTCTCCTCCCTGTCAGCTCGTGCAAACTGCTTTGGATGGCTGTGCAGAGCACAGCCATGCAAAGCAGTGTGCTTACACTGAAGCACACAGACATAGCACTTAGTAAAACAGTTAACCCTTTGATCGCCCCTCATGTTAACTCTTTTCTGCCCAGTGTCATTAGTACACTGTCAGTGCTTTTTTTTAGCACTGATCACTGTATTGGTGTTACTGGGGATGTTAGTGACACCAAGTCAGTTCCCCCCAGTGTCAAAATGCCCGCCACAGTCCCGCTATAAGTTGCTGATCACCGCTATTACTAGTAAAAATTTAAAAAAAAAAATCCCAGTATATATACCGCCATTTGTAAACGCTATAACTTTCACATAAACCAATTAATTTACATGTATTGGGGTCTTTTTTAGCAAAGACATGTAGCAGAAGCACAGATGGGCACTGAAAACCAGCACAGATGGGCACTGATATAGCCAGCACAAATGGGCACTAATGTACACTGAAAGCCAGGACAGATGGGCACTGAAAGCCAACACAGATGGGCACTATTGGCAGCACTGATGGGTCTACACTGATGATCAGTGCCCTGCTGATCAGTGTAAATGTCCCCCTAAGAAATGCTGCTTACTGGCTCTCTTCTCCTCACATGCTGTCAGCGTGAGGAGAGGACTGCCAATAACCAGCATTGCCTGTTTGTGATGTGATCAATTGTGATTGGACACAGCTGGTCATGTAAAAGGCAGCTCTGATTGGCCCCCAACTTGGATACATGATCAGATGTTTCTGAAGGACACAGCGATCACAGATCATACACAGCGCATGCCCCAGGGGGCACATGGGGGGTGTTGTTCTGGGAGAACGTCCATGGACGCCCTCCCAAAACTAGCCAACCGTGCTGTAGCAGTCTTTTGGCTCTAGCGTGGTCGGGAAGTGGTTAAAGAACAACATTAAATATACACAATTCCTCTAAATAACCTGCTTTGGGGATGCTTTAAATCTACATATGAAGTGGCGCACTAGTACGATATTAAAAAATAAGTGATATTTACAAAGAAAAATACCATTTAAATTTCCACTTAATGAAACTTTCCATCTACTTCATTCTATTTGTATATAAAGCAGCTGGAATTCCCCTCTACATCCACACCAAAGCCCAATACTTATTGTATTTCAGTGCTTGTGCTTCTGGGTACATCTGCCATGATATAGATTTGCCTACATTACTCAAGTAAAAGCTTGCTATTCCATATCTCTGAACATTTGGTTGGCAAAGGGCAGGTTCTTGCCACACTCATAGTGATATATCAACATTGTACATAAAATACAACAAAGACTTTGCAAACGAGTTGCTGTTGTTCCCGGTTACTTCCACTTTATTATAATACCACTAACAGTTGACCATGGAACATTTAGTAGCAAGGAGTTTCATGGATGGACTTATTGCACAGGTGGCAACCTATTACGGTACCACGCTTGAATTCACTGAGCTTCCGAGAGCGATCCATTCTTTCACAAATGTTTGTAGAAGCAGTCGACATGCCTAAGTGCTGAATTGTACACATCTGTGGCCATGGAGGTGATTGAAACATCTAAATCCAATGATTTGGGGGGGGGTCCTAATACTTTTGGCAATATAGTGTATATGTAAAGCGCTGATTGATGGTGCTATATACTGTAAGTACCTGTAATAAAAATATTTTTTTAAGAGTACTGCTGAGGCACAGATGACATTTCTAAATTCTCTCTATAACATAGAAAATATTTACCTTTCAGGTTCAATTTAAAACACCTACAATGTTTAATATTCAAAAAGAAAGAATCCTATAATAAGGGTTTCAAGGGCTCCAACACATAAGAGGTCTTACTTAGTAGTAATTGTGTTACGGCAGAGGAAGATCTTTATCAATACATGACAACATCAGCAGATGGGAACCACATCTTCCTGGAACACACTCCAGACAATGAGCCCTCATAACATTTCTTTCCTCCATTGTCATGGACAATATCGTAGCACTGGAAGAAGTGTCAAAGACAAGGCTTTTATAAGGACATGTTTGTAGCAATAATATAATTGCAGAGATATCGTTATGCGCAGTTGTGAAGCTGGATTGTTATTTATTTATTTACACATTTTTTCAATTGGTATTGGAGCGCGACACTATTTCTTATTTGTATTTCTCTGTGACACAATGGTATGAGTATGTGTAGCGTGTAAGCGAACCACATATTTTCATTTATTTATTTACACCATTGTTTGATAATTTTATTACACAGCATTGGTATTATTTTAAATAGTGCAGTGTACACCATAGTAGCTCACAAGACCCCACATTTCAGTAATAGAGCAATACTATTTAGATTGCATTTTTTAATAGACTGAGTCAGAAAATCTCATACACCAGTTAAAAATGGTGGACAGTACTTAAAAAGGGAACAAAGGTGTGTTGATGCCAACAAGTACCAGTCAGGTTTTCCAAATTTTTTCCTCTAGGAAACTGAAGTAAAAAAATCTGATTTGTCAATATGGGAAGCAAGTTATTTTTGTGCCTTTGTCTTTTTTCATGTGTCTTATAAAAAGCGCTTTAACCTTTTTTTTCACAAGTATAACGTTTATACAGTATAAGGCAAGTTGCAGCAACTCACATCAGACAATGTGCATATTCCATTCGTTATTCTAACTGCTCTAAATTGGTATTCTCAGGTGTTTCAAGCCTCCAAGGCTCTAAGTGGGGGAAGTCTTACAGTTTACATGGTACATGGCCTGGGTGTTGACAGGTTTCTTTGAAATTTGCAGCTCTAATTTTCCAATCTTAATATGATTGATAATGGCTTTTCTGTCCTCTTTCAACATGTAATTGCCTTGATGTGTAGCCTAAGGCCAGCCATACATGTATACATTTCTAGAGCTCAGCCCATATAACAATAGGAAACAGCAGAAATTCAAGTTGTGTATTTTTTTTTATAATTACATCTTTATTAATTTATTTTTATACAAATCCATATTAAACCAGAAACATACAGTATAAAAATCCATATTTAATTTCCATCCCTCTCCCCATGTTTCATCACTATAAAGTGTACCTGTCACATGCCTATTGTTGTCACAAAGGGTGTTTACATTCTTTGACAGCAATAAAAGCTTTAAAAAAAATTAAAGTGACAGTGTTAAAACAAACTAATTATATACATTTTAAAAAGTGCCCCGTCCCCCGTGCTTGTGCGCAAAGGCGAATGCACACACCGGTCCTGCACGCACACAACCAGCGATCATCCCACATATAAGAGTGTGAGATATCACTGTGAGCGTCAGATCATGGGCAGTAATTATAGTTCCAGACCTCCTTTGTAAATCTAAAGTGGTAACCTGTAAAGGTTTTTAAAGCGTCACCTATGGATTGTAAAATTTACGTGGTTTGTTGCCATTGCATGGGCAGTAAAGTACAACATGTGTGGCATCAATTTACCTGGCATAACATCATCTTTTTTAGTTTACAAGCAAATTGGGTTACGTATTGTGTTTTTTTGCATTAAAACTTAATTGCTTTTGAAAAATCACTGCACAAATACTGTGTGGCATAAAAAATTGTAAAACCCATCAACTTATTATGTAGGGCCTCTGCTTTATCAAAAAATATGCTTGGGGGTTCTGCAGAAAAAAATATTTTTCTAGCAAAAAATACTGTAAGCAAAAGGTGCCAGAAAAGGCCTTGTCTGGAAGTGGATATTTATTGTATTAGAAGTAATCCACGTATGGATGATCGTAACCTTAACAATTGATTATCAGACAGAACAAAAAAAAACTCATTCCTCCAAAGAAGCCCTTTCTGGGTGAAGCGCACTGGGAACCATTTAATACAATATCTACATTCTCAAATAAACTAAGTGTGTACCACAAAAATAGGCAAATAAGTCTAATTATTAGCTCTCTCTCTCACCATAAATAGTGGTGTGGGCTTAAACTGAAAAATATAACAAAAAAAATCAAACAGCCGTAAAGGACAGACTGTATATAGTCAATAAGTACCTAAGCAGAGTAGCTTATTGAAAAATAATATATCTACATTCGCTTTTACACTTTATGGACAAAGTTGGGAGAATTACAGATTTGGTTCCATATTTATATTGTTGGCATTGGGTGGTGATGACATACAGTCAGGTCCATAAATATTGGGACATCGACACAATTCTAACATTTTTGGCTCTATACACCACCACAATGGATTTGAAATGAAATGAACAAGATGTGCTTTAACTGCAGACTGTCAGCTTTAATTTGAGAGTATTTACATCCAAATCAGTTTGCATATGTGCCTCCCACTTGTTAAGGGACCAAAAGTAATGGGACAATTGGCTTCTCAGCTGTTCCATGGTCAGGTGTGTGTTATTCCCTCATTATCCCAATTACAATGAGCAGATAAAAGGTCCAGAGTTCATTTCAAGTGCACTATTTGCATTTGGAATCTGTTGCTGTCAACTCTCAAGATGAGATCCAAAGAGCTGTCACTATCAGTGAAGCAAGCCATCATTAGGCTGAAAAAACAAAACAAACCCATCAGAGAGATAGCAAAAACATTAGGCGTGGCCAAAACAACTGTTTGGAACATTCTTAAAAAGAAGGAACGCACCGGTGAGCTCAGCAACACCAAAAGACCTGGAAGACCATGGAAAACAACTGTGGTGGATGACCAAAGAATTCTTTCCCTGGTGAAGAAAACACCCTTCACAACAGTTGGCCAGATCAAGAACACTCTCCAGGAGGTAGGTGTACGTGTGTCAAAGTCAACAATCAAGAGAAGACTTCACCAGAGTTAATACAGAGGGTCCACCACAAGATGTAAACCATTGGTGAGCCTCAAAAACAGGAAGGCCAGATTAGAGTTTGCCAAACGACATCTAAAAAAGCCTTCACAGTTCTGGAACAACATCCTATGGACAGATGAGACCAAGATCAACTTGTACCAGAGTTATGGGAAGAGAAGAGTATAGAGAAGGAAAGGAACTGCTCATGATCCTAAGCATACCACCTCATCTGTGAAGCATGGTGGTGGTAGTGTCATGGCGTGGGCATGTATGGCTGCCAATGGAACTGGTTGTCTTGTATTTATTGATGATCTGACTGCTGACAAAAGACGCAGGATGAATTCTGAAGTGTTTCGGGCAATATTATCTGCTCATATTCAGCCAAATGCTTCAGAACTCATTGGACGCCGCTTCACAGTGCAGATGGACAATGACCCAAAGCATACTGCAAAAGCAACCAAAGAGTTTTTTAAGGGAAAGAAGTGGAATGTTATGCAATGGCCAAGTCAATCACCTGACCTAAATCCGATTGAGCATGCATTTCACTTGCTGAAGACAAAACTGAAGGGAAAATGCCCCAAGAACAAGCAGGAACTGAAGACAGTTGCAGTAGAGGCCTGGCAGAGCATCGCCAGGGATGAAACCCAGCGTCTGATGATGTCTATGCGTTCCAGACTTCAGGCTGTAATTGACTGCAAAGGATTTGCAACCAAGTATTAAAAAGTGAAAGTTTGATTTATGATTATTATTCTGTCCCATTACTTTTGGTCCTTTAACCATTAGCCGCCAGGCCAATGGCCGTTTGGCGGCTTCAAAAGTGCTGCGGCATTCCGGGTGCACGCCATTTGGCGTGCACCCGCACATGAGCAGTTTGCGCTAATGCAGAGCCTAGCAGCGGCGCGATCTGTCACCGGCCGTGTACCTCGGACACGGCCGATGACAGATCTGAGTACCGGCCCCCGTTGCTGGTACCATGTGACCTGCTGTGACCAATCACAGCAGGTCACATGACAGTTGTATACAATGGATGGCTTCATTCATGCCATCCATTGTATACTACTGCCTAGCTGTGAATGGTCACAGCTAATCACATGCACATGTCATGTGATTAGCTGTGACCAAATCACAGCTAAGCACAAAAAAAAAAAACCTGAATGAATCGATTTCATTCAGGTAAATGCTTGCTTATAGCAAAGTAATTCTTTGCTATAAGCAAATTGTGTAAAAAAAAAAAAAATACTGATCACTTCCCCAAAGTAGTACAATGTTACTATGGTAACATTGTACTACTTTGGTCATAGTAAAATATGAAAAAAAAATCTTAAAAAAAAATGAAAAAAATGTAATAATTAAAAATAATAATAAAAAAAATATATATATATATATATATATTTTTTTTTTTTTCATACTGTCACCAGTCAGTGTCCCTGTTCACCGCCAGTTATGTGATGACGCTGTACTGCACTGGTGACAGTATGTAAAAAAAAAAAATAGTTAAAATAATTTTTTAAATTTTTTTATTTTCCGAAAAATTATGACAAAAAAAATGCAACTTCAAAAAACTCGCCATTCCTCTTATGAAGTACGTCGGACTGTCTACTCTGCAAAAAGGGGTCATTTGGGGGATATCTGTACTGTTCTGACATTCTTGGACCTCAAGAAATTAGATTGGCTGTCAGTACTTCAGGATTGATCAATTTTCAGATCTATACCATAGTTTGTAAACTCTATAACTTTCCTACAGACTAAATAATACATCCTAATTTGGGTTATTTTCACCAAAGACATGTAGCAGAATACATCTCGGCCTAAATTTATGAAGAACAATTATTTATTTGTAAACTTTTATAACAGAAACAAAGAAAAACTTGTTTTTTTTCAAAATTTTTCGTATTTTTTTGTTAATTTAGCAAAAAATAAAAACCCCAGCGGTGATTAAATACCACCAAAAGAAAGCTCTAGTTATGTGAAGAAAATGATAAAATTTGAGTTTGGGTACAATGTTGTATGACCGCGCAATTGTCATTCAAAGTGTGAGAGCGCTGAAATGTGAAAAATGGCCTGGGCAGGAAGGTGTAAAATTGCACGGTATTGAAATGGTTAACAAGTGGGAGGCACATATGCAAACTGTTGTAATTCCTACACTGTTCACCTGATTTGGATGTAAATACCCTCAAATTAAAGCTGACAGTCTGCAGTTAAAGCACATCTTGTTCGTTTCATTTCAAATCCATTGTGGTGGTGTATAGAGCCAAAAATGTTAGAATTGTGTAGATGTCCCAATATTTATGGACCTGACTGTAAGTGTTGCCAAATATTGAGTGGTTGATGTTCTATGTGGAATTATGTCCTACTGCATGCTTTGTTTCTAAGAATATGGGAGTGGTTACATCCCTAATTTGTTTTTAGCATCTCTGTAGAATAAAAATGATCTATTTTTTAAGTTGTTTGTGATGTTTTTCTGAGAGACCACCCACCTGTAAAATACACTTTTAAAAATATCTTGGGTTTCCCAAAATTCAGACATTGACACCCAGGACATTGTTGTGAGCTGAATCTTCCATTACCCTCTCTGGCAAGCATTCTCAATATGTACAGTAAATTCCTAAGGAGAATATACTAAGTGTGCTTTAGATCCCTAGTTAATAGATTTTTTTCATTATTCCCCTGGTTAACATATTAACATATGAACAAATTTCACCAGCAACTAAGAGGTCCACTACAGTGGATTTGCATACTCTAAAGCTAGCATTTTATATTATATGCAGCATTTTATAAAATATACTACGGTGTCCTATTAAAACTATGCTATAAGTTAGCTTTAATTGTTGCAAACCAGCAGCACACCGACTGATGTCTCATTTTACAAAGGTCTACAGCGTGAAAGTGTATATCTCTATTGTACCTTATAATGACAGTGACACACACATTTATACTGGCATTAGTGCCTTCCAAGATGACCAAAGCGGTCCCATAGCTGTCAGCAGACATTATTATGCCTGAATGCAATTAATTCCTAGAGAACCTAATGGCTATTAATATTTCCAGGCAGGTGACAGGAGCCAAGATGGAGTTCGACCAGGCAGCAATGATAAGTGTCAGGTTGCCAGCTGGATCTTTACATTGGGAGGTTTGCAAGAGAGTTGGATGTAGGAAGCACTAGTTGCGAGAGTAGGATAAATCAAGTTTAATAACTGTACTTGTAATTGTTTTCCCAGTGCGCTCTTCTAATTACTTGAAGAACTAGCCTGTCACTAGATATTAAGCTGTGTGCATAGCGAGCATGGAACAGGGAGCTAATCAATAAACATGTATTGGGGACTAGAGTCAAGATTCTATTACAAACTGCTGGGCCTAGTGCCACATTAGTGTAATAGCTACTGAGGGACAGTTACAATATTTGTACAGCGGCAACAAGTCAGCCATAGGTTTCCGACAGAGTGGGGGGGGGGAGAGGCAAAAAAAGACGAGGTTAAAGTAGCCAGCCTAATAACAGACCACTCTCACATCCTTCATGTAGCAGCTAAAGACAAGCCAATTAGGTGGAAGGGAGATAAGGAAAGTTTTATTTGTATACTAATTAAACCCCTGATGAAATTAAAAAACACACACAGCTCTGTAATTGTGTCTGAGAAAGGTCACATCGGGTTCAGTTATCACAACAGCACAGCCTTGAGATAGTTCCCTTAATCCTTTGCATTGGCCCTACTAGGCTCCCTAGGTGTTTTTATTCATAAAAAAAATGAGAATTTCAAAGACTGATAGCCTTTATCTTCAATAGTGATTTTTCTTCTCAGCATAAAATTAGTTGGAAGATGATAATAAATAGCTGGATTAGAAGATATGCCATTTGAAGATCTGTGCTTATTCATAAATATATACACCGTGATATTAATTAGTGTTTACAACACACTGGTTTTGTGTTGAATAACTTTGGGGTCACACTGTCAAATTCAAAAATAAATAATGCAGGAACATTTTTTCTAACATACTGATAGCTACAAAAGGAATGTTAAACTTTGATCTTTGTTTGTAGTAAATAAACCACTTTTAACAAGCACTTCTAACTGAACCTGCATCAGTTAAGTTAATTGGTAACATGCTAAAGTCCAATGCGCAAAAGGAAAAGTAAATAACATGGGAAATATAATGTTTAAAACAAAGCAATGACCTACAACACAAAAAGTAATATTTTTTTTTTTTATTAGCAATAGCAAATAATTTCAGAAAATTAAAATATATGATGATGATGATTATACAAAAATAATATTATTACCAAAAATAACAACAATAATAATGTAGGCATGTGTTCCCTGACATCCCTGCTGTGTGTTGTACACTGTCACCTTTGTCGATTTTCTTGCATTGCACCCAAAGATGATCTGTATTACATCAACTCACATTCACATTGTTGAGGGGGGTTCAGCTTCCTTTGTCAAGAGTTAATAAAGAGAGTCCTGCCTGTTCAGTGCAGCTGCTATTGGATGCTTCAAAGCTCAAGCATCAGAGCTACAGCAGCCTCCCTCTGATACCCAGAAGAGACTTCAGGGAGTGCTGGGTCCATGCAGTGGAGAGAACAGGTAAGTAGTGGATTTTTTTTTACAGAATGCAGCATTGACCACAAGGGAATTTAAGGGACCAGGGTTTTTTTTTCTCAGAAACTAGGTGCAGGTACTCCCCCTTTCTGAGTCACACCTTGTTTCCACCCCATACCCACCTTTGAGCACTGTCCCTTGATTCCACCCCATACCCACCTACCAGTAAGGCCCTTTTAGAGACTGCAGAACCAAATATAATTTTGTGGTGCTAAGTAACTTGTATAGAATGTGTTAATAATTTTTAAAAAAGCAGTAAAATAGATCCACTGCAGCCAGCAACAATAGATCACCCCCAAGAACAAATAGACCACCCTCCTGCAAGATTATACCCCTGCCTGAAACAATATATCTCCAAGCAGCCAGCATCAGTGGACGCCTTCCTCAACAGTAGATCCCTCCCAGAAACATAACACACCCCCTCCAGCAACAATAGATCCACTACAAACAGCAATAGATCCTCCATCAGCAACAATAGACCCCTTGCAGCAATAGATCCCCCCCGGTGACAACAAATCCCCTAGCACCCAGCATCAATAGCCCATCCAACACATCCCAGTACCCCTAGCCATTAAATCCATTCAGTGATGGAGGTGCTGGAACTGCGCTCCCTCACATTCCCACTGAAAAAAAAGCCCTGTTAGGGGCACTTTACCTACAGGGGCCCTGGAATGTATGGCCATAGGGGACCCCAGGATTTATGATGGTGACCCCGCTTACAGCTGGCCATTGACTATCAATGCTGCAGGAGAAATTTTATTGTCACAACCTGCTACTGACAACCAATGCTGGTAAGGGTGAGAGTTTATTGTTTTAGCCAGCCCCTGGCAACCAATTCTGGGTGATTTGTTACAACCTGGTACTGACTACCAATGCTGGTAGGGGGAGGGGTATTGTTCCAGCCAGCTACTGACCATCAATGCTGGGGGATATGTTTACAGTGAGCCACTGACCTCCAGTGCTGGAGCAGTTACGTATAATTACAGCCAGCCCCAAACCTCCAGTGCAGGGGGGGTGGGGGTTCATTTCACAGCAAGCCACTGACTACAAATACTTTTCACTAAAGAGTTTATTGTCTCAACTAGAGATGAGCGAATTATTCAAAAATTCGATTCGGCTGATTCGCCGAATTTGCGGGAGAAATTTGATTCGATGCGAATTTATTCGCCGCGAATTTAACTTATTAAAAGGGTTTCTAGGCTTCAGAGAGCCTTTATATTAGTGCAGAACACTGTACCTTTAATTTAAATGCCCTTGGAGTCTGCTGGGGAAGAGAAATAATACTGTCAGTCAGTATGACATGCAGATGAGTGCCGTCGATCTTAGAATCACCGCACACTTCACTCATTTGGGCAGTCACGGGGCACGACGAAGAAGAAGAAGAAGAAGAATGAAAAGAAGAATGAAAAGAAGAAGAAGAAGAATGAAAAGAAGAAGAAGAAGAATGAAAAGAAGAATGAAAAGAAGAAGAAGAAGAATGAAAAGAAGAAGAAGAAGAATGAAAAGAAGAATGAAAAGAAGAAGAATAAGAATGAAAAGAAGAAGAAGAAGAATGAAAAGAAGAATGAAAAGAAGAAGAAGAAGAATGAAAAGAAGAAGAATGAAAAGAAGAAGAAGAAGAATGAAAAGAAGAATGAAAAGAAGAAGAAGAAGAATGAAAAGAAGAAGAAGAAGAATGAAAAGAAGAATGAAAAGAAGAAGAAGAAGAATGAAAAGAAGAAGAAGAAGAATGAAAAGAAGAATGAAAAGAAGAAGAAGAAGAATGAAAAGAAGAAGAAGAATGAAAAGAAGAATGAAAAGAAGGATTAAAAGAAGAATGAGAAGAATGAAAAGAAGAATGAAAAGAAGAAGAAGAAGAATGAAAAGAAGAATGAAAAGAAGAAGAAGAAGAAGAATGAAAAGAAGAAGAATGAAAAGAAGAATGAAAAGAAGAAGAAGAAGAATGAAAAGAAGAAGAAGAAGAATGAAAAGAAGAATGAAAAGAAGAAGAAGAAGAATGAAAAGAAGAAGAATGAAAAGAAGAAGAATGAAAAGAAGAATGAAAAGAAGTAGAAGAAGAATGAAAAGAAGAAGAAGAAGAATGAATAGAAGAATGAAAAGAAGAAGAAGAAGAATGAAAAGAAGAATGAAAAGAAGAAGAATGAAAAGAAGAAGAAGAAGAATGAAAAGAAGAAGAAGAAGAATGAAAAGAAGAAGAATGAAAAGAAGAAGAAGAAGAATGAAAAGAAGAATGAAAAGAAGAATGAAAAGAAGGAGAAGAAGAATGAAAAGAAGAATGAAAAGAAGAAGAAGAAGAATGAAAAGAAGAAGAAGAAGAATGAAAAGAAGAATGAAAAGAAGAAGAATAAGAATGAAAAGAAGAAGAAGAAGAATGAAAAGAAGAATGAGAAGAAGAATGAAAAGAAGAATTAAAAGAAGAATGAAAAGAAGAATGAAAAGAAGAAGAAGAATGAAAAGAAGAAGAAGAAGAATGAAAAGAAGAATGAAAAGAAGAAGAAGAAGAATGAAAAGAAGAAGAAGAAGAATGAAAAGAAGAATGAAAAGAAGAAGAAGAAGAATGAAAAGAAGAATGAAAAGAAGAAGAAGAAGAAGAATGAAAAGAAGAAGAAGAATGAAAAGAAGAAGAATTCCAGTACAGCAAAAAGTGTATCTGCAGAGAGCTCCGCTATTTCTGACAGTTCTCTGACAGTTCCTTCACATTTACAGCTGTTGAAACATTGTATCTATTTATTTCCAAATAAAAACATCTGTATCCTAAATGGAAACAAATAGATACAATGTTTCAACCGCTGTAAATGAACTATCAGAACTGTCAGAAATAGCGGAGCTCTCTGCAGTGACACTTTTGCCAGCTGATCGGGGAAAATTTGATTCGTGTACCCGAAGTTTGCTAAAATTCGGATTCGATGCGAATCAAATTTTTCCTGAAATTCGAAACGAATTCCACTTCGCCAAGTTCATCTCTAGTCTCAACAGTTACTGGTTCTTAAGTATTCACTGACTGTTTTATGAATTTTTCCTTTAAGATAGGCTGAAAAGCATATGTAATGGTCTCAGCTGCCCACCTCTGCACTCTTTGTCCACAAGTTGGCTCTGTGAAACTTGTTCACCATTTCCTTTTACACCTCTTTGCCCCCCCCCTCCACTAGGCACAGTTTACCTCTGTATGCATCATTCACATCTCACTTCTCTACCTACTCATTCATCACTTACCTCTTTTGTTTAATTCCCTGCTGGTGCGTGTACAAACTCACATCGTGGGCATTGGTAGAGACACAGTAAACATGGAGAGCGTGTGTTGTACAATGTTCCTTCAGAATGATGGGCATCTCCACACACAGCATACAACTTTTCTGGGCAGTGGGCATTGTTAAGGTTGATTCTGTGATCCTGGGACATTTATCGGGAAACAGCATCTGCAGGAGAGATGGCCAAGTTGCAGGACTAATCTGAGACAAGGTATTCCTTGGAGGAAGACATACAAGCTAAGGCCCCTCTAGGTGGAGACACTAGAGACTTAAAGGCTAAAGTCATCTTTTGCAAAAAGTAATATATGCAGCAACATGTGTGATGGATTTGGTAAAATGCCTATTTCGTTTCCTATTGAATATATATATATATACGCTATTTCTATAAGTTTTATAAATATTTACTTTTATACTTTAATACATATGTTGTGTGAATATTTTCTGCCTGCTGGGCTTTGTGGTACTTTAAGAAATCCTTGCTTAAGAAATATTTGCTCACAGGAACAGACCCCCTCCCATCGTGTGATTTGGAAGACAAAAGAATGTTTTTCTCTTTTTAAGATAAGACTGAAGAAGATCACACCTATACCATGACGGAGATTGTTTTCGTGTAAAGTGACCAATCAAAGACTAATATAATGCTTATGCTATTATCACGTGATGTTCGCATCATTTTTCATATATAAGCTCACGGTTTCATTTCAATAAATTAGAGAGAAGTTTTCACAGACCAAACGTGTCAGTGTGAGTTTCTTAATGTGCGCACATTCCAAAAGCTGGCCAGCATCATAAATTAGGACAGGAACAGATAAGCACTGGACAATTAAGTCCAAGACTAAATCAATTTGGTGCCAAGAAACCCGGGAACTGAGTAATGAACCTGCAGCCAGCCGCCATGAAAAGGCGTTCGGTGTCAGTCAAACTGGACAGGCCAGAGAGCTTGATCACCTCTCGGAGCATGGTAAGATATATTTTGCTATCTTACCATTGCTTATACTGTCTTTGTTGTTGATTCATACCTGTGCCTAGTATGGCTGCTAAAGGTCAATAAAGGCAGATAACCTTGTATGCCCGGAGTTTATTTACATATACCTGCATGTGCTTATCTGTTACCTGGGTCTCTGTTGTGTGTTTTTATGTATCAGTCTTGAGGTGGAAGAGGAGTGGACCTACTGAGGGTTTTGACACATAATTTCTCTGGGTGTGTGGTAACCTTGTGTTTTGACCACAACAGAGGAGGTGTCGGATATGCGTCACGGTAGTGTGACAGCGGGTGCCGTAACTGTTTGTGTGGGTTACGATGAGTTACTCAGTGGTCTGTACTCAGAGCCCACCAAGATAGACTGCTATGTTATGTCCTAAATGTGTGTCTGTAAGCTAATGTTTGCCATTCATAACAGAAGGTTGGGGTTTGTTAAGGGTTAAGGAAAGTCTGGACAGCAGCCTGTGAAGTGTCTTAGATTTGTTAGGAAGGACCAGGGACAGGAGGAGATGGGTCAGACGCTGATAAGACTGTAGAAAGGAATGTTAGCACGTGACCTGGTTGCACAGAGGTTGGGGGAGCAGTATGTTAAAGGGATTAGTTAAGTTAGAAAGTGTGTGGAATCAAAGATAAGGAGGTATGAGAAAAAAAAAAAAGAGAAGAAAGATGTCTTAGTTGACAAACATGTGCTGAAGACAGCAAGAAGTTTGGTATAATGTAGCCGAAGTTATCCACAAAGAGTAGTGGACAGAACAGGTATTGCTACAGGGGAAAAAAAAAAAAACTGTTTATGTGTACCATTAATGTGTTAAAATATTGAAAAGGATTACTGGCATGTCATATTGTGAAGGAAGTGAAGCAGTTAAAAAAGTTATCTAAAGTAGCGAAAGTTTGTAAGCTGAAGGTCAGGACTGGCATAAATCATTGTAGGAACAGAGAGGAATGTTATGTGAAAAAAGGTTTGCTGAACGTGACAGAAGTTCACGTGACAGAAGTTTGGTACAGAACTGGAAAAGTGTTGTATAAAGAAGGATAGTTGGAAGAAATTCAGGAAAATGGCAATTGTATAATGTATTTGTATCACAAAATTGTAAATGGAAGTGTGTGCTAAAACCACCGCCCTATGTTGGAATGTGGGGTGGAGGAGGGGAGGGACAGCACTGCCCTTCATCTAACGCCTACTTTATGCCCACCACCCCAGCCCTGCCCAGCCCACTTCCTGAAGGCAGCCATCTTGCTGCTCCTGTTTTGTCCCTTCCTGCCCTGCCCTGCCCAGTACACTTCCTGATGGCAGCCATCTTGCTGCTCCTGTTTTGTCCCTTCCTGCCCAGCCCAGTACACTTCCTGGAGGCGGCCATATTGGTACACCAATATTAAGGATGGAAGGCCAACGCCTTGAGTGAGCCGCCTCTACCCAGTGTGTCCGGTCTTACAAGTCAATGGTACATTCTACGTGGCACCGGATGTGCTGAGCAGAATCCCAAGTTGTCTATGGTCCACAGGACCCGAAGATATTGGACGTTTAAAAAGGTACCCCCAATTATGGTGGAACTGAAGCCTGGAGCTCCCCTACCCAGGAAACCACAGTACCCACTGAAACCAGCGCAATCCAAGGCCATTTCGAAGCAGGTCAAGTCCCTTGTGGCAAATGGTGCACTCATACCTTGTACCTCTCCATGTAATACGCTTTTGTTCCCGATAAGAAAAGAAGACACCCAAAGGAGAACCAGAGAAGTACAGGATGATACAGGACCTCCGAGCAGTGAATGAAGCCACTGTCTTAGAGACACCTATCGTTCCAAATCCCCACACTTTACTCACAGGGGTATCTCCAACAGCAAAGTATTTCACCGTGGTGGACCTGGCAAATGTATTTTCCAGCGTTCCCTTGTATCCTCCCTGCAGATACTTCTTCGTTTTTATCCATGAGGGGCAGCAATACACCTGGGCAGTTATGCCACAAGGGGGTGAAAAATTCCCTGAGCCAGTTTGCCAAGGCCATGACCACCATACTGGACACGTGGCAAAAGGAACATTTGGCAGTGGTCCTTCTTCAATATGTGGATGACTTTTCCTCTGTGCTGATGACCTGCCCATGGCTGAAGAAGCCTCAGAGAGTTTACTATGTTACTTGGCACACCAAGGCTGTAAGGCCTCTAAACCGAAGTTGCAATGGTGCTCTACAACAGTCGTATTCTTGGGCCACTGTCTCTCACATGGAACAAGGCATCTTACGGAGGAAAGAGTTAAGGCCATCCAGAACTTGCCACTCCCTTTAGGCCAGAAGCCACGCCATGCCTTTCTTGGCCTCATATCCTACTGTAGGTCATGGATTCCTGATGCTTCTTGGTTTATGCAACCACTCTACGATGCTCTCAAGTCTGAGCCCTTCCATCTGTCCGAAGAGGCCGACTCCAATTTTTTGGCTCTAAAACGCTTATTTTCTTCAGCCCCAGCCCTAGGTCTACCAGACTACGAGAAACCTTTCAAACTGTTTATGTCTGAATGCCAAGGCCATGGCACAGGAGTATTGGCCCAGTCCCACGGAGACTGCCTACGATCCGTAGGCTACTACTCATGCCGTTTGGACCCAGTGGCTAGAGGAGCACCGTCGTGTCTGCGTGCAGTTTTCGCTGCTCAAGCTCTGCTGGATAAGACCTCTGATATCGTACTGGGACATGAACTTGTTCTTCTGGCGCCGCATGACATTGCTGCCATTTTAAACCAAGTCCAACCTAAACATTTGTCCACAGCGAGGCATCTTAGACTACAATGTTCCCTCCAACTTCCTGATAACGTCACTCTCCTACGTTGCCAAATCCGGCCACTCTCCTCCCAATTGCTGAGGGGGGTAATGAAGGTAATGAAGAAAGTGGAGAGGATAATGGAGCCACTGAGCCTCATAATTGTCTTGAAGTGATGAAAATGGAAATCTTCCATCTCCCCACAGTGAGTGAAACACCTCTGCAGGATCCAGACTTCACTTTCTTTGTTGATGGTTCCAGATATGCAGATGAAGGAGGCACATATTACACAGGATTTGCGGTCACTACTGCAGACACAGTCCTACAGGCAAGAGCCCTATCGCCAGCAATATCTGCACAGGGAGCTGAACTTCAAGCACTCACAACAGCATGCCAGATGATGGAAGGAAAAAGGGCCAATATCTACACAGACTCCAGATACGCCTTTGGGATGGCCCATGACTTTGGACCCACATGGAAGGCAAGAGGATTTATGACTGCGGCAGGTACGTCCATAAGACATGGAGCAGCCATTGGACGACTGCTGGAAGCACTCCTTCTACCCATTCAAGTGGCTATTCTGAAGGTAAAAGTTCATGGGAAAATAAACTCCTCAGAAGCCAAAGGCAATAATCTGGCAGATTTGGCGACAAAACGAGCCGCCATGGGACCACCAGAAATGGAAGGAGAGGTGACCGGAGAGTGGGAACCAATGTTCACCTTACAGACCTTACCTGTGGACAGAAGCTACCTCAAGGAACTCCAAGAAGCAGCAAGTCCAGAAGAAAAAGAGAGCTGGAGACGGAGAGGAGCTATTCTCAAAGACGGTCTGTTTGAGTGGAACAAGAGGCTTTGTTTACCCAAGAATATGTTTCCAGCTGTAGTCCAGTGGGCACACGGAGCAGCCCATCTGTCAAAGAGCCTCATGAACTCTCTCATCAACAAGTACTATATAGCGCCTGGAATCACCACATTGACGAACAATTTTTTGCAGAACATGTGCCATCTGTGCAAAGTGCAATCCGGGATGCACAGAGAAGACACCACAGAAATATTGGCCAAACCCCTATACCCTTTTCAAAGGATACAAATTGATCATATCCAGATGCCAAAGAGTGGGCGGTTGAGTACACCCTAGTGGTGTTGGACATGTTTTCCAGTTGGCCAGAGGCCTTTGCTGTAACTAACAGGACTGCTAAAACAACTGTGAAGAAACTCCTCACTGAGGTTGTATGCAGATATGGGCTTCCAGAGGTGATAGAGTGACCAGGGCCCCGCTTTCACAGCTTCAGTAACCAAAGAAATATGGGCGGCATTAGGAGTCACTCTGGCGTTCCATACCCCCTATCACCCCCAAAGTAGTGGGAAAATAGAAAGAATGCTAAAAGTAGCCCAAGAGACTGGCATGAGTCGGCCAGACAGTCTGCTTATTGCCCTATTTAGTGTCAGATACACACCAAGAGAGAACACTCCCTATCCCCTTATGAGATTTTGTTTAGCTCAGCCCCCAGATTTGGTTGTTATTTTCCACAACAGTTGCAATTACAATTTGATGTGTTAACTGATTATGTGACTGTATTATTACGTGAATTAACCCGTATCCATGTCCAAGTGTTTTCTCCATTCCAGATTCTGAGTCAGATACAGGAACTCACAGCCTATTACCCGGAGATTGGGTATTAGTAAAGACATTTATGAGGAAACATTCCCTTGAGCCAAGATATGATGGTCCATTCCAAGTTCTGCTGACCACAGCCCCTTCTGACAAGGTGGCCAGGAAGAACACTTGGATACACGCCTCCCAAACCAAGAAAGTCCCGAACCCTGAGGGAAAGGCGTCATCTACACCATGACAACTATGTTGTATATCCTTTTTCTAATGAGTCTGACAGAGGCTCAACAGGTGGATATCACTGAAATAGGTGACACCACTATATTTTGGTACAACTCATCCAACACTCATGTAGCTATTTTCACCTTTGATTTCTGTAGTATAGATCCCATGTGGTGCTATGACCATGATCCATATGATCTTGATACAACGAGCATGTTCCGATAGTAGTGACCAGGTATACATATATGTCATGGATGAATACTGGGGACCAAAAGATTAGAACCAGATTGGAAGGGATTTGGACTGGTGAGTATGCCCTTGCAAAGGCCATTATGCCTCTCCACATCCTAGCAGAGAATACCCTGACCCAACGCCTGGCCGTAGGAGGAAACGAAAAGCTCCTTCTGGCAGTTTTGACCCACATGTGTATAGATGCTATTGGAGTCCCAAGGGGGGTGCCTAATAAATTTAAAGCCAGAGACCAAGTAAAGCAGGTTTTGAATCCCTGATTCCCATGATAGCTGTTAATAAAAATGTAGATTAGATAAATTACATATACTACAACCAACAGAGGTTTGTGAATTACACCAGGGATGCCCTTCAAGGAATCGTTGACCAGTTAGCCCCTACATCCTACATGACATTACAGAATAGAATGGCTCTGGACATGATTTTAGCAGAAAAAGGAGGTGTCTGTAAAATGATAGAAGGAACCGAAACATGTTGTACATATATTCCTGACAATACTGGCCCGAATGGTAAAATTACTCTGTCTATAAAGAAATTGGAAGATCTGTCAGTTGAGTTGAAAAAGAATTCAGGGATCACAGACTTGTGGGATCAATATTTCAGTTGGATGAGTGGGTGGCAAAAGATACTTGCCCAAATAGGGGTAACTGTACTAATAATTCTGATTCTCCTGGTCCTGGTAGTATGCTGTGTTATACCATGTGTGAGGAAATTGATGAGCAAAGCTGTAGACAACAGTACACCTATCTTCCTGAACCAGGAGCAAGAGGATCCCCACATGATGGATGAAGAAAAACCTTATACCCCATTACGGTCCCTCCCCGCCAATAGTAATCTCACAATTTTGTAGGGATAGCATCTGACTTCCTTATGTACAAAGTCTGTGGCAAGGGAGGTGATGAAATAGTCATCACTTGTCTAACGTACAGCATAAAAGAGTTCCATGGTACATAAGGACAGATGAGCTAGGCTTTATAGGGACAGAGGAAAATAGTCATTTTAAGGGGGGACTGTGATGGATTTGGTAAAATGCCTATTTCGTTTCCTATTGAATATATATATATATACGCTATTTCTATAAGTTTTATAAATATTTACTTTTATACTTTAATACATATGTTGTGTGAATATTTTCTGCCTGCTGGGCTTTGTGGTACTTTAAGAAATCCTTGCTTAAGAAATATTTGCTCACAGGAACAGACCCCCTCCCATCGTGTGATTTGGAAGACAAAAGAATGTTTTTCTCTTTTTAAGATAAGACTGAAGAAGATCACACCTATACCATGACGGAGATTGTTTTCGTGTAAAGTGACCAATCAAAGACTAATATAATGCTTATGCTATTATCACGTGATGTTCGCATCATTTTTCATATATAAGCTCACGGTTTCATTTCAATAAATTAGAGAGAAGTTTTCACAGACCAAACGTGTCAGTGTGAGTTTCTTAATGTGCGCACATTCCAAAAGCTGGCCAGCATCATAAATTAGGACAGGAACAGATAAGCACTGGACAATTAAGTCCAAGACTAAATCACATGGATCTTAGGATCAGATTGCATTTACTACTTTTTTGCATTAAAACATTCAGAGCATTGCACCCTTGGTCAGTTCACTCTGGATGCAATGCACAGGCTCTGTCAATGTTTTCTCTCAGCCCCACGTTCTTACAGAGGAACGGACCATCTATTATGAGACTGGAGGAAGTTGCAGCAGGACTACAAAGTAGAGAGGAAAGAGGGATTCCTGTAACCATCAACATAATCTCTCTGCTACTGTGATGTCTGTTGAGGAATCCCAGCCCTTGATGGTGTGGGTGGAGCCCATAATAACTGAATTCTGCTAGAAGATGAACCTTGTGATTTGAGACACCATTGGGAAGGTTTCTTTTCACTGTCTTCTTGGTCACCTCCAGAATAGACAGCATGGATGTAGAGACAGCAATACCATCATATTTTAGCAGAGTTGGACCATCCATTTTTTAGAATTTTGTTGTCTATGTCATTGCTGGAAACACGACTTCCTAGATGGACACTGGGAAAGGAAGTAAGGTTTATTGTTCCCACTGGGAATACAGAAAAAGTATAAGGTTGGGAAAGGTTAAACTTTCCTCTGCCCTATCCAAAATTAAAAATAAAAGCTTTGTCCTGAGTTTCACTTTAAGATAATAAAAGGCCTAAATACCACTCAGCTGTTTTCCAATCATTTCAGCAAAGTCAAACACACATCATCATCCCACTAATAAGTACATGTTTTCCTAGTTGCTACACTAATTTCCCTTAAAATGCCAGTAGCCATAAAATAACCATAAGCTTTGAAAGCATAAAGTGACAGTCCAAAAAAACTTAATAGATAATGAGCGTCCAATCCAGTATATGTTGCATTAGCATCCAGCCATAATCAACACCATGCTTGACTTGTGGCCCCACTCCCTGCTCACCTTGACCATTGACCTATAAATTATAATAGGCCAAAAACACGCTTTATAAGGAAAATGTGTCTCCAAAATTTCTGATCCGTGTTCCTTCCACGTATTATGCTTCTTTAAACTCCAGATTTAAAGAAGTAAATAAAAAACATACCATAGTGCAACACTGTTTTATATAAAAAAAATTCCACTCACATTAAGCAAATTATATGTGACTCACAATTATGGTGACCATATATACATTACTTCACCGTGCCGACTATATTGTGGTGTTTCCCATCACCAGGTAGGTGCACCATGCACTTACCTTCCTCCCTGACCTAACATATATGTCATTCACTCTTAGGGATGAAACCAGATTCTGCTTATCCATTGCTGATCCTTAGTGGCTACTTCATTAGTTCTGGCCTTTTAAGGGAACATGCTCTCGGATATACAGTGGAATTAAGGTGGATATGATCAAAGATAAAGGGAATAGATCATAGTGCAACCCCATAAAATATGAACACATTATTCAAGTAAAAAATGCACTCACAAAAGTAATGAATCAAAAGCATATCATAGCCATCAATCAAAATGGTTCCTCACATCACTCGTGCCAGTTTGAGCATGACCGGAAATGGCATCACTAGGCTCCGCCCGGTATGTTGCGTCACAGGTCACGTGACTTCTAAGGTCACGTAGCTACTAAGGATCGGCAGTGGAGAAGCAGAATCTGGTTTCATCCCTAAGCGTGTATGACCTATCTGTTAGGTCAGGGAAGAAGGTGAGTGCATGGTGCACCTACCCGGTGATAGGAAACACCACAATATAGTCGGCATGGTGGAGTAAGGCATATATGTTCACCATAATACTGAGTCACATATAATTTGTTTAAAATGGATATTGTAACACTTTTAAGTTTTGGTTATATAAAACGGTGTTGCACTATGGTATGTTTTTGTTTTATTGTGCACGGATCTGGAGTTTAAAGAAGCATAATATGTGGAAGGAACATGTCACAGATCAGAAATTTTGGAGACACATTTTCTTATAAAGCTTGTTTTTGGCTATTATTATTTATAAGTAAATGGTCAAGGTGAGCAGGGAGTGTGGCCACAAGTCAAGCACGGTATTGATTATGGCTGGATGTTAATTCAACATATACTGGATTAGACGTTCATTATCTGTTACATTTTTTTGGACTGTCACTTTATGCTTTCACAGTTTATGGTTCTATGTATGATGAGATAGCACACCACATTTTTTACATTCATTTAAAACAAAAGGGTTTTTTTCAAATCCTGCCCAAAATATACTGACCTTTGACCCTGACCTTGACCTTTGACCCTTACTTGGCCCAAACACTAACCCTGGTCACTGTTTTTTTATGAACAGTTATGTTTTTTTTTCTCTGCAAGGAGAGAGAGAAAACTCAGGGACAGGCTTCAAAGTGACTGATCACTGTGATAGCCAATCAGAGGCTATCACAGTGATCAGGTGACCCAGTTCCAGCTCCCAATCATTAGTACGAGACCCGGGACTCCCGGTGAGAACTGTCAGCACAAAGACAGCTATGAATATATGCTGCCCCACTGAAAAAAAGCCCAGTCCAGTGGAGCCGCATGTATGCGTACTGTCGGCGAGAAGGGGTTAACTATGCAGCCTCTTGACACAGCACAACCTTTTCTGTAAAATCCACCCAGCTAGCACATTTCAAATGCATTTTCAAGTAATTTGGTGCACCCTTTACAGTGCAGAAGACTTCAGAAATAAGTGCTGCCAAGACAATTCAAAGGATGACACTGTCAGTCATTTCTCTGTACACTAAACACTACATACAATCCTGTAGATTATACTTCTGTATTCACTGGATATAGCAGGTGATCTTACTTGCCAAAATTGGACTTCAAAGCAGTCCTACACAGTTGAATGTACTTCTCCACCCTCATCATTCACCATCAATACTATGTATCTGCGTTCATATTACACAGCATATGGTGCACACCCTCTCCACTCTACACATCAGAGAGAGAGATCTGAAACTAGCTACACCAATACATCAAAGGGACTCCAAATGCACCGCTCTCATTCCACTCACTCGCTAGCTCAATGAGCAGTATATTTCTTTGTGGTGTTCATACCTCTGACCTGTAGATGTCACTATTCACAGTTGTTACATTAATAAAAATTGTTATACTCTGTCAATTGAGTTCTAGTTCCTGTTCTTGTTTTATGGATGCCTGAACATGTTAATAAAGCACTATATAATTATTCTGCCTCCCAGACTACAGGACACAACAAGACTGTTGATGTTGGTTCTATCTCTACAGCACCTGAATTTGTTAATAAAGCATTCTATAACTACTCTGCCTCCCAGACTACAGGACACAACAAGACTGTTGATGTTGGTTCTACCTCTACAGCACCTGAATTTGTTAATAAAGCATTCTATAATTACTCTTCCTCCCAAACTACAGGACATAACAAGACTGCTGATGTTGGTTCTATCTCTACAGAACCTGAAATTGTTAATAAAGCACTCTATAACTACTCTGGCTATCAGACTACAGGACACAACAAGACTGTGGATGTTGGTTCTACCTACCTCTACAGCACCTGAATTGTTAATAAAGCATTCTATAACTTCTCTGCCTCCCAGACTACAGGACACAATGAGACTGTCGGTGTTGGTTCTACCTCTACAGCACCTGAATTTGTTAATAAAGCATTCTATAACTACTCTTCCTCCGAAACTACAGGACACAACAAGACTGCTGATGTTGGTTCTACCTCTACAGAACCTGAATTTGTTAATAAAGCATTCTATAACCACTCTGCTTATCAGACTACAGGACACAACAAGACTGTTGATGTTGGTTCTACCTCTACAGCACCTGAACTTGTTAATAAAGCATTCTATAACTACTCTTCCTCCCACACTACAGGACGCAACTACAGGATACAATGCAGTGATATGTGCATGATCCTCTAAAGCATGCACACATCACTCCCATACTTAGAAAGCCCTCGCTGGACACCACCAACCTGAACAACGTAAGACTCTGTGCTCACATTTACCTCTAAACTCTTAGAACACTTAGTCTACAATCGCCTGAGCTCCTACCTCAGTGACAACAACCTTCTTGACCCTTTACAGTCTGCTTTCGCTCACTAAACTCCACTGAAACTGCCCTACTAAAACTAACTAATGATTTACTAACTGCTAAAACCAATAGGCACTACTCTATACTCTTACTATTTGATCTCTCTGCAGCTTTTGATACTGTTGACCATCCCCTCCTCCTCAAAAAACTCTACTCTCTTGGCCTCCGAGACTCTGCTCTCTCCTGGTTCTCCTCCTACCTATCACAGCGCTCCTTCAGCGTTACCTATAACTCTGTCTCCTCCTCTCCACTTCCTCTTTCTGTAGGGGTCCCTCAAGGTTCTGTCCTTGGACTCCTTTTCTTCTCCATCTACACCTGCTCCCTTGGTCACTTGATAAACTCCCATGGCTTTAAGTACCATCTCTATGCTGATGACACACAAATCTATCTTTCTACTCCTCACCTCACCCCTTCAGCCTCCTCTAACCTACTAAGTGACATATCAGCATGGATGTCACTCCACTTCCTCAAACTCAATCTTTCCAAAACTGAGCTCATACTATTCCCCCCAGCCCATGCCCCCTCCCCTGACTTCTCCATCAAGATCAATAATACAACCATCAGTCCCTCCCCTCATGTCAGGGTACTAGGTGTAATCCTAGACTCCCATCTGTCCTTTCAGCCCCAAATCCAATCGCTGTCCAAACCTTGTAGACTTCACCTCTGCAACATCTCCATTCTTAACCTCTGAAACTATTGTAACTCCCTCCTCAATGGCCTACCTCATCGCAAGCTATCCCCTCTTCAGTCTATCATGAATGCTGCTGCCAGACTTATCCACCTTACTAACAGTTCCATATCTGCCATCCCTCTCTGACAATCCCTCCACTGGCTTCCCATTGCCCAACGAATAAAATTCAAAACATTAACAATAACATATAAAACCATTTATAACTCTGCCCCCAATTACATCACCAATCTTATCTCCAAATATCACCCAAAGCGTCCACTCCACTCCTCGCATGACCTCCTGCTCTCTAGCTCCCTTGTCTCCTCCTCCCACGCTTATCTCCAGGACTTCTCCAGAGCCTCCCCATCCTCTGGAACTCTCTATCCCAATCTATCAGACTATCACCTACTCTGCCAACTTTTAGGCGATCTCTGAAAACCTATCTCTTCAGGGAAGCCTATCCTGCCTTCAGCTAATAATGGAATCTTCTATTCCTCCTACCAGTCCATCCCCCACAGTTATTACCTTTTGTACCACCAGCCCCTCCCTATTAGATTGTAAGATCCAAGAAGAAAGGGCGCTCCTAACCCTCTTGTATTGAACTGTATTGTTGCTGTATTGTCTCCCTTTATATTGTAAAGCGCTGAGCAAACTGTTGGCACTATATAAATCCTCTCTAAAAATAATAATAATAATAACAAGACTGTGGATGTTGGTTCTACCTCTACAGCACCTGAACTGGTCAATAAAGCATTCTATAACTACTCTGCCTCCCAGGCTACAGGACACAGCAAGACTGTGGATGTTGGTTCTATCTCTACAGCATCTGAATTTGTTAATAAAGCATTCTATAACTGCTCTACCTTCCAGACTACAGGACACAACAAGACTGTTGATGTTGGTTCTACCTCTACAGCACCTGAATTTGTTAATAAAGCATTCTATAACTTGTCTGTCTCCCAGACTACAGGACACAACCAGACTGTTGATGTTGGTTCTACCTCTACAGCACCTGAATTTGTTAATAAAGCATTCTATAACTACTCTGCCTCCCAGACTACAGGACACAACGAGACTGTGGATGTTGGTTCTACCTCTACAGCACCTGAATTTGTTAATAAAGCATTCTATAACTACTCTGTCTGCCTCCCAGACTACAGGACACAATGAGACTGTTGATGTTGGTTCTACCTACCTCTACAGCACCTGGATTTGTTAATAAAGCATTCTATAACTTCTCTGCCTCCCAGGCTACAGGACACAACAAGACTGTGGATGTTGGTTCTACCTACCTCTACAGCACTTGAATTTGTTAGTAAAGCATTCTATAACTACTCTGCCTCCCAGACTACAGGACACAACAAAACTGTGGATGTTGGTTCTACCTCTACAGCACCTGAACTTGTTAATAAAAAAATTCTATTACTACTCTGCCTCCCAGACTACAGGACACAACAAGACTGTGGATGCTGGTTCTACCTCTACAGCACCTGAACTTCTTAATAAAGCATTCTATAACTACTCTGACTCCCAGACTACAGGACACAACAAGACTGTGGATGTTGGTTCTACCTCTACAGCACCTGAATTTGTTAATAAAGCACTCTATAACTATCCTGGCTATCAGACTACAGGACACAACCAGACTGTGGATGTTGGTTCTACCTACCTCTACAGCACCTGAATTTGTTAATAAAGCATTCTATAACTACTCTGTCTGCCTCCCAGACTACAGGACACAACGAGACTGTTGATGTTGGTTCTACCTACCTCTACAGCACCTGGATTTGTTAATAAAGCATTCTATAACTTCTCTGCCTCCCAGACTACAGGACATAACAAGATGGTGGATGTTGGTTCTACCTACCTCTACAGCACTTGAATTTGTTAGTAAAGCATTCTATAACTACTCTGCCTCCCAGACTACAGGACACAACAAGACTGTTGATGTTGGTTCTACCTCTACAGCACCTGAATTTGTTAATAAAGCATTCTATAATGTCTCTGCCTATCAGACTACAGGACACAACAAGACTGTGGATGTTGGTTCTACCTACCTCTACAGCACCTGAATTTGTTAATAACGCATTCTATAACTACTCTGCCTCCCAGACTACAGGACACAACGAGACTGTTGATGTTGGTTCTACCTACCTCTACAGCACCTGGATTTGTTAATAAAGCATTCTATAACTTCTCTGCCTCCCAGACTACAGGACACAACGAGACTGTGGATGTTGGTTCTACCTACCTCTACAGCACCTGAATTTGTTAGTAAAGCATTCTATAACTACTCTGACTCCCAGACTACAGGACACAACGAGACTGTTGATGTTGGCTCTACCTCTACAGCACCTGAATTTGTTAATAAAGCATTCTATAACTTCTCTGCCTATCAGACTACAGGACACAACAAGACTGTGGATGTTGGTCCTACCTACCTCTACAGCACCAGAACTTGTTAATAAAGCACTCTATAACTACTCTGCCTCCCAGGCTACAGGACACAACAAAACTGTGGATGTTGGTTCTACCTCTACAGCACCTGAACTTGTTAATAAAAAAAGTCTATTACTACTCTGCCTCCCAGACTACAGGACACAACAAGACTGTGGATGTTGGTTCTACCTCTACAGCACCTGAATTTGGTAATAAAGCCTTCTATAACTACTCTGCCTCTCAGACTACAGGACACAACAAAACTGTGGATGTTGGTTCTACCTCTACAGCACCAGAACTTGTTAATAAAGCATTCTATAACTACTTTTTCTCCCAGACTACAGGACACAACAAGACTGTCGATGTTGGTTCTACCTCTACAGCACCAGAACTTGTTAATAAAGCATTCTATAACTTCTCTGCCTCCCTGACTACAGGACACAACAAGACTGTGGATGTTGGTTCTACCTCTACAGCACCTGAATTTGTTAATAAAGGATTCTATAACTACTCTGCCTCTCAGACTACAGGACACAACAAAACTGTGAATGTTGGTTCTACCTCTACAGCACCATGCACATTTGTTTTCACACCCTGGTAAGCTTGAAATTTATTTTACTGACATACTTGTTGCCAGAGCCAGATCTAGGGGGGTGCTGAGGTGGGCATGCAGAATGCAGGAAGTAGTTGTGGATCCTGGTTGCTGTAGGGAGTAATTGGTGATTGTAGGCATACTGATCCTCCCTCCCCCCTTCGCTTTTGGATGTCCCTCATTCTGCTGTTCAGACTGAAAAAGAATGCTGCTCCTCTGAAAAGTAATCCATTAACATCTTACTTTTCTGAGGCATTTGACAGGTGGTATATTGCCTATTCACCACGTGTTTTAACCTTCTAAATGCTGCACCACCACAACCATATGTATTGCATGCAGTTGTGTGAAGGTTGCAATGGGTCGTGTTCTGTTCACTGCACCCACAGATTAGACAGGCTAGATCTGGCCCTGCTTGTTGCTAACCAGAAAGGCTTACTAGAAAATGTGATTTACTTATTCACTGTCTGTGAGGACTTTTTTTTTATTAAAGGACTTTTTAAACATGTGGTGTGTTTATTTACTTTCTAATTGTTCTTTTTTTGTAAAGGAGTAAGGGTACATTACCTCATTCACATGGGGGGCATATACAGTATCTGGGGACCACATTATTTTAAACAGGGCTTCAAGATTCCAATAAACCCCCTCCTTACAGTGTCTGGTAAGCATTCTTTGGGCCAACCCCATGCTTTTTTTTTTGCTGTAAATATACTACAGCAAATTGACATTTTAGAAACAAAAACAACTTCTGCAAGTAAAATAACATTTTCCTCACTGGCTTTGTTTTTTTGTAAAAACATAAAAAAACAAGATAAAGGTACAGCATACTCTATATTGATTGCAAACGTTGCGTGAAAGAAGTACACTTTAAGCATGGATCTCCAGTTAAAGTAGTTCCAACGGCTCAAGGTTTATTACCTTCATGCATTCTATGCATGAAGGTTAAAAACCATATGTGTGCAGCAGTTCCCCCAGCACCCCATAATACTTATTTGAGCCCCATTGTGATCCAGCAATGTGCATGAGAGCCTCTGCTCTCCAGGGATTCTCTCTCCTCACTGGCTGAGACGGCAGTGGGAGCCATTGAAGATAGAGAGGTGGGGCCGAGCCACGGCTCCATCTGTGAAGGTACAAACAGAGCAGAGGCTTGAGAACGCATCTGCTCAGGTGCCTCCATAGCAAGCTGTTTGCTATGGAGGCACCCAGCAGCAGGGAGGAGCCAGCAGCACCAGTGGGACCCATGAACTGCAGGACATATTCAGGGAATAAGAAGGCCTCCTGTGTGGACCAAGATTATGTGATGTAATTTATGTTGTAAATGCAAAGTACTATTTCATGATCAGGGGCGGACTGACAACTCATGGGGCCCCCGGGCAATAGGGGATCATGGGGCCCCTGTGTCCTTGCCCAAACTCAAAAAAGCCTATAATAAAGGTACCAGGGGCATCTCATGGGGCCCCCTACTGACCCTGGGCCTTGGGCAGTGCCCGAGTTTCCAAATGATCAGTCCGCCCCTGTTCATGATATAACTTCACAGTGTTGGTGTCTGTATTTTTCAATATTAAGGAAAATACTTTTTTTGTATTTCGAGAGCAGTATGTTGTGTTTACACCTTCAGCCTGTAGATATCACTATTTACAGCTGTTACATGTATACTTTCTATACTCTTGACAAGTGAGTACAAATTCCTCTTCTGGTTTTATTGATGCCTGAAGCTAATTACAAGCTGTAACTACTTTGCCTCTCAGAATACAGGACTCGACAAGCTTTACAGCCTTAAGTATTGTGTTGGAGGTTACATATTGCCTGTTTCTCCTCCAGGTGCTCAGTGTTTTTTCCAGACAATCACTCTTAGCCAAAACCCCCACAATGAGCTTGCATCTAAACCGCCCCTAGGCAAAGTCACTAACCAGAAGATATTTTCACACATTTCTAATGTTTACCATATTCATTATCCCACAAAAAAAAAAACCTCATGCCAAGGGCATCAAGATACACCAGGTGCAATAGTGAGTTGCTTCAAACTAAAAAAAACCTCCTTTTGGAATGAAACTGACAATTGTAACCCAAACTCGGCACTTGGCCTATAAATTCTGTAGAACTGTGCAGCTTTGGCAATCATACCTACATCACAAGGCTTTGCACAACCAATGTTTCCCCTACTGGAAATGGCAACTTAAAAAAAAAGAGGCTGACACAAAGCACATTGTGAATCTGAGGATTATCACTGAAATTACCATTATTTCCCCAATGCTAAACCACTTGATAAATGATGCTGCCTTCTGTTAGATTTCCATAATGTCTTTAGTCAGGAGTTCTTCTTAAAGGCCTTGTACATTTTAAATATGAGTTTCACAATAAAGCTTAAAATATTAAGCTGTCCAAGCAGACAAACATAATAAGCATGCTTTATTTCTAAAGTCCCAGGTTAATTATATGACCTGAAACACAAGCATTCACTGATTATGCCTTTTGCTCTGCCCAGTCAAAACTGCTGAACCTTGGTAGGACAATGCCACTATTTATATTCCAAGACAAGAGAATATAATTTACCCTATTTCAAGGCAATTAAAATTTTACAACTATAATTACATATATCCCAGCAGGATTTCCCTAATCATCCTTCATATAATAGACTTACGGCCCCAGAACACCCAACGTGTCCTACTTACTGCTAGATTTGTCAGCTCTGTAATTAATAATTGTGTTTAATGTTGATAAATAAAATTGTCAGTGCTCCTTCTACTAATTGCTAATTCGGATAATATTTAATAGGTTTATTTACGCCTTAATAAAAGTCCTTGTTATTTAGTTTTCCCTACTAGACAGGGCTTAATCTGTCATTATGTGTCTTACGACGCTAGCAGTACAATATGACAAGATAGAATAAAGCTTATCCTATAGAAAAGAGCCTGACTTATAGCATTTCACGGGCATGTGGCAATACAATGGCTTGAGATGAAAAGTTGTCCAGATTTTTGAAGACAATAAGACAAACGGGCACAAGCAGACTTTCTATAGATCTTTTTCACAAAAGATTATTCCAGAAACAAATGTGTTTACATCAGGCACTTGTACATGTCTATATCTAGGGAGGCAGGATGGGGAGGGCAGACAAACGTCTCTAAAATGTAAAATATCCAAAATACTACATTCCCCAAAGGAAGCCAGCCAGGGGTGCTGCTGTCTGCATGTTTCTGTAGATGCAACAATAATCAAAATCAGTCAGATTGGGCTGCAAATATCTCATATCTTTAGTAATGTTCAAAGAAAAGCTCTACTGGGTGCAGAAAATAAACAACTAAGCCTCTGTGTTTGAGAATTTAGACACACTGCATCACTCAGTGCAGTGCTCTGCACTTGCCCAATCTACTGCTATTCTCAAATATTGACAAATGATGGGAAAAGGGAAGGTAGGATGATGTTAGTCCATTGCAAATTCCAATCATCAAAAGTAAGTGTCTGCATAGGAATCTGAGGGACTCCACTTAAAAGAAGGCATGCTCCAACATCTGATGGTGCCCTTTATGACATGGCTCCATTCCTTTAAAAGAAGGAAAGGTTTTACATCTGATGGTGACTTCTATGACACCCATACACACCAGTTTCTTTCTCTCATATTTAAAGTTGCCAGTATGATATTTAGTTTTGAATAGAGTAGGGAAGAGTTAGAATAACTACCGAGTTTTTGATTTTTTGTGACATATTTGGGAAGATTATCTTACAAAACATTCAGCATTTATTGGGGGGGGGGGAGTTATCTATTTGCACATCAAACCAGGACAGTGTTGTCCTGCTTTTAATTGTGATTGGGTAAAGGGTGGGAGGGCTCATACTATAAACAGATATTTTTTGTATTTTGATATAATCCTGTTCTTTCGTTAATATTTTTTAAAAATATACATAAGGGTGTTTCTCACATGTGGTGCCACAGTCACCTTATTTTGTTTGCTACATGTATGTATTTGAGGTTCGGGCACCCACCTTAGAATTGTTTATTGAGGAGCAAGAAAGAGACACAAGGAAGAGCAGTATTAATGCAGCATATGAGGTAGCATTCTGTATGTAGTGCTAACCCCTGAAGGGACTGATGGATATAACCAAGGTCTTCCTTACCTATTCAGAGGCTATCAGGCCCAGGGAGCAGTTCCAGAACACCAACAACCACAGGCTCAATTGAGGAGTGTCTTTTTTTTTATTTTATTGCAGTACTTGAACACAGGCAGGTAGAGGGATGAGGATGCAGGATACTGCAAAACACTTGGAAGAGTTAGAGGAGAGATACACAAGCAAAGTCATTCAGTAGCAGTCTTAGATATTGCTGGAGTTAGAGGGGACAGCCAGCTATTCTGAGGAGCAGTCACAGTCCTTGTAATAACCTCTGGAATCTAACCCTCAATGCACAAGCACACCTGAAGCACAAGGCAAAAGGTCCAACTCACAATATCCAAGGTCAGCTACCAACCAGCTTTCCCTCGCCATTCTTCAATGAAAGGGGTCCTTAACCCCCTGTGACTGCTCTGTAGGAGAAGTCACAATCCGTGTAATAACCTCTGGAATCTAACCCTCAATGCACAAGCACACCTGAAGCACTAGGCAAAAGGTCCAACTCACAATATCCAAGGTCAGCTACCAACCAGCTTTCCCCTGGCATTCTTCAATGAAAGGGGTCCTTAACCATCCTAGCTTCCTAAGGCAGTGTCCTCCAGCAAATTCTCTTTCAGTCCAGGTTCTTTCAGCCAAGCACATGCTGAGGCCTAACAGCAACATCTCTTCAGTAACACAGGTGGCCTCCCATGGGGCAGAGACCCCAGGACAGAGAGAGTTCTGAACAGACTGTCCCAAACATTTATCTTGCCACCAGTCACACCTCCCAGGGATTGGCTGAGGTCAGATAAATATTCATAGCCCAGAGATTCATCCTCCTGTGCTATTTCTGGAAGTTTATTCCAGAGGCAGGCAGGAGTAATTAACCACCAGGCTTATGGAGACCTGACATAACCTGGAAACTACATTGCTGCTCAGCTTAGTACAGCAAACTCAAAAACCAAATGTATCCAGTTTTGAGCAGGCGATACATGTACACTGAACACTCCCCTTTCTTTTTTCCCCCCACTTTCTCTCTCTCTCTACATCTTTTTCCCTCTCTCTTCCCATCTTCCCCCACCCTTTCCTTCCCTTTCTTCCCCTCTCCCTCCCTCTTTTCCTTCCTCTTCTGTCCCTCTCTTCTTTTTCTCTATCCCCTTTCCCTGTCTTCCCTTTCTCTTTCCCTCTCTCTCCCCTCTATCTCTCCCTCTATTCCTTCCTCTCTCCCTCTCACACTACGTCTCTCCCTCTCTGTCACACTTCCTCTGTCACTCTCTTTCTCTTACCCCCCCTCTTTTCCACTCCTCCTCCCACATGTGGCACAATAATAGGAGTATTTTGTGGATATAATGACTGTGGCATATGTGTGCACAGGTTATTCTTAATCAACCCCTTTTAGGCCACCTCCACTATTAGAAAAAATCTAGCCATACCGAAAGTTCACCATGGCCTATTCCATGGTAGCCCAGCCCAGGTATTTCATAACTCCAATTATGTTCACATTTTTCATGTTCTGTTGACTCTGCACATCTGTTTTCCCCTGACTAGATGACCACCGAGTCACTGCATGCTAGGCCAACCAACATAAAAGGCTCAAAGCATCTGTTTTGTCTTATATGGTCAACCACTGTTCATTATATTAATTCTAGCTAAATAACTTGTTCAAATAGTTAAAGTGACAAGTGCCATCCTGGCCATCTTGGGCGATGATCTCAAATCTATAGGATGATTGCTATTGACCTTCCGGTTCCTATTGTTATTTGACTTCCCTGAAACATGTGACACAAGAAATACTTGCACCATGCCTCCCCACATCCTCCTCTCTCCACAGCATTAAACTACCAAACATTTTTGTTTATGTCAGCACTTGATGCCAGATATGGCAGAGGGTTAACAAATTATGCCTGCAAGGTGGACAGCTCTTGTATGTCTATGAGCACTTTGAAATGTACCTCCAGGCTAACTGTCTAGGAACCATGAAGCACAAGAGAACTTAATGTGATATACAAATCCTATACACGTGTATAGCCAATTGCCTGCTATTTCATTATGCCATCTAGGGAAGCTTACAAATGGGACTACAATTAATCCTTTTTCCCCCTAGTGCCCAGTACTGGGAATGCTACATCACTTCCTATAAGCATAGTGGATACAGCTTTTGTACAGTTGAGGATCCTGGGATCTGTAGTCTTATAGCCAGTACATGCTGTGTTCCTGTGTGCCAGTTGGAGTACAACTACCAAAGAAAGCAGAATACAGAGAGATGCTGGGAAAGCTTATAAATTCTACAGCAAGGGACTTCCTAGCTCTCTTGGCCTGGGATTCAGAACTCAGAACAGGGGAACTGCTGTTCTGCATCAGAGACAGATTGCTGGCTACTTCTATTTGACTCTGCATACCAGTTCAGCACAACAATGACGCCAATCAGCACATCAGGATCACATCAGTTTCTCTGCATCAGGACTGCCACTATCCATTTTTCAGCCAGTTATCTCTGCTTGCCACTATGACAGGCTGTCAGGCAGTAACTCTGCACCAAGAAGCCTGTGCAAGAACCCTGTGCCTAGGAGGCCTCACTATCCATGGGATTGGTGAGTGGGCAGATGCCCAACCTCTTTCTGACAACATTGCATGCAGACACCTTTACACCTCAGTATCAGATCTGTGCTTTGAGCATTTACCACATGCACTCACATAATTCTTTGGATTCCCTATTGTTATGCCGGTGGCCCAGAGGGATTATTGTTATGCCGGAGGCCCAGATTATTTCATACTATTGAAAAATGTCTGAATCCAGAGTGTCAGAGGTGGTGGGAGGCTTGCAATGTCAGGACAACCATTGGGAATAAGCATTATCAAGCGATTATCATCAGAATTTAGACATGCCTGTTCTGAATAAGAAGGAAAAAGACTAATACTTTGTCAGCCAACCTGTCTTCTTCTGTGGTATAGCACAGTGGCTAAGTGGTTAGCATTTCCTAACAGCACTAGGGTCACTGGTTTGAATCCCAACCACGGCACTACCTGCATGAAGTTTGCATGTTCTCCCGAAAGTGAGTTTTTTCCGGGTACTCCGGTTTCCTCCTACACTCCAAAGACATACTGATAGGTTAGTTGGCTCCTGTATAAAATTGGCCCTAGAATGTGTATGTATGAATGTGATTTAGGGATCTTAGATTGTAAACTGCTTGAGAGCAGTGACTGATGTGAATATACAGTATATGTAAAGAGCTGTCTAATTTGACAGTGCTATATAAGTTCCTATAGTAAATAAATATTTATCTTTGCTTAAATGTTGTGACGCCAGTTTCTTATGCTTGCTGAATATTGAGAGAAGGTCTGCTCCATTCTTTCTAACTAACCTCCAGATATTGGTGTAATTTGCATTGTTATTTCAGGTGTTAATTTATATTGCAACAATTATATACAAGCAGTAAGTTTTCAAGTACCTGTTTACAAGTAATTTGTTAATATCAACAATCTAGAATTAATAGATTTTGGCTACCTCTAGCAATCTAGATGCTTTGATACCTCCCATTGAAAGAAAGCATTAGCTGGAAGTCAAAGCATTTCTTGGTCAGGGTATGGCCTAAAGCAGAATATTCCATGGATATTCACTGAAAGAAAACCTTGCATTTAATTTGAAATCGTACAGTCTGTCCTAATACTAGCGAATTGGAGTTTCATGCACAGCATGATTCTTACTGATAGTATGCAAGGCTGTTCTTGTCAATTTGTTGCTGCTTTTTCACAATCCAGTTATGAACTGGATTGCATTGAAAGGCCTTTTACGTTGGAGAGGACATACTGTACGTCAGAGTATGAGATGGACATCGTGTTTGCTACTGTCCTTGGTGTTTCAATTTTTTTTATGCACCGTTTCAACACCTTTGAATCATTTATATATAAATGCTTAGGCACAGTGTGCATGCTGCATACTTGAAATAAATACTTAGAATTCAAAGTTCACATGTTCAACTTGAAATCAATAATGTTTTCAAGTAGGAATGTCAACAGAAAACTGTATACTTTCAAGCTGAAGAACGGGAATTAAATTGGCAATGTTCTCCTGATGACACCATAGACTAAAATATTGACTCTGCAATAAGGAGACCAAGATGACTTATTAACAAAGACATGTTTAAATTCACTCAGTGGAGTCATTTATATGATGCATTTCACTTATAATGGCTACTGCCACTTCACTTACTCACAAATTAATGTTATTGTGAAAGATATCAAACACGGTAGAAGCATATGAGTAATTAAGGAATCTATGGCTGGTCCCTGCTTAACATTAAATTTTTATGCAGGCACAGCACAATTAGCTTTGTGGCATTAAAAGGGAACATTATTGGTATTTTATGAATTTATATCAGCCATGTCAAGCTCGCATGAAACAGAACACCAAAAGCGCATTAATATGTCTTAAGAGCCAAACTTACCACACTGCAAAAAAAAATTTTTTAGCACAATGTTTCAAGTGTACATTTTTAAAAGCACTTGATTATTACTTTTTCCAAGTGGTCCAGCTTCCATGAGCAGGTACAATAAATCTCCTTTACGGCCTACTGGGTAAAGTTATTGATTGCTGGGATAGATGTAGGACAGGGCACACCACTGGGACTGTTGTTGATGCTGACCTGAGGTCTGCACCTTGGTGCAGTCACCTCTGACTCTGCAACAAGCTCATGTGTGACAACAGAACCAACTAGCTGTCCGCCCTTTGTCAGGGAAAGTTTACACACATAACTTGCATGGCACATGTCCTGAACCTGGTGTTGCAGTAGTTTATGCTTAGGTAACTCAGCTTTCAGAATGTCCTTTGGCATCCAAGAACAGTGTGCATTCCCAGCAACTGTTCACGAGCCCAAAATGCAGTAGCAACACAAAATTCCTGCCAACTCAACTGCAGGAAAAAGTACAAATCAAGAACAGGCTCTGGGAAGCGGGATTTCCTTTCACCACCTTAGTGGCTAGTGGTTCAGACTACAGAAAACAAAGGAATACCATTCAAAAACCTCCTCATTGTTATAGAGAATGTTAATACGAAATAACAGCAATTAATAGGATCTAGATTTCATAAATAGCAATTGATACATGTAGACCAATCCACATAAAATGTCCCAAGATCTGTAGAATCACTGGTAGCTGTCAAAAACCAACACAATCTGTCTCAGCTGGAATTACTTCTGCAGAGCACTGGGAGTGCAGCCCGATTACCCATGTGTATTTGGCTCAAAACGCTAGTTGTCTGTCATTAGAGCACATTTTGCTTTGTTTCTTCAGTTCAGAGGCAGGTTTGAAAAGATCAGTTGCTGAATAAAGGTTTCGATTAACAGTCAAGTGAACAGCTGCAGACATGCACAGGTGTGGATTGGCAGACACACAGAAGCTGGGTGCATGTCACAAGGACAGCTGAGTCAGAGGTGGGGAACTACATGAGTCTCATTATTTTCTATCCCTGGAAGATTAAGCTGAGTTAATGCACTGGACTGATGCAAATAGTCTTCTAGCCTTGAGCATTTATGTCTGATGCTGCTCTAGCAGCACTAGGGTGATCAGTTTGAATCCTAACCACTGCACTACTGCACAGAGTTTGCATGCTCTCCCTATTCCTGTGTGAGTTTCCTCGGGGTACTTGTTTCCTCCCACACTCCAAAGACATGCTGATAGGTTATTTGTCTCCTTTGTAAATTGTCTCTAGAATGTGTATATATGAATGTGAGTTAGGAACCTTAGATTGTAAATATCTTGAGGTCAGGGACAGATGTGAATGTATAATATATATGTAAAGCACTTCATAAAATGGCAATGCTATATAAGTATCTGTAATAAATAAAATAAATTCATTTTTAATCATGATAAATAATAAAACTTGCCTTCTCTCTCCCTCCTAAATTGCAATCTAATAAAGCTGCTTATTTGGCGAATATAATTGTGGCCTAAAATACTGCTTACATAGTGTGAACTTTTCAATATTTCTGGCTGTTGTCTATGAAATAATACACTCTAATTTTTTATTTCATCATAAAATATGTCTGGTCTCTTCCTCCTAAATTGTGACATACTAAAGCTGCTTACAATGTGTGCAAAAAAAGTCTGTACAATATTTCTGCTTATTGTTTTTCAAAGACTACATTATAATTTTTATTTTGTAATAAAACTTTTTTAGCCTTCTCCTCTTAAAATATGGCTTAGAAACATTGCGTGTATGCTGTGGATTGTTTCTGTACAGTATTTTTGGCTATTGTATCTGAAAATAATATACTAATTTTTATATCATCGTAAAACCTGCCTGGTCTCTCTCCCTCTTAAATTGCAGCATTATAAAGCTGCTTACATACTGTGCATTGGATCTGTACAGCATTTTCTCTAAAATACTTAACTCTAATTTTTATTTCATAATAAATCATGACTGGTTTCTCCCTTTTAAATTGTAGCCTAGTAAATCTGCTTGCATAGTGGGTAAATGCTTACTTTTAATTCGTAATAAAAACCTGCCTGATCTCTCTCTCCTAAATTGCGATCTAGTGAACTTGCATTGAGTCTGCATAAAATTTCTAAAACTGTTTCTGAAATAATATGCTCTGAATTTTAATTCAGAATAAAACCTGCCTTGCCTAAATGCACATAATATAACTGGATACTAATATTTATGGGTAAAGTTGATCCAGGGAATTTCCGATTGCCTCTTGGGGGATCAGGAAAGAAATTTTTTTCCCCATGTTGGAGCAAATTGGATTAGGCTTTATTAGGGTTTTTTTTACCTTCCTTTGGATCAACTGTGGGTATAGGATAGCATATATGGAGGTTCTCTATTTCTGTGTCATAATTTTTTCTCTATTCGTTTTACTGGATGGACGTTTTTTCTTTTCAACCAGATTATGTAAATGTACAGCATTTATGGCTATTGTCTCTGAAATAATATTTTTTTTCATGATACAACACTCGTATTTACCTCTTAAATTGCAGCCTTGTAGAGTTGCTTGAATACTTTTCAGAAGTTCAATACAACATTTCTGGCTACTGTCTTTCAAATAATAAAATCCCATTCTTATTTTATGAATAACCCCCCCGCCAGTCTCTCCCTTTTAAATTCTGGCCTACGAACGCATGCCTTCTACATGAGTCTGTATAATATTTTTGGCTATTCTTTCTAAATTATACACTCTTGATTACCTTGTCGTTCTCTCTTTCACATTGCAGCCTAATCAAACCTGCTGTTCAGCCACTGTATTATATTTGTGGTTATTGTTTCTGAAATAATACACTCTCATTTTTATTTGAGGATAAAAATGTCCTTGCCATTGGAAAGTGGGGTAGTGGTTTTGAAGTATTTTTGTATTTTGACAGAAATGAAGATTACAAGCTATACTCTGACACATCACAGACAGCCTAATGGCATCTCCTACTCCTTGAAAATGGCTAGAAATATTTTCAAGATCCCCCCCCCCTTTGCTTTCTGTATGGGGTTCAGATTACATAGCTACATAATTAGTCAGGTTAAAAAAGACCATCAGGCTCAATCGACAGAAACAATGAATAAATAAATTAAATAATTAAATATCTCCATATACAAAACCCTATACCCTCTGTTAAATGCAGGTGACTGCATATAGTGTGAATGGGCCCTAAACATTATTATCCAGTTATATTCTGTGCATTTACAAATGCATTCAACTTTTTTTTTAAGCAATCAACTGAGCTGGGTAGAACTAGTCTATTTCACGGCTCTAACTGTGAAGAAGCATTTCTGTATGAGGAGTTGTAATGAGCTGAACTGCCCTGTGTTCAATTCAAGCAGCGTATGGCAAACTTCAAAGAATTTCAGATACTGATCCATAACCCCACTGAAATCAATGGGAGCAAATCTGTCAAATTAAAAATGTCCATTTCCTGATTTTATAAGCAAGGGGGTATAAAAAATCACATCAGGAGGTGGGCACTGACACTAACAAAGGAAAAAAGAGTTTTAAATTTTCATTTCAAAGCTGGCAATTAAATTTTACTTGCCAGCAATTTAAACTAATTTTTTTGTAAATGTCACTTTTGCTATACAGTAGCACATCCTAGGCAAGAAAGAAAAATGTGCAATCCCCCCCTAATACTTATCAGACCATTTGAGTCTGGTATGGATTTTGTGTGGTATGGATTTTATGTAAAGGGTCTTGTATTGAATTTTAGGTGGGCTCTATACAAAGAAATGTGCTAGAGGTCCCACTAGTAATCCATAAAGACAGTTACTTTCTCTGAGTATGCAGTCTGGAAACGGGTGGGGAGTGTGCACCCACTGAAACATACCAAGCCTTATGACCTCAACATGGGGAGTGCCTGTCCAGGAGAGCCTCCCTGGCAAAGCACCTTATCCCCGTGTTGATGAGGAAAATGGCCTCTACCTCCCAAAATTGGCCAGTGGTTGTGGAAGTTTTCAGGTGGAGGGGTTATTGGAATCTTAAGCGCCCTTTAATTATAAGAGGGCTCTCAGATACGCCCCCCCATGTGATTGAACATGGGCTGCATAGTACCACTATTCATTCAAAAAAATATGTCTCGAAATAAAGATACCCAAATGTTTGCCAAATCCTTTATTTAAAAAATAAAAATCCCCCAAAAATGCCTCTTGTCAATCAAGAAGCCTGTGTGCCCATTGACTCGTGAAAAAAAACCCAATGACCCGATCACACAAATGATCCCTGAGCTGTCATCAGCTATATAAGAGAAAGGGTTGGGATAGTGGTGCCATCTTTGACCAAATATGGCCATTTATGCTGCCCTCCCATGTAATGCAACCTTTTTAAAGCCCAAGCTAATGCTTGTTAAAACCAGAAACACCTTTCATTTTGTATTATAATGCATATTTAACTACTTTCTGTGTTACAGGGAAACAAATCCTTCAGATGTGATTGAACAAAAAGATTTAATCACAAATTGGATTTTTGTTTTTGCCTATTTGTTTCTATGTTAAACCACCTGAAATTTATTATTATTTATCTTTCTAGGTCTATGTTGGTGAGGCATCTAAGAGTAAGTTCTTTGCTCTGTACACCTGCAGGTGCTGGAATATAAAAGGGCTGAGATAGGAGAAAACTACCAGGTAGACAGGAAGAGATCTGGGAATTATAGTAAAGAAATTTTGCCATTAAAATAATGACAAGGGTTGACTCAATCAGTTTGGCCATTTTCCAGTGTATACTTCTGTTATCCAGTGTTTGTTTTGCCCTTTTCCAATATGGATGATTTGCTCTCTGGGCACTGAGGATGAGGTCATCAGAGAGAGCACTTGTGGAAAATAGAGGGGTGTGGATTTCCTGCAGAGAGAGAAAGCTCAGACTGTAAGTGTTGCAGCCTCCCCTCACTGAGACATGCAAAAAAGACTGTTAATGCTTTAATGTTCCTGTTTGGAAGATACTTTATGTTGGATGGTTCACTGAATATGATTTCTTCAGTACATGGACTTTCATATACAATGCTGTGTGGACTACTGTATATGTGGATTATACATTTCTCAGTTGGGATTTCACTTGTTATCCACAAGCCTCAATTGAGTGGAGGCACTAGCGCTTGTTAGAGATCTTGTCCTGATCACACAGATTATAAGGATTCTACTCCTAATTACTATACAGGTGGTGCCATCATACCCCAATAGCCGCAAAGAGTGTACAAATAGCGCTACACAACTATTATATTGAACCTCTTCTTCACATTATTTAGAAGACACAAGCATTTCCTTTATAGTATTTACATTCTTTTATTTTCAAATTTCTTTAAAAATCTTGCAGATTCAATTAGAGCCAAAAAATAAATAAATAAATAAGCAACTGCCATAGAAAGTACAACATAAAATATCGTTTTTGCTTGTTGCTCTGACAATTTTTAATTATCCCAAGCCACCCTATGGGATGTTATCAGTAATCAAGCTTTCAGTCTTAATAAAGCAGGAGTGAAATTAACAATTATGCATCAATCAAAAGATTTTTGATTAATTTCTCAATAAGAAAAACAAATAAAAGTATTAAATAGGCAAAACAATACATGTCAAGAGATAAAGAAGTCAAAACACGGCAATTATAGTATAGATATAGTATAGATAAAACACAGTTTTGCTCTTGTGATAATCACAACACAAAGACATTGAATGTAATATGATTATCACACTCAGTGCTGTTTATTTTAATGTCATTTCCATTATCTAATATATATATCTAAAACAGCAGGATACTCAGAAATCTAATTTCACGTTGGATTTATTATTTCAGACAGGTACATAATGATACCTTATTTTATAGCTCAAGTATGCATTATGGCAAATGAAAAACTTTTAGGGACCCTTCACATTACTGTGTTACCATGCATTACTGTGAGCTACAGTATGTTAAGGCAATCTAATCATTTTGAATGGGAAAACAGGAGTACCTTCAAAATCCCAAAATTCAACATGCGCTTTTTTCAGCAAAATACATAGCAACAAACACCATACGTGTTATGGTGCGCTGCGATTCATTATGCTGTACTGTACAGTGTGTTGGGGTGCCTTTCAAAATGAATGGCACTGTGATACAATGCATTTAGGTGTGTACCTTACTGTTTTGCAACTATCTGAAAAGCCCATTCAAATGTGCTCATTGTGGTTACCGAAGTACCTTTGCTTTACCATGTGTGGTGAGTTGCAGCTCCATTTACTCCAATGAACTGTACAGTAGAGCAGTGGTGTATTTTGGTTTTGTGCTGTCCTAGGCAACACTATCATCTGCCCCCCATCCCCCATTGAAAAAGAGAAATATAAAAAGAGGGAAGCAGAGAAAGAAGGAGAGAAAGATAAAGAGTGAGATTAAGAGGGAGGGAGAGAAAGAGAGATCAAGAGAGAAAGATAGAGGGAGAGAGATATAAAGAGGGACAGAGATAAAAAGGGGGAGAGAGAGAGAAAGAGAGATAGAGAGAGAGGTAAAGAGAGACAGAGATAAAGAGGGAGAGAAAGAGATCAAGAGAGAGAAATAGAAAGATAGATGGAGAGAGATAAAGAGGGATAGAGAAAAAGATAAAGAGGGAGAGAAAGAGATAAAGAGAGAGGGAGAGAAAGAGAGATTAAGAGAGAGATAAAGAGAGTTAGAAATAGAGAGATAGATGGAGAGGGATAGAGAGAAAGATAAAAAGGGAGGGAGAGAGATAAAGAGAGAAAGATAAAGAGGGAGGGAGAAAAAGAGAGATATAAAAAGAAAGAGGGAGAGAAAGAAAGATAAAGAGGGAGAGAAAGATAAAGAGAGAGAGAGAGAGAGAGAGAGAGAGAGAGAGAGAGAGAGAGTGATAAAGAGGGAGGGAGAGAAAGTGAGATCAAGAGAGAAAGATAGAGGGAGAAAGATATAAAGAGAGAGAAAGAGGGAGAGAAAGATGGAGAGAGAAAGAGGGAGAGAGGGAAAGAGAGATATATAGAGAGAGATAAAGAGGGAGAGAAAGAGATCAAGAGAGATAGAAAGATAGAGGGCGAGAGATATAAAGAAAGAAAAAAAAAGGAGAGAGATAAAGAGGGAGAGAAAGATAAAGAGAGAGAGAAAGAGGGACGGAGATAAAGAGCGACATAGAGAGGGATGAAGGGAGAGAGAAAGAAGGAGAGAAAGAGATCAAGAGAGAGAGACAGAAAGATAAAGAGGGATAGAAAGATAGAGAGGTAGAGAAAGAGAGATCGAGAGAGAAAGAGAAAGATAGAAATAGAGAGAGAGAGATAAAGAGGGAGGGAGAGAGATAAAGAGAGACTAGGCTGATCAGATAGGATCCCCAGTGCAGCTGATACTTGTAGTCCCCCAGGCTGTATAGCTCTGCTCACTATAACAGTATATAACAACAGTAGATGTAATATGTATGTAGTACAATTACAGATCTGTGACTCCATAGCCAGAGCAGACAGGATCCTGGGTACTGCTGGTACTTGTAGTCCTCCATGGCTGTGATCTCCTCAGACTCCATGGAGCAGCAGATCCCATCTTTCCATCCTCCTCTCCTAATCTCCTCCTTCTTCTACTTGCTCTGATGTCTCCTGCTGACGTGTCTCCCTCTCTCTGTTATACTCCTTCCATCCCCTCTGTACACACAACACTGCCATCCAGCAACTGGCATGGCTGCAGCCAGCTGACCCCCTCTCTCTGCTGCTGCGGATTGCTAACCTGTCACCCGGCTCAGCCCAGGAGTAGACACCAAGCACTGCATTGCCCCAGAGTGTATCATCCAGTGAGTGAGCTCATGCAGTGCCGGCCCTCACCTGGTCCCCATCGTCAGTCACCTGCCAGTTGCCTTGTGTGTCCCTTCTTCTGGGGGGGGCAGTGCCACCCCCCTGAAAAATGTCGCCCTAGGCAAACGACTTGTTTGCCTCACAGTGGATACGCCCCTGTGGAGGCTAATGCACAGCACCACAAAGCATATGTGATGCAATGTTGTGTGCTGCATTGTAAAATGGGCATTTACATTTTTCTGTCTATTAAGTTGACAGGCCATCCATAATGACTCAATGCATGTAATTGGCAATGTAATGCGCAATAACGTACTGCAACTGCATGTGAGAGTCTGAATCAAGTCTAAATGTATGCCAGCACAAAATACTCTGCACAACATGCTGATTAAAAAGGCTGTGTGTGACCCAGGAATTAGAACCCAGGAACATATCTTTATTAGATGTGATCAAACAAGTCAGAGATAGTCAAATATTTAGATTACTAAAGTCTGACAGAAGCATGCACAGATGTTGTCACTATAACACCAAATCACTTTTCCTGTCCTTTTAGGTCTCATACCCGTGGTGAGAATATCGGACGAATGATCGTCCATTTTCTTTTTTTGCATGCTAGTTTCATATCGAAATTGAATAAGTTACTATAGTTATGAACATTCTCGTAAAACAGAATAAAGCTTCGGAAGTGAAGTAATGTATTGTATTTACTGTATTATTTTGTTTCCATGCATGCTCAGTCTTGGCCAATTTTTTGTACAAATACTATACTAATTACACGGAAATCATTAGTTTTGTTATCTTACAAGATATTTTTGCATGAACTGTTGCGCTCGCCTCTAAAAAGCTGTGTATTATTAATAGATTATCGGAAGATCATTCCAAATGTGTTTTTTTTCATCCAATGTTCTCATCATGTATACTAGGCATTAATATACACAGGGAAAAACAAAGAAGACAAGGATGGGGTCCATCATTGATGGTTAGAGAATAATAAAACCCTCCTGTAAAGGAGTAAAGGCAACTCACATCACACATCAGACCAATGAAGTAAGTGAGCTCATACAGTACGTCTTTGTTTCCCTTTTTAATTTTGCTCAATATAAAATTTAGGAGTTGTTGAATTTGCTTAAAATTTTTAGGAAAAAAATGATCATCACCTGAACATAAGCTGATCTATATAGGTTTGATTGACTGAGGATTTGATGAATACTGTTTGAAATTCAACAAACACTATATAGGTTTGCGTGATGCCTTAAAACTGTATGTGGTGTTATGGAACAGTACCATTTTTACAGACAGCATAATGTCAGATATTGCAGCGCATATTTGATTGTATAATTTATTTTTTTTTAAGTATGTTCCTGTTTTTGCTGATGTAAAACTGTCCTGCCTCTTGCCATTACCCATCAAACTCTCAATGTAAAAATTTTCCAGCTGCAAGACAGTTTTAATAAGCAAGGCTATGCCAAAATGTACTAGTAGAGACTAGAGACTAGGAAATAATTCAAGAATTATGAAACTGCAGATCAGTGCCAGAATACCAAAGAGACAGAGTAGGCACCGGCCAATCGAACTCATGCTTTTTAAGGGCCCTGCAACAATAGATCAAAATATTATTGATTTGATCTTGAAATAAAATTACAGTGAAGCTTTCTTAATCACTTGCTAACTGCGCTATAGCCGAATGATGGCTACTGCGTGGTTATCCAGTTCTGGGAGGGTGTCTTATGACGTCCTCCCAGAACTCACCCTCCAACACGCCCCCAGCGGCATGAACCCAGCGATCTCCATGAACGATGTGTCCTACGGACACATCTGATCACATGATAAGGTAAAAGGCTAATCACAGCGGCCTTTTACCACGTGATCAGCTGTGTCCAATGACACAGCAGATCATGGAGTAAATGCAGTTGCTGGTTATCGGCAGCACTTTCCTCACGCTGTCACAGCGTGAGGAAAGTACTGCAAATAACCGACAGCTCTAACAGAGCAGATTGGCACTGATCATCAGGGCCACCCAGCAGTGCCCCCCATCAGTGCCCAGCAGTGCCACCCACCAGTGCCCCCAAGCAGTGTCACCCATCATGGTTGCCCAGCAGTTACGTCCATCAGTGCCACCCATCAATAACCATCAATGGCGCCTGTCAGTGGCGCCAGTCAGTGCCATCAGTCAGTGCTGCCAGTCAGTGCTGTCAGTCAGTGCCGTCAGTCAGCGCCACCCATAAGTGTCGCCCATCAGTGCCGCCTATCAGTGGCCATCATTGCTGCATAACAGTGCCTCCACATCAATGCCGACCAGTGCCGCCTCATCAGTGCAGCCTAGCAGTGCTGCCTATCCGTGCCACCTCATCAGTGCCCCTAAGTGCTGGCTACCAGTGCCCATCAGTGCTGCCTATCAGTGTAGCCTTATCAGCGCACATCAGTGAAGGAGAAATATTACCTGTTTGCAAAATTTTATTATAGAAACAAAGAAAAACTTTTTTTTCAAATGTGTTGCTCTCTTTTTATTTATAGTGCAAACATAAAAAAAACCCAGTGGTGATTAAGCTCTACTTGTGTGAAAAAAATGATAAAAATTTCATATGGGTACAGTGTTGCATGACAGCGCAATTGTCATTCAAAGTGTGACAGCGCTGAAAGCTGAAAATTGGCCTGGGCACAAAGGGGGTATAAGTGCACTGTAGGCAAGTGGTTAAATTGTTTACAAAAAATAGAAAATCAACTCAATGAAAACTTCATTTTGAAGACTCTATAGAGAAAATACTGTATTACTGTAATGTACCCAATAACAACTTGCTGCATACAAAAGGTAGCTCCCAGGATTGATGTGCAGCATCAAAGAATCTTGCTTTTTTAGCATTTCAGACAAAAAATACAAAGACCCTACTGCGATAAATAAAAGCCAATATACCCCTGAAAGAAATGACAACCTTTTTTTAAAAGTGAACCTGTGCAACAAAAAAGGAGTTTACTATCGATGGGACAGCTAAAAGTGACTGCTACCTTCAAGTAAACCACAAACTAAGTTAAAGACAGAAAAAACGAATAATAAGAACAAAACAAAAGAAAGGCAACAAAAATGTTTCTTGAATAAAGATCTAGCAATTGGAAGTGTAGCACTGTTTCCTAACTGAACCTAATCTCTCCCTGTGCAGTTTGTCATTTCTCCCTATTTTGCCACTACAAAATCTTCCAGTGTGTTGGCACTTTTTCTGCTGTGAGCAAACTCCGCCACCCCCCCCCCCACATGCATAAATACCTTATAGTGAGGGGACTGACTTATTCAAAAGCCTTTTGGACCCTTCTAAGCCAAGGTTCAAAGGAAATGTAGTCCATTATACATTTACACATAAATTCACCAGGACTACAAATTTCAAAGCTGCACGATTTGTAAGGAACCCATGGTGCTGGCAAACCCAGACCACAACCTTTGTCCTGACTATATACTGTTTTTGTGTTGGCCCGTGTATAGTTATTCTTTCATTTGTTACAAATACAATTATGAGGCTTTGAACTTATAGCAGCCTCATAAAAAATGATGATTTGTAAAATGCTAATTTTATATCAATCATTCATTGAGAAGACTGCTTGATATAGGTCAGAATAGTAGAGTAGAAAAGTGAACACCAGCATTTTGACATGTATGAAACTACCATTTTAAATTTACGTAAACAACACATCCAAGCCAAAACCAAAAAAAACAAAAAACAAACAAACTTGTAAGCAGTCACTACAGTAATCACAGACTTTCAGAATACCCTTTTCATACTTCTGAAAGAGTTTTTATTTATTTTGGCATCTGTATTCTTGGCCTCCAACAAAGCTTAGAATGGTGTTCTGATCTCTCTCTGAACTTTAGCACACTGTAGGTGTTTATTTGATCCTGAAGGAAATCTCTCTTAGAAGCCAAAAATATGTTACCCGGTATGAAGAGTAAAATGCATAAATCCCAAAGAAAAACTGCAAGAAAATCTGTGTTGTCTTCTTTCTGTGTTTAGCAGTAACATAACTACTATAATATTTTTAACCAGTCCCATTTTTGTTGAATTGTTGAAGATTTTATCTGGAGAAACCCTTCCCATGAAAGTTCCTACTAATGTAAAATTGTTGGGTTTTCTTACAGAAAGAAAGCATGCATACAGAGAGGATTTGCTAAAACACTGTAGATAATATAAAAAGATGTAGCCATAGATACCACTGTCAAGCTAAAATTAATAAGGGTCCCGTATGATGTTCAGTTCAACAATTTTCATTCAGTTTCTAAAGCTGGGATAGTTACTCATACTGGAAGCAGACAACAGTTTCTGTGTACATTTGTTCTTCTTTAACCCTCCCGGCAGTATTCCCGAGTTTAGCTCAGAGTTAACTTTCAGTACCAAAAGCAGTAACCCCAAGCTACACTCAGGATTACCCTGCAGCGTTGCTCTGGGATTCCCTCCTGCACTTACCTTGTCCTTCGCTCCCGCGATGTCCCCCCATGCAGTGTCTCTGGCCGATGCCGGCATCCTTCTTCCGGGTTCTGTTCCCTGCGAGAGTCGGCACGCACGGGGAACAGAACCAGCGTGAAATTCAATAATTTTAAGTGACATTTACTCAATACACTAAAATCTCATAGTATAACATTACTGTATGAAACCATTTCACATACATTTTGTCCCTAGTGCTTTGTCCTGTGCCCTGCCTACATTTTTACTGTTCTTTCTGCCTGCAAACTGAGAAATGTTCATGGCGTCCAAAAAGCGTCCCTTTTACGTCAAAAGTGGTTTTAGACCAGCTAAGGAACAGCAATAGTAAATTAGAACCACTTGCAGAATTGAGTGATAATGATTCGTGGGGAAATTCGTCATCAGACACTGAAACCGATTTTGCGACTTTGCTCAGTGATGTGCGAACTTGGCGCTATATTTCAAATTTCAGTGTTTTTGGTTTGATCATATTATTGAATTAAATTTATTATTATTATATTATTTTTTATGATTATTTATTATATTATTATTTGATTTCATGTTTCAAATTTTATCATACACGGCATGTTTACTAGACTCTTGTTCGGACAGATTTCAGTGAGTTATTCCTAAAAATTACAGGCATACAATAAAAAAAACAACACATTTCCATGCAAAACAATGTGCCGCTTTGAGCACAGAAATGCTGACATAATCAGACCGCTAGGGAGGTTAAAGAGAATGTATAAAGGTTTTGTGTATTTCTTTTACTAGCAGAAATGCACCGTTCCAGAACAGAAAGGCTGGGCATATTACAAACAATCTAAAAGATAACTTAGTTTGTAGTTTGAAAACTTATGAGAACAACTCATATTACATTTTTAATATAGATGTTTTTAATCACAAGTTATTTTACAGATTAGGGAAAAAGGAAAAGAAAGCAACTTTAATATTGGGGCATGCTTTTGGATTTCGTTTACTTTCTGTTGGATGCCTTGATTTTACACTTACATCTTTTGTTGCATTTCTTCTAGTTTTGAAATGAAAACACTTCCATCTTATATTTTTGAGAGGGCCATTTTTTTCTCCTTGTTATGTATTTTTATCCTAGAATTTTGCTACTCTGGTTTATTTTATGCTCTTTTATTTGTTCCACAATGGAATATACTGGCAAATACCTTTGTTTAATATATCCTTAAAACACTCCCACATACCATCACTGTTCTTTGTTAAGAAACTTTGTATTATATAGTAAAAAGGGCAGCTTATTAACATTAGCCTCTTTTTATTTATGCATTTATTTATTTTGTTCTTATCATACCAGCATGTCCCTCTTTCATCTAATTAATCTCAAATATAATATGATCATTGTTACTCAAGTTTTACTAAAAGCGGTATTAAACCGTAAACCAAAAATGTATTATATTGCAGCTTACCAATCAATAGATGAGGTGGATACATAAGTTTTCTTTTCTTTAGCTTTTCCTCTCTGTTTTTACCTCATGATCTGGCCAGTAACACACCTCTTGTATTAGTGAGACACAACTTTGGAGGAATGAGGACAGGACACACCAGACAGCAGCATTGTCAGTCTCAGGTGATGGAAGTGTTAAATGTATTAGCAGGTTTGAATACAATAACAAAATTGAATCCAAACTCCAGCAGTTTTAGCAAACAGTTTTTCCCTTTTAGGCTAGAGGTTTTACATGAATAATTGAAATCTGAGCATTTTTATCACCTCTGTCCATGGTAATCTGATGGTCTCATCCATGTAAACTGATACATTCTGCTGGAGAGCTTGAACTTCTGAAAAGCAGCATAATTGCTGACTGAATCAACAGATGAAAATAGACAAAAGAAATAAAAAAATACAGCCATCACATCTACGAATAGGTAAGCTGCAATATAATCAATGTTTGCTTTAAATTTTCACATCTCCTAGATTGTAAGCTCGAAAGAGCTGGGCCCTCGATCCCCTCATGTTTTGCATTGTATTGTTATTGTTCTGTCACATGTTCTGTCCCCCTTTGTAATGTACAGCACTGAGCGAACTATCGGCGCTTTATAAACACTGTATAATAATAATCTGCCATCAGCTATGAGTTATTTGAATGTAGTAGTTCCAGCAGAGATTTTTTTTTTCTAGTTTGGGCTTCAACCATTTGACCTTTGAAATTCTCCTGCAATAGGTTCAAGAAAAGCTAGGCTTAATTGAGTCGATAGTCGAAGGGTCTTATAATAAGCAAAAGCAGGAAGAACCCCTTGTGGGACTTTTAAGTCAACATATACACCAAATGGTAAAAGGATAAAAATGCCAGGGGCACGCACGAGCAACGACTTAGGCTGAACCTGCTCCTTATCACCCGGACACATCCGCCAGTAATTAGCCTCCTGGAGGGTCTGCTTCCAGATCCATCACCTGGCCACAGATTCTCTGGACCTTTGGACACCCCATGGGGAAGCGCATCATGTCTACCCGAGCGCAGACAGATCGGGACCCAGATGAGGCAGGCCCGCCCGACGTCATCTTGGAGGCCCTGATCACAAGCCCGGACCTGGAGACATAATGACCTGGAGGATAAAATGGAAGTCACCACAATGCTCCTAGAGAACCAAGAACAGGATCTCTCTGACCTCAAGAAAGAATTGAAAGCTGCACTACTTCTCTTGGAGGACTTTGAGGATCAGTCCCGCATAGGGAACCTGCATCTCCGGAGCATTCCTGAGTCAGTAACTAACCTCACCTCCACAGCTACTGCTCAATTGCCTTGAGTTTGGCCACTTCCACAGGGCCCTAGGCCCCAAGAGAATGGAAGGCCTGCCTCCTGATATAATCATCAAGTTTACATACTACCGCACTAAGGAAACTCTCCCACAAGTGGCCAGAGGTAAACCGGATTTCCAGTTAAAAGGTCATCGCTACCAGGTCTTTGCTGACCTTGCTCAAACTACCTTGGTGAAATGCCGACAGAGGAAGCCCTAACTGCCTACCAAATCAGGTATTGCTGGGGTTTGCCCTTCAAGCTTTTCTTCTCCTTCAAGGGTCGCAATCATGTGATAACTTCACCAGAAGAGACATAATCGGTTCTCTCTTCTCCCTATCTACTCCCATCTGACGATGACCGCCGCAGTCCAGCAAAATCTACTACCTCGCGGTCTCCTGCCAGCCTACTGAACCACTCCTGGGAGAAGGCAAAGAGATGCAATGCTCTCTCCCAAACACCCCTTTCCGTATCCAGCTCTCCATGCTCCGATCCGGGATGACTCTTGGTGCCGTAAGTCCATTTGTACCACCTTGACCCGGCAGGGTCCTTTTGACCACCTACCCTTGTGCTTCCCCACTGGATGAAGGAGGTGAACTCTCCCCCCACTGATTTGACTATGGCTGCACCATAGTACTCCTTTCCCTCTTCTCCCCCCCCCCCTTTTTTTTACCTTTCACTACAAAGTCTGACTACTGTAATTTGTTAGCTCCTCAAGGGCAACACCAACCCTTAGCCTAGTTCCACACCACCCACCCACCCCATGCCAGGGGCATGTGTTAGACATGGCTTCTCAGCACCTCTTCCCACCACTTCCCCTAGGTCCTTTGACCAGACCTCTGCTTTTCCCCTCCACGAATCCCATAGTAGACGAATGTCCTTCCTTCTCAGATGTACATATTGTTTGTTATTTGTTTATACTGTTTTTTATGTTACTGCTTCTATCCCTTTCTCCTACTGGGTTACCTTGGTAGTCTTGAGCGGAGAAAGCTTAAAGTCAGTATATCCTGTTGTCAATATTGTACATATTTGTTTTTTTTTAAACTCGCACGTAGGGTCACTCACTTTCCCTTTCCCTCCCCTGCCGCCCCTCCACATCCTTTCTTGGTCTTGTCTTCCTCCCCTCCTCCTCCCAGTTTCCCGACCTGGATTTCCCTCCCTCCCTGCGTCCTCCCCCACCCTACCTTTCCAATGGCCCATTGGGCCAGGAGCAGACATGAGTTCAGCGGCAGAGCTCCCACATGCTATGCATCCTTCCTTAGGATGTGGTCCACCTTAGAGGCGACAGGAAACACCTTTTCTCCCCCCAGTCCCCCTCACTATCCTTCCCTCCCTTCTCCTTCAGTGCTTTCCTTTTTCTTTTGTTTATATTTCCTTCTTCTGAAGTCTGCATGTTGCAAGCCTACAGTCCTAATTGTTGTCAATCCTGGGCCAACTGAGTCCTGGTCTTGGACCCTCCCAGTGCTGATCTCTACCCCCTCTCCACGATAGTTACCGCCCCATTAAAGATCTATTCTTATTATATCCATGGGTTGCATTCCCCATTGAAGCGGTCCAAAGTATTCCACTTCCTCCATTCGAGCCGTGTTGATGTCATCTGCCTACAAGAGATCAAGTTTTTTACCTCCTCCACTCCCAAGCACCTCTCCAGACATTATCCCACTTTTTATCTTGCTTCTGCCCCTGAAAAACATAGGGGAGTCCTCATCGCATTCCATCGCAATCTTGTCTTCTCTTGCAATACGGAAATAGCAGATCCTACGGGTAGATACCTTCTTTTACAAGGTCAGGAGGTCACATTAGTAACATACTATGCCCCCAATCGCTTCCAACACAAATTTTTCTCTCACCTATTTCAAATAGTTATGCATCTCTGCTCGGGGACTCGCCTTTTTATGGGAGACTCAAATGTAGGCCTTGACTTCTCGATCGACAGGCGCTACAAAGCCGGATCTGCCCCATCGCATGAGCCAGCCGTAGAAGACCATATAGGAGCACTTCTGCACTGATTGCGCCTGGCAGGAATTACACCCACGCAACCGGGACTTCACCTTCTATTCCATTCTGCCTCACAGTTTCTGTAGAATTGACCATGTTCTAGTCCCCCTCAGCTTGCTATCCTGTATCGATAATAATATTATCTGCTGTTCGCCCTGGTCAGACCACAAACCCTTGATATTTCTTGTGATGATTGCCAATTCCCCACGTCCTCCCTTCCAGTGGAGAGTTAACGACTCACTTTTGACGGCGCAAGACACTTTCCTCAACATTCAAACTCGCATAGAAAAAAAAAATTTCTGACAATGGAGGCTTTGGGAGGTCCACAAAGCCACAATCCGAGGCCACCTCATTCAGATTGCCTCCACTAGGAAATGGATTCCTTCTTCAGGGAAAGAAAAGGGTATGTTGTATGTGGTGCAAAAAGAAAATGTATCAAATCAACCATGAGAATAGTTGCACAGACAAGACCAGGCTGACAAATGCCTACATACCCAACAGGGGCCATATGTAGGGTGAGGGAGCCACAGCATCGCTGTGTACACACTGAGGCCACCCAAATAGACAAAGCTTCTGCAGCACCCAGAGACAGATGTTAAACCCACTGTATCAGCCATGAGACAGTTTTTTTAACAATATTTTTTCGTTCCTATACGCCCACAGGCTGAGGAGTGACCTGGGGGTTCCAAACATCTCTAAATATTATTTGGCGGCACAAATCTCCCAGCTCCCCATGCCCCGCGCTTCATCGGATATCCCCCTCTGGGTATTGTTAGAGATCCCCAACTGTGCATCCATTCCATCGTCAGCCCTTCTGTGGCTTCCAGCCAATTTGCGTCTCTGAGCCCCCTTATGCTCCACAGCTGACGCCTTTGGAACTCTTATCTGATATTCTAACAACCTTATGTCCCAATTCCTACCCCTGCTCCCTGCTCCCACCACTTTTTTGGGATCCTGCCATTTTCCATCCTGGTCCTCATTGTGAGAATTGTATGATGCATCCCTGTCTGAATTTTTCTGCTATGCAACTTCACCACTGAATCCTTGCCCTGTGCCACAATTCCTCTTTCTCGTTTCAGAAAACGGCTTTTTGAACACATTATCTCCATTCTCCCAGTGCATGAGGCACTATTTCCACCCTCTACTCTTCCTTAACCTTGGGCAATCGGTCCATATCCCTTCCCTATGTAACCCTGAAGGGAGCGCGATGTAACTAATCCTATGGACTTAGAGGATTGGACTAAGGCCTGGTCCAACGTGGCTAGGTGTTCCTTCAATACGGCTACTGTGGAAGTGGCCTATAAAGTCCTCTTCCACTGGTACTGGGTGCCAGCCCATATAGAACCCATCCTGTAATGATACTGTAGGTGTTTTTGTGGCTGTGGTCAGTGCATAGATGAATTCCACACCTGGTGGACCTGCTTTCGTTTGGTGGGCTTTTAGTCCAGGGTCTTAAGCCTCTTGCCAGACAAGCACTCCTACACTTTATAATATCAGGACTTTTCTCCTATCAGCAGAAATTGGCCATGTACCTGTTTATTGCTGCCAAGCGGGCAATAGCCAGAGCTTGCAAAAAACCCTTAGTCCTGTTCGCAGAAATGAAGAGAATTTTGACAACTCTAATGGTGCATGAAAAAATAGCTAGCATTCTCAACGACACCCATTCTAAATTCCTGAAAATCTGGGGTCCTTGGTGGTCATATGCCTTTCCAACTCTGCCCCTGACTAGCATGGGTGCCCCTAGTTCCTCTGCCACTTGCTAACATGCAGGCTTCAGTCTCTCTCTCTTTCTTCTTTCCTGGATCTTGTCCTTTTCCTTCTGCACTGCTTTACTTTCCTCCTGGGACTTTCCCTGCCTTTACCCTTTGCCTCTTACCTTCCCTTCTCCCTTCCTCGATATTTACCCCTTTCCTGAGTTTTGGTCTGGACCTTTTAGGCCTAGCCCGACCCAGTAGGTTGGGCTGGCCAGTTTGTCACATTATATGTTAAAAATATAATTTCTATTACTGCAGTTGTATTTGCATATCTCTCCTGCGTGGGAACTAAGTCTTTGTGCTTCTTTGCTATGCTCATTGATTTCAATAAAAATTATTGTAAATGCCAATCTTTATTACAAAATATTGTTAAAAAAACTGTCTCATGGCTGATACAGTGGGTTTAACATCTGTCTCTGGGTGCTGCACAAGCTTTGTCTATTTGGGTGGCCTCAGTGTGTACACAGCGATGCTGTGGCTCCCTCACCCTACATTTGGCCCCTGTTGGGTATGTAGGCATTTGTCAGCCTGGTCTTGTCTGTGCAACTATTCACATGGTTGATTTGATATATTTTCTTTTTGCACCACATACAACATACCCTTTTCTTTCCCTGAAGAAGGAGTCCATTTCTGAAACGCATCAGGTTCTGTCTGCATCAGGGGCGGACTGACCATTCAAGCACTCGGGCACTTCCCGCGGGCCTGTGGTCAGTAGGGGACCCCATAAGATGCCCCTGATACCTTTCATAGGCTTTTTTGGGTGTGGTTTGCGTGTTGGCAAGGACACAGGGGCCCCATGATTCCCAATTGCCCAGGGGCCCCATGAGTTGTCAGTCCATCCCTGGTCTGCATGCTACATTTCTGAGCTATCAATCCAGACTTGGCAGCTTGTATTAGCATACTGTGAACAGTTAGGTTATTTTCTGACTGTATCCTGTAACAAGCTGTTTCTATGTATTAATCTTTACTGAATACACTATAATGATAAAAGTATTGGGATGCCTGCCTTTACATGCACATGAACTTTAATAGCGTCCCAGTCTTAGGTAGTAGGGTTAAATACTGAGTTGGCCCATGCTTTACAGCTATAACAGTTTCAACTCTTCTGGGAAGGCTGTCCACAAGGTGGAGGAGTGTGTCTATGGGAATGTTTGACCATCCTTCCAGAAGTGCATTGTGAAGTTAGGCACTGATGTCGGAGGAGAAGGCCTGGCTCTCAGTCTTCACTCTAATTCATCCCAAAGGTGTTCTATCGGGTTGAGGTCAGGACCCTATGAGGCCAGTCAAGTTCCTCCACCCCAAACTCGCTCATCCATGTCTTTATGGACACACAAAACAAATCACAAACCCATCTAGTGCACTACAGGTCCCAGCTTTCAAAATCCAATGTCCAATTTACTGCAGGGATGGTGGAAGTGAATCTCAGGGTGAACACTGGCAAAGGATCCTGCAGTTACCAATACACCCGGGAAGATCTAAAATAGCTTGAAGAAACAAAAGGAACAGCAGCAGGGGATCTTTGTCAGCAATACATATAAGTTTATGGAACAATTAAAAAATAGTACACTCACATGAAAAGTTCTTGACAAATGGCTCTGGTGCTGATCTCAACATAGAAGCAATATCGAATGTGTATAGTAAAGGACCATTCAGAATCCTTCAGCCGGCATATCAAGGGAGTGAGTTTGATAGCTGTAGACCCCTCCTTGCCCTCCCTCTCCTACTTTCCTACAGTATATGGAGATCCACGAGGCAGTGTTAGTGGTGTCGGCCATTAGCGGGGTTTGACAGCTGCCTTTTCTTGACACCTAAATCTCTGAAATTATTTTTAAGGATGCTCCATCTTCCTCTGACTTTGTCATTAGTAGCAATATGTAACATGACAGTTGGGTCCTCCCTAGGCCCACCCAACAATCTGTTAATCCAATTCACTATATGCCGAACGCGAGCACCCAGTAAATATACTGTTTAGTAGATATGTGCACAATGGAAATTTTCATTTAGCTGCATTTTATTTCGGGTGCATTTGTTCATTGAAGAATTAAATTTCATCATGTTCGTTGAACTGATTTGTGTTCAGAATTAATTTCGTATCTTCGGCATTCGTTTAGTATATTTGTTGTGGATTCAAAAAATGTTGCAGTTTTTCTGTAAGATTTCTATATATTCAATATATAACTGAATCGGACAGATTTGAATTGGAAGGATTCAATATTTTCAGACGTCAGTCCAACCTACTAAGAGAAATGGCATGAGCTGATTAGACAGAACTACTATCACATCTTGTGACGTCATCCAAATGAAAAAAAAAAAGGATTCATTAATTTCATTGTAACTTTTTTTTTTTTTATTCATTGACAGCCATTACTACAGTTTGCCCATTCGGAGATTCATACACATTCAAATCTCCAAAAATGAAATTTTTAGTAAAAAAATGAACTGTGTACAAAACTAAATGCACATACTACTCCGCATATACCATACTACCTCTACTGCTTAATGATCACAGTCATGTAGCACAGCATACAGAGTACAGCCTTTGTTATATACCTCTGACTGCAATACTCTGTGCTCTAGTTATGTCCTACAAAAACCCTTGAGTAGAGCCAAAAAAGTTATATGGGAAGATGGGGTAGTTGGCTTATAGTGGTGTAAGAGCAGAGGAAGCTCCTGCTCGGTCTTGGCCCAGTTGCTATGGCAACCACTGCTATACCTTTTCCTACACCAATGAAATATGCATCAATGGTAAGACAAAGTCCATTATTTTATAAGGCAAAGAACACTGCATACAATATAGGAAAAAAAGAAAAAAGAGACAGAAAGAAAACACTATAGTTTGTTATTCTCTCAGTTGATGAAAAATGCTTGGTTGTGATCAGAAAAATAATTAGGAAACCAGCATTTTCAGAAAGAGGTCAGCAATAGAAATATTCATTTGTCTCTTGTGAAAGGTTTACCTATTTATTCTTAACTGCCTTTTTATCATTCAACTACTTTTACTTAACAGGTATAAACAAACTATAAAACAAGCCCTCACATACCTCTATAGCTGCAGGTATTGTGGAGCAATTTATTCTCCAAGTTTACAGCAAAGGCACTAAAAAAGCAGCTCATCCCACTATGCTCCTATCACAGCAGTAACCAGGCAGCCTTCTATCCTTCTAATCTAACCAAAGAACAGGTGTTCTGAGCTATTGAGAAACAGAGTATAAAGTGAATTTAGGTGCCTCAGCTGTCAAATTTGTGGATGAATTGCTCAAACGTACTTGTAACTATTGCTATTAGTTGTAGCACCCTCTTAGTCCAGCTAGGGGGAGCTAGATCTTAATGATTAGTCAGGATCTGGTTAGCAGCTCAGGTGTGATAGCCAGAGGGGTCAAATTGTGGTCAGGGCTGAGAGACTCTGCAGGCCAGCCTCTCTGGAAATTCCTCTTGCTCTGAGGCTTTCAGAGGAGGGCCTTGGAGGCAGTGGGTGGATCTTCACTCTTGAGAAACTTCAGCCAATCCTCAACAGAAAGCTTGGCAAGGGGCTGCGACTCCCTTAAAATTGTAAGAGCCTGCTCAGTAGCAGGAGTGTGAGGAGGGTGGTGAAAAAGAAGTGTGGAGAGGAAGATGTGAGGCTGGAGGAGGAAGGCTGCGAGGAAGCCTAGTAAGATGGGGCCTTCCTGTGAGCCTGGAGCTTGAAAGGAGGAAAACTTGATACTCATTGGCCCCCTGAGCAAGGACCACCTGTATGGCAGCAAAGGATCAACCCAGCTGATAGGACTATTAGCAGCAGCCATCCCGCAAGCGGTACAGGAGAGGATCTGAGTAAGTACACCTGCACCCCCTGGGTGGATAGGAGAAGGAGCACTCTGGTGGGAAACAGATTAGCCCCCTACTAGTGACTGTTCACCTCAATTAAAGGGACAGGAACCTGATCCCCTGCTCAGGAAGAAAGTATCCAGATTGCTGGGTGAAGGGGAGTTCATCTAGGGTCTGGGGTTTTACAACTAGGAGATGCTGGCTAACACTCCAACAGAGACTGTGTTGCTGAAGAAGGAGAAGCTTGTGAATAGTTCAGGAAGTTGTCCTCAGTTATCAGTTCCATTGGGCATCCTATACCCCCTTTACCCTATCCAAGTTCTAATCCCCTCAATAAAATAACAAAACCAATGCTGGAGGACTGGTTTCTGTCTCTGGATGAAAATTTGTGTGAAAAAATGCTAAATGACTGTCTGTGTAGGACTATAGGGGGACCCAAATCATCAGCAATCCCTAAGGGGGGTAGTGCTACATAGTGATAACTTGTTTTTAAAAACTATGTAAATGTGTTAATGTCTGGAAACTAGACACGTTAATTTTAAGAACAGAATAATTGTATTTTATGACCAACTCATTCTATGGAACTACAAGTCAAAGTAACTGGAGTGTTGCCCTCTTTGTAATGAACATGATCAAGTCATGATCAAATAACTTTTTGCTAGCAAACAAAAATATTGAAGGGTGACAAACTTTGCAATTTGCAAACATTGGATATACTATAGCGGGAAATACAACAACGGTATTCTATTAAATAGCACAATCTGGAATAAATCATGCTTTTTCTTAAAAAGCATCAAATAAACACAAATACAGTATTTGCAAACAGAAAATCTGTGTGCACAACCACATACATGATTTCTTTTTCAGACCAACTGTTACGCAATTTTCAATTATATTGAACCTCTGGAACCACTTTACAGGTTCTGAAATAATATACTGAAATATTTAAAGCAAAAAGAAATAAAGTTTACAGCTTTTTGGCTGCTGTTCGGTACCTGTGCCCTTGTGTGAACCTCCCCAAGGAGAACAGTGTAATGCTGTTCCAAATCTCTCCTGTGCCTCTGCCAGGCCCTTTCCTGTGCTTTCATCTACTGGGCCAGCTTGTTGAGTGAGTCTTCATGGTTCTGCTGCTGAACCCTCATCATAATGACCTTGCTGCAAATATATTATTGATGGGTCACATACAGACATCCATGGCTACATGAAAAAGAAAGAGACTTTTTGTCCCCAGTTGGAAAGAATTTCCAGGTACTGTGTATAGAGAGATCACTTAGCACATTATTGCTGGATAAATGTGAAAAAAATGAACCAGCAAAAGGTTATACATATATAACAGCATGTCCATATCTACTGCTATTGGCCAAACTTAAAAAAAAGAATTAAAGGTTGATTTATTGATTAACAACTGTTTTTTCATATTGAATTTTCCAAACCCTACTGCTAACATGACATTAATATTTAACAGTCACTCTCCATCTTCTTAAAATAGACCCCCCTGCAAGATTAGACTCCTGCCAGAAACAATATATCTCCTAGCAGCCAGCATCAGTAGACCCCTTCCTCAACAGTAGATCCCTCCCAGCAACATAATACACCCCATCCAGCAAAAATAGACCCACCACAAGCAGCAATAGATCATCCATCAGCAACAATAGACCTCTTGCAAAAACTGACCCCCCCAAGTGACAACAAATCACCTAGCACCCAGCATCAATAGACCCTGCAACACACACCAGTACCCCTAGCCATTAAATCCATTCAGTGATGGAGGTGCCGGAACTGCATGTTCCCACTGAAAAGAAGTCCTGGTCAGAGTCCAGACCAGCACTGTTGATGATGCCATAAGGCACATCATCTGCTGATGGCTGGTTTGCTCTAACATTTCTTGGACAGGAGACACCTATTAACACTGGAAAAATTATTTGCAGTTCAAATTTAGGTGCCTTCCTAGTGGTTCTATTCTAGGACCCTGTAAATGAAAATAATAGTAGGCATCTTCGTATAGTCTTCTTGATGAATCACCTGCTGATGTCTGCTATTTGCCAAGTTTTTCTTATAAATCTTAGATGGCATTTTGGTTAAAAACATATTTTTATAACATGGAGAGATATGGGTAGTTATTATAATGGATAGGTACTAGATGTAAAGATACTGCACACTGGATGTTGGGAACATGTCTCTCTGGTGTTATACTCTGGGAAGAAGTTAGAGATAGAACAATGTGTGAGTTCTTCTGAACTGAGCTGTGGGATGAAGGCTAGTCTATGCCTGCAGTAGGGCTGAAGCTCACATACCACCCTTCATGGAACACACTAAGTGCTGTAGGTGACAGATTGGGCACGCTGGCATGATGGGTATCCTTGGAAACTCCAAATGTTATGAGAGTGGCTTCAGCTCTGAAGATACATCTGTAATATTTCCCCTTCACTTCATGTATGGTCCTCTGGACTGGACATTGACAGTCGATCACTACCAACCAGGTATATAGAGTATATGTATTGTGCTTTTTTGGTTACTTTTCTTGTTTTAGGTGGTCCTTGACTTACTTGCATTTACATGGTTTTTCTGTACCTATGTGGCTAAAGTAAGAATTCTATTAAAAAAGTCTTAATAGTGTTGTCCATTATTGCTAAAATAATAAAAATAATATTGCTACACCTATACCTTGCAAAAATGAAGAAAATATCATGATTGATAATTGCCACTTGTGACTGACTGTCTGGCCCCCCGCCAGGGTGCCTCTGCCAATCAGTTCCTCCTGCCCTCCAAACCCTTCCAGCAGACTAATAGCTAATACCAACCCTTTTTTTTAAAAAGACTCGTGAGCCAATATAGTGACTTTCACCTACCTTCAAAATGTGTAACAAAATAAAATAAAATAAAAGAATTCCTCCTGATGAAGCCGCGTGACCGGAGGCGTAACGCGTAGGGGAGGGGCTCTGACATCACTGCGTTCAATCGGCTTTGCTGTGATAGGGCGAGTACTGAGAGAGAGTGTGATACACACTGATGGCTATTTTTACTGATGGGCTTGTTTTTATCTGTTACAATATGAGTGTGGCAAACTTAGTTTTGCAATAAAGTGTTTTAAAAGGATAAAGCACTATTCTTTGTTTCCATTTATCACCATACATGTGGAGATTGCTGGAGTTATCTTTAGGAGGTTCATTCCCCAGGAGGAGTGGAAGAGGCATATTATATCCATTTATCCATATGTCCAAAGAAGAGGATTAAGTGTCCAGGTGGTTAATCAGGAACACTGAAGTGTGGAGAGATCCAAAGAAGGTGGTGGTCATCCAAGGGATCCTTCATCCTCATGTGGGATAAACTGCGTTTATTAGCCTGATGAATTGAGGTGAGCGCATAATAGAGCAGCAGTGTTGCTATAAGGAACTTGGAAACCTGGAATTAATCCATTTGATTGAAGCTGATTTATGGGAAAGAGGACTTATGTTTATTATACTGTGATGATTTTTGATGCATGGGTGGGATAAACTGCGTTTATTAGCCTGATAGGCTGTGAATATAGGTGAGCACATAATAGAGCAGCAGTGTTGCTATAAGGAACTTGGAAACCTGGAATTAATCCATTTGATTGAAGCTGATTTATGGGAAAGAGGACTTTTGTTTATTACACTGGGATGTTTTTTGATGCATGGGTGATTTTCTATGAGGATTTTTTGTGTATTATATTGGGATGTTTTTGCTGCATGGGTGGATTTTTAGTGGAAGACAATTAAGATGGTTATTGCATGTTTCTTAAAATTGATATATATGCACATGCTGTTTTTGTTTTTAGGGAGCACAGCACAATAATTTATTTATTTACTAATACCAACCCTTTACCCCAAGCATCAAGATGCTGAGTTAAAAGCCAAAGGAATAACTCACACTTACATACACTTCAAAAATAGGGCAGTCCCCACATGAACAATAAAAACAAATACTACACATTGAGGTAAACATCCCACAATAGTTAGGTAATGAGGTAAAGTTGGCACCAGTCTAATCACATCAGGAGGATTAGCAAACAGACAGAAACATTTGGTTACTTAATTAATAATGGGAATTCACACACAGGAAGCACACAATGGGAAGATGAGAGAAAGACACTACACACCTAGACAAGATAGGCCTTCAAATAACACCTTAATAAACAGATTCAGAATCAGGTTGTTTTTGAGCTGGTAATCTTCTGCTATAAGTCTCTCAGTCCAGGAGGGGGTTGAAGCAGTCAATGCTGGTTTGGGTACAGAGGCACCAAATCTGTATCCAGGTCCTCCAGAGTCTGTGTGTTTTGGGGAGACATGGACTTGAATCTGAAGTAAAACTACTTCAAAGGTCCCCCTAGGCACACATCTCCCAAAGAATAGAGCCCCTTCAAACACCACGGCCCATAATCAGTAGGCAAGAGGCTAGCCTGCAGTCCCCTCCAAAAGCCCATGTCCTGGTTGGATCTGCCAACTTTTAATTTCAGATCTTTTCCATACTGTGGGGACACCAAAATGACACAGCAGTAGTTATATATAACATCTCTGTTTCAAACACGGCTGCTCAGTTCTCAAGATTTTTTTTTTCCAACCAAGCACAGGCTTCCCCAAGATAGTGCCCAATGTTCATAGCAGAGGACACATAGGTACCATGCCTGACTTCCCCCATTGATAGAGCAAAAGAGAAAGAAAATCTTTGTAGCCGGGCAGTCAATCCTTCCTCCTTCCCTCCCACAGCCATGTGAGAGACAGACAGAGGATACAGAGCATAACCAGAGTACTGAGGGATAAAGCTACCTACCAGAGTTGTCACAGGCAACCCAAAATGAGCAGATCCTTGATTGGAGAGACCACTGCTGCTGTCTAGTGAAAGAACCTTGTGGCCACTACTTGTTACCACCGTTAATGTCTGAGCCATTAGGAACTACCTTTCAGTTAATCCATAGATCTAATACTGCCTGCAGGTCTTATTGAGTGCCTTAACGTGTGCCGATGGGCCCCAACGTTCGGCCGGTTCCTAACAGTTGCTGCCCTGAGGTCTTGGATTTTTTTTTCTTTTTTGGTAAAGAAGTACTTCTTAAGAGAAGCTGCATCCCAGCAAATTCCTAGTGTTATCATTATGTATACTGCATTTAACATTTACCAATAGTGTTTATTGCTGATTTACTAACTTACCCTCCTGATTATAGTTAGAGGTATAAAATCTGATTTTTGCCAATTGTGTTATAATCTATCAGCTGTGTGCTCATTCATGTTTAATTTGCCATTTATTCTAGCCTTTATCAGTAGATCAAGGCTTCAGGGCAGCTACTATTAGGGGCAGTCTTTAGTCCTGACTCTTCAACCGGCTAAACGTTGGGGCCCATTTGCGTGCGTTAGGGCAGTCAAAAAGGCCTGCAGAAAATCTTAGATCTATGGAGTAACTGGAAGGTAGTTCCTAATGACTCAGTCACTTACTGCTATAAAAAGTAATGGCCACAAGGTCCTCTCAATAGACCCAGCGACACAGTAGCAGACTACAGGGAAGACAGGTTACTTTTGAATGTTTGCGTGGATTTCTCAAACAAATACACAAGCTGTCCTCAGACAATGGGAACTTAGATACCATTGTTATATATTGGGCTCTTCTATTGTTCTACATTTAATTATGTAACTGAAATCAACAAGTCAAGTTAATCAATGGTTAACAATTGCTTGACCTTCTAACATATATGACCTATGGCAGGTATGGTACAACAGTGCCATCTAGAGGTTGAATTGGAGAATGTTTCTTCCATTGAAACATAGTATTGCAAAAGGAGCCACACCATTGTGGGGATGGTGAAACATTCCAGATAAAAAGCCAACAAGAGAAATTGAGGATTTCAAGATGACTTAACAGCAAGGAAGATCTCAGATAAAAGAAGATGATTTTTTCCGCCCAATCTCCTGAAACTGCTGTAGAGTAAGCCTGGGTCCTTGTGAACCCGCCCTAACCTGAGTTAAGTAACCTTTTAGCATAGTTGCATTATATATAGATTTGTTTATTTGCTAGGAAGTAGGTAGCATTTTGTGTGTTGTATGTATATCTGCCAGTCTTGTACTGTCATGTTTCACATGACTGTCATATGCCTTTAAGTGTTCTTGTATTTTGTCTCGGCTCCTCCCTTTCCTCTGGTTTAGTTCATGCTGTATAGATAGCTCCACCCTTTTTCTCAGTAATGCATTTCAGCTTCAAACCTCATGTCATGAAGCAGATCACGTTATGATCTTTTGACCTATCCGATGTTCATTGTTGTAAGATTCTCTCAGTTTATGGAATAAACTTCACAAGATCTACAAGGTGTCATCTGATCGAGTCACTGCCTGTGTTATTCAACTAAGATTGGAGTTATCACTATCTCATCACAACTGTAAGTTACAGAGATCACACTTTCAATGCTTAGATTGGAGAGAAAGAACATGTACTGTTTTATCTGTAATTGTAATAGTTTCAATGTACAACATTTTCATATAGCAAAAGCACATTATTACACTACAGAGTTTTAATTGCTTCCTTAGTTTGTACCACAAAAGAACCTTGATAGACCAAGCAAAACACCCCCGCAGGAGCCGCTTGGTAGATTGGGTTCTCTGTTCTTTTGCTTTGACTCTGAGAACAACCTCAGCCCCACTGACACTTTAGGTTAAACAAGTCAATACTGCACTACTACTGGGAGCACAATCCAGTACCCTGCACACAATTAGGGCTGGCCATAGATGAGTAGATAAACTATCGATCCATCGAATGAGAATTGAAATTGACATTTGATTTTGCATATGAATGTGCAATAAACTGTTTCTGAATTTACCCTTCATAAACATTTTTTTCTTCATCTACAGAATTAGGAAAAGTATATCGAGCTATTGGTTTGAAATAATAACAATAACAGTCAGCTTTTTTTTTTATTTTCTAGAGTAGAAAAACACACACGCTAAACAATGATCATCAAAATAAGATATGAAAGAATTTTCGTGACAGAGAACGTTCTTTTTGTTCATATGCATTTCAGGTTTTTATGTAACGTCAACACTGAACATGATTAGAAAATCTTTTGTTCTGATAAAAATTTCCAACGTGTTTGATCTGTCATTGTCATGAAAATCGGCTGTTGCTGTGGGCACACTAATGATTCGAAAAACAAACAATTGTTCTTTCAACATGAAATTTGTTCATTTTTTCAACTCATATATGGCCTGCTTAAGGTTCAGTGTCAAAAGGCAAACATCAGACTGGTTAGTGGTAAATTAACCCAATATTATGTCATTGTTTTCCATAAATATCAGTATGCACATACTGTTAATGAGTAAGTAAAGAATTAGGTCAATTAGAGTTCACTAGATAATATTCTCACTAGGCTATAGCAGCACAGAATGGAGTTCTTTGCGGCTAAATTAGAGTAAACCTGGTAACCCACAAAATCAGCAATAAGTAATCCACTTTAGAGTGCACACTATATGAATGGCAGTTGTGAAATTTAAGACTCCTAAGGTACCTCTCACTATGGGCAATAGACAAAGGTCTTGTGAAGCAGCTGTCTGAGTGAACAGTCTTTAGCCCTAGTTTCTTAGCCAGCTTTCATTGAGGCCCCGTCTTTACGGTGGTGCACATGAGTAAAGTCTGCATACAGTAAATAATGCTGCTAGTTAAATGGTCAGGCCCTATGTGCCTAGTCTCTGATAACAATATTTTAATGGCAGCAGTAAGGGACCCCTGATGAGGTCAATGAGATGAAATACTTAGGGAGGAGTTACATGGACAGAGGAAAGAGATTGTGAGATGCAATGTTATACAGGCTCCTGTTATCTTTTCCTTTGGTGCGGCTTGATTTCCTTATAAACTGAAACCTGAGGGGAGGTGGCAGCTAGGTACTTTCTGATGAGCTTCTGATCGTGTGTTTCCATGTGAGTGCATACATGTTTTTTTTAATGTTTTACTATGGTCTACACTATTAGATTTTTCTCTTTTTTTGAGCAGATCATTATTGGTGTCATGCTGACCATTCAATCCATTGAGGCATCCATCCAGTCATAGATTCAATACCTTATAAGGTTTCTGTTGCCCCATTACTGTGGCCTGACAGTGAGGTGAGCTTACACCCTTGGGGGTTCTCCTGGTGTTGGTATTACATAGAGGAGTTTGACATCACTTCAGTTGGGTTTGTTTTGGGTTTTTTTTGCACTGTGGACTGTCATTGAAGGATTTTCTGTAGGTGAACTGTAAAATTGTTTTATTCACATTTATTTGGATTCACAAGCACGGTTGTGGTATTTAATGCCATACATATTTGGTTGTAATTTTATAAATGCATATTGGTATTTGATTTATTTCATAGTGTAGCACCAATACATATACACATTTTGGTCACTTCTAGATCGACTTGGAGTGACTCTGGTTCTCAGCGCACAGTTGCATGCTTGTGGCAGGTTACTGTGCACACAGGAGCAGCAGTGTGCACACCTATATCTCCTCTCAGCAAAGGTAAATTCTGCAGTATTCAGCCTGTGAAAATACTGCTCTCTCTCCTATCTTTGTGCACAGCTTTCCCTGGTGGATGGAGGTGAGGCACTATTAACCCATTCAGCTGAGGTCCATTGGGAGCAGGGAGAGCACTGCAGCACAGTGTCCTAAATCGCTCTCTGTCTTTAACCAAACACCTGGCTACACTGCCGATTAGCTTTTGCACTGCTATCGTGTATGTAAATGGGAGAAAATTGACAAGAAACAAAAGATAGGTGGTTATAATGACTGATACTTTTTAGAAAATATTTTATGACTGTTGTGAGTATGATGAGCAAAGTAAGAAGTCGACAATAGTCACTAGAAGTTTAAGCTCTGGTCAGCTATAAAAATAAATTCCATGTGGGTACTCACAGAAAGGTGTATTACAACGTAAAACTCACCTTATTCCTTGATACGATGGCAGCCTACACTCTTCCTTGCTCTTGACCCAGCCCCAGAATGGCCAGGAGTCACCATGTGCAATCTAGGATCAGTAGTGGCAGCTGGTCCTGCACTGTACACGATGGCTCTTGTGGTGGCTGGGGTCATCCATACTAGAATTGGTGGGGATGAAGCTTGTAGAAATGAGAAATAAGGTTCTTAATTCTCTCTTTGACAGATTATACAAGTATTAGATCTGTAATACAGTACACACAGAGAGGAGAAGCATCCACGTGGAGTTTATCCCAATCCAGTTTTCACCACCATTCCTCCCCCCATGATCCTTTTGGCCTCCAGTCCCCTTGGAGAACCCCTGCATTTCTTTTTATTGATACCCTGTTCCAGGTGTCTTCAATCCAGTCTCAAGAGGTGATGGGTTCTCTTTTTTCAGTAATAGGTAGAACCTGAATCCTGGAGGGAGTAGTGCCTAGTGGGACTGTTCTTTGCAGTATTTTCATTTGAGTTTTGCATTGCATGAATCATCATTTACCCCTTTGAAGACCTTGCAAGTATAGAAAAATATATGTTCATCTGCCAGCATGGCACTCATCTTCTAATTTCTTGTTGTGGACTTCCTGATGTTAACCTACTCAACCATTCCCACTCTCAGATCTCTACAACATAAAGCCTAATTCTGTATTCTGTAGTCCCTGATAAGAACTAGGAGGAGTAGACAACCTCTTTAGGATAACATAGGAAGTGTGCAGAGTACACAGGATAGTTCTAAATTTCTTACAATAGTAACGCACGATCTGCTCTGTGACATTTGCAGGTTATCGGCAGTACTTTCCTCACGTTGTGACAGCATGAGCAAAGTGCTGCCGATAACCGGCAACTGTATTTACTCGATGATCTGCTGTGTCATTGGACACAGCTGATCATGTGGTAAAAAGCCACTGTGATTGGCCTTTTACCTCATCATATGGTCAGCTGTGTCTGTAGGACACAGCAATAATGGAGATCGCCGGGTGCGTGCCGTTGGGGGCAGACGGGAGGGTGCATTCTGGGAGGATGTCATATGATGCCACATTCAGCTATAGTGCAGTTGTGAAGTGGTTAGAGTGTATTTCAACATTTGCAGTCAAATTTGAGAAACCTGCACTATACTGTGGGGTTGATTTACTAAAAGGCAAACAGACTGCATTTTGCAAAGTGCTGTTGCACTCGGCAAGTGCAGTTGCTCCAGAGCTTAGTAAATGAGGTAAAACTTCACTTTGTACAGAATACCCAATCGTATGCAAGGAAAAAAAAAACATGTTTGCTTATACATGATTGGATGATGGAAGTCAGCAGAGCTTCTGATTATTTACTAAGCTCTAGAGCAGTGGTTCTCAACCTGGGGGTCGTGACCCCTTTGGGGGTCGAACAACCCTTTCGCAGGGGTCGCCTAAGACCATCAGAAAACACATATTTCCGATGTGTAAAGAGCAGCTACTGTGTAGAAAGCAGCTGCTGTGTTGAAAGCAGCTACTCTGTTAAAAGCAGCTACTGTGTTGAAAGCAGCAGTATTGGAGGTAAAACGACACTCATGAATTATAATTACTGGGAAAATAATTTTCTGGTTGGGGGTCACCACAACATGAGGAACTGTATTAAAGGGTCACGGCATTAGGAAGGTTGAGAACCACTGCTCTAGAGCAATTGCTCCTGCAGAGTGCAACTGCACTTTGCAAAGTGCACAGTCTATTTGCCTTTAGTAAATTAACCCCTATATGTTTGTTATGTGTTCCCATTCATACAGCATAACAATATTTCTTTCTTACCTTTCTAGTTGTTTATTTGGAGCAGTTTTTTTTAAGACTCTATGGGCAGCTCTGTTGCTTGTAATAGATAGTAATGTGAAGATAAGGGAAAAAGTGAGGGACAGTTAATTATGGTGAACATTAAAGTGGCATTAAAGCCAATTGTTTCCCTAAATCAGATATAAATAACATAACATGCATTTGATTTTTTTTCTTTTAATTTCTTTCTCAGAGCTTCCTTTTTCAGTTGTGCCTGGACCATACTGCTGTATTCCCTTTATCCCTGTGCCCTCTGTGCCAGCAGAACCTATGAAGGCCTGTGTGAGTCTCCAAAACATAAACTTGCTCACTTCTGCTTTGTACTGCAACTCTTTGTACAGCAGTACAGAGCCAGTAATGTTATTTTAATGTGAAGATGTAACAAACATACAGTAACTGTTATCCCAAATTATTTTCAAAAGTGGAAATACACTTGCAATAAGAACTCCAGGAATTACTTTACTATTGAATACAGTATGTGCTGGCTTGCCATGGGTAAGCCCAATGAGGTGCATGCCACCACATGGACTTCTTTTTTTTTTACACTTTTACTGAACATCGGGGAGTACAGCTACAGTCCTGATACTCTGAGAGCTGCTGGGTGCCTGCCCACCCCTCCCCTACACTCTCCATTCCCAGGGGACTTTGTATTTTGTGACTAAGTACACATAATACAAAACATTCCATGACTTGGTAAGAAGAGGTGGGGCAGGCTGATTGGCTGCGCATGACTCTGCAGCTTCTGTTTCAGAGCCCCACAGGTTGAGCATTGGAACACTGGAGATATAGCAATAGCTGTACTCCCAGAGCAGAGTAAAACTGCCCATTTTAAACAAAAGAGATAAGTCTATGATGTGGCATACACCTCGTTTGTCATATCTCATTGCCAGCCAGTACATTTTAAATAGTTAAGTAATTCCTGGCGTTTTTCTTTAAGGGCTTTACATTTAGTTATAATATGAAATGTGCAATTAAGTTTTTCCCACTTGAACAGTTAAGATTCTTCTCGAATTACTCAAAATATGGGTTCGACACTCCACCTCACCCCTGAATTCCTAATCTCCCACAATTCAAAAAGTGTTGTTGTTGTTGAAACACTAGTCATAGCAATGCTGTGGTCTGGGAAACGACCTGAATTGCCTCAGTTTGTACACGACCTTGTGGAACTTTCCTTTTCGTCCACTGGGACCAGTCTGAACAAAAGTGCCAAAATGATCAATTGCAAACAAGCTAGCCTGGTTTTCAACTGCATCCAACAAAGCTATTTATTGCTCCACCATATGAGAGAGCTATGCAAAATAATTGTTCCTCTTCCAGTTCCATAAGGACAAGATGATGGTCTGGCCAAGATCTGGAAACTTTCTGTCAGACAGCGCTGGTCTACACAAAAGCGCCCATTCTGACAACATGAGACATATGCTACAAACAGATCTTTCTGATTACAAACACAGGAGGTGGTGTCATAGAAACTTTTACAATAAGTGGTTACAGACTGATACATAATAGACACCATAATGCGCACAGATAAAAATGCAGCTTTGTTATGTGGAAAAGAATCATTTGGGAATAGCCTTCTCGCATCTTGTGTCCTGGGAACAATAAAACCTAATTTCTTTACATATATAGAAAATATATGTGTTTTATAGTATTTCTGCTAGGTGTATGCTATGAATATAAATGAAATAAACTACTACCTAACCCGACTTTCTGCCATGGATAGACCTCTAACATTCCCTAAATCTGTTTTAAGAGATAGTCATGCCTTGCAAAGTTTAGTTATCTGTTTGATCTGATGAAGAGTTAGTCATCCTGTGTTTTTGGATAGATTTCAGGTGAGCACAAGTTGTCTATTAAAATCTTAGCTTTTAATAGCATGTGTATTGTAAAATAACTAAACAGATAGATATTAAAACCAGTTGAGTAAAGTCATCGAGATACATGGTTTAAACTAAATACATGCTCCTCGCGATTTTGCTGCCAAGTAAATGAAGTGGGAATTTAATTCTAAAGAATGGTACAGTTCCAACGGGTGTGTACACTAAATTTTTAATCTATATCTGTTTAGTTTATGCAATGTGTATACAAAAATGGTTTACAGGCAATACACCCAGAAATTGTACATGTATTCAAATCTGACACAGCTGAGATTCACTAGACTGTGGCTATAAAAAAATCAAAATGGACCTATACCTAAAGTGGAGCTCCAGTCAAAATTAATAAAAAATTAAAGCCAGCAGCTACAAAAACTGTAGCTGCTGACTTTTAAAAAACAGACACTCACCTGTCCCTCAATCCAGCGGTGTCCTCACTTCAGCCAGGTTCACCGGCTGCACCAGCATCTTCAGTGCGGGCACCCGTTTATGAAAGATTCACAGCTGGGTACCCACTGCGCTTGAACGAGTAGCGTTGCACTTTGTGAATGATCCTGTAGTCGTCTGGGACTTGTCACATGTCCAAGAAGACTATGGAGAGGGAAGGGGGGAGGACAACTTCTGCTTCCAATCGCCTAGGCGAACACAGAGGAGGTGGGAGGTGCCAATTCTTAATGGGGAGCAGGGAATGAGGCCTTAAAGCGGAACTGCCCCTTTTGGGTGGAACTCCGCTTTAAGTGTTCAGTGGACCTTACATCAAAATGGTTCACTATCTTGAAGTCCCCTCACCACCTCCCATGTAAAACCGCTGATGGAAAGCATCAAGAAGAAGAAAAATGTAGAAAACAGTTACCTTACTCTCCAAATTCATGTTGCTGACGTCAATAAACTTAACCTATGAGTCTTGAGAAAGATAAGGGTCCTCCTAAATCTTGTGAAAAGTCACACAACCACTGTACAGGAGGGCATTCTTGTGAGATTTGGCATTCTCATAATTCCCACGTTCCTGTGAGAAGGCCCAGTGACATCACTCTAGATGAGCCCATCTGAAAGTTTGGTGTAAGGTAAATACAGTATTTTCTAAATTTTTCTTCCAAAGTTTTATGTCTTTAATACTTTCAATTCATGTTTTTACATAAGAGGGCCTGAAGGTAAGCAGACTTTGCATTTTGATCCAAGACTGGTTTTAACTTCAACCGGTTGTGGTGGGGAGCTGAAATAATTACTTTTCCTGAAGAAAATGCAATTTCAGGCTCCCTCTACTGCTACTCATGTGAGAAAAGGTTCATTTTCTCTTCTGAAGAGCAGGGTCAGAGCTCAGACTGTCTCTTCTTCCATTTAGGAAAGATCATGTGACTAAATGCCGAGGTTTTTTTATTATGTTTTCAGCACTGGAGAACGCCTAATGCAGCATTTTCGCCAGAAAAGGTATTTCAGCCCCTTTAATACTCTTTTTATCCATCTCAACAAGGCTGTTACCTCAGCTGTATATTGGGTAGAGAACCCATCCTTCCCCTAGACTGCAAATTTCTGTTTAGGGGGCTGCTGTATGCTAGGCATAAAGTAGTGCCCTATTAAATAGAACTATGAGGTATTTAGCTGGTTCAATAAATATGCCAGGCATAATCTTTCCTCCCATTGATGCCTAGACAACCAGCATTACCTAGACAATCAGCATTGTCTAGAGGGTGAGTCTTCAGTCCTGTGTATGCTCCAAATAAAGACTTTTGAGCAAAAAAAAAATTAATTGATTCCCTCACCCACACACTCCTTGTGGATGGGGGAATCCTTCCTGCTGAACAGCGGGGGAGAATTCCCCACTGTCAGAATACACTGATCAGCATTGCAATTTATAGCCTGCAGCGCTGCTCAAGAGGGGAAAATCCAACAGGGCGATTGTAGAGAAGTCAATCAGTAGATCAACTTCTATACAACTACACAATGCGCATACATCGGTCAATCTAGAGGGACTGGACTAATTTCAATTCATATATGGCCAGCTTTCGAGCTTAGAGATGACTTCTTTTTTCACTCCCCACAACCAAACAAAATGGAATGAGAGTAAAAGATAGCACATAAACATGCAATTTATCTCTTGATCATTATACTTGTAGCCAGAAGTGTCTTGTGTATAAGAAAGGAAAAATAGCAGCTCCCAATGGGAGAATAACTGGATCTCTGGGGATAGTCTGGAGCAAAGTTTTTGTTTTTTTTAATCATTATTTATGTACTAGTGAGTTATATAAAAGCTTTATAGTTCATATTTTTCAAATTAGTTTCTGTAAACATCAAAATAAGAAAAGTTTTCCCTAACTGCCATGGAGCCCAGAAAATTCACTGGCTCTACTTATTATTGTCAGTACTAAACAGTAAATTAACATAAAGTGTAGTGCAAGTTTAATAAACATGCCCTAAATCTCCTTTTTATTGCATTGTAATTTGATAAAATGATGGTTTTTAGACTAGATTTACAATCGTTAGCGTCACTGAAGTGAGAGTTGGAGATTGGTCATATAGCACATGAAGAGTTAACACATGTTTAATTTTTTACAGAACTCCACAAATACACAAACTTCATTTTGACGGTTATAATCTCCCCAGACTTTATATATATTTTATTCCCCAAGTTGATGTTCATTGAGTCGCTGCATCTTGTTTCTGCTTTATGCTAAGTTAAAGAGTTGGTTTATTAGTGTAAATGACTACGTTCTTTGAATTACCTCATCAGTAAGATTAATTTATTTCCCTTTAATTAGGTCCCTGTGGCTAAGACTGGCTGGTAGCATTAGCATGTCCTGTATGGAAAGTGGAGCTTGGAGACTTTGTACAGGCTTCAGTCACATTTATGTGTCCACAGAAGCAGCATCAAACCGACACGTAGGCAAGCAATAATTAATGGCGTTGAATAATTCAAACACAAATTCCTTTTGAAATAAGATGAATATCGGCACCTTTTAATGATACTGTGATATGGACAAGAAGTCGCCGTATTTCATAAAAGTAGGTGGTCACGGAAGAATTGTTCCTTTTTTCATTAACTTAGTTGAGGTCTGAGATTTGGACAAGATTCTCCTTCAAAATGCAGTGGTCTTCTTTCAGAACAATTTTTCTCAACATGAATTTTGTTGATGTTCTGTTCCAGAAATCTAGCGAAATTATTTTTGATTTGCAGCAAGAAAAAGAAAGCAATCCTGCATTAAAGAAATAGAAATATTATGAAATCTTTGGTGTTGAGACTTAGTATAAGGTACTAGCCTGGAGCAAGCTTGCAGATTAGAAAGTGAGAGTTAAGTTAAACTTTTGATGTGCATACTAGTTCCAGGATGGTGCCTCACAAAGTTTCAAACTGTTGGAACATCCAGACAACAAGCATTTTCTAGATGGGTTTTTGCAATAGCATTCTCTATATTCGTTCAGTACGTGTTTCATTTAATTTATCATAATTTGTTATAGAACATTTGTGCTTTACCAGAGTGGAGTCCATGGTTCTAATTCAGCTTCAAGATGGCTTCACTTTTCGAGTTACTCCAGACACTGAGCAAAGGGGAGAGGCAATTGGAACCTTAAAATGCACCTTTATTATGGAAGGAAGAAAAACTAAATGTTATAAAGTGTGCTCTGCAGGATTTAGAAGTTGTATTACAAACAGGGTGACAAATGGAAGCTCGATTAAAAATGTCAGGTGGGGGCTGGTATAGGCAGGATTTCAGCCACACAGTGTTCTTAATGCCCCCTCCTGTCCAGACAGTTCTGCACACTAAATTAATAAAATCAACACCATAGTTAATTTGCCTATTTGGTACCTAAAACAACTGCAACTACACATAACTATTGATGTGAAACATTAGCAGTCAAAAATATACATATATATAATTAACACAGTATACACATATAATACACACAGACATATACACAGTGTGATATATATATATATATATATACATATATTTATATATATATATATATATATATATACACACAATGGGCAAAAATAGATACATGTATACATATGTCAGAACTTCATCTACTTCCCCAGGAGGATTCATATGAGACAGGGGCTGACAGTCTCTCTCTCAACTTCCCCCCACACTTCTGCTGTCCCTAGAGCCCTTTACTTTTCGTCATATATGGAAACAGAATTCCTATGAATGCAGATGCCAGCTGGGAATTGAAGGCAAACTTTCTTCACGTGTTCTTTGATTATTGGTATTATTATTGCTATTATTATTATTATTATTACTGTTCAGAATGTATATAGCACCAACAGTTTGCACAACGCATTACAAAGTAAACAGAGACAGTACAGTTACAATACAATTTAATAGAAAAGGAAGGCCCTGCTTGTAAAAGCTTATATCCTAAAAGGGAAGGTCCAGGTAACACAAAGGGTAATAACTGCAAAGAGTGAACTGATAGAGAAAATAGAAGTACAGTTTTTAGGTGGAGGCTTTTAGGCTTCCCTAAACAGATGCATTTTTAGGGATTGCCTAAATGTGGACAGAGACGTTGATAGCTGGATAAGTTTAGGTTGGAAGTTCTAGAGCTCCAGTGGCTCTGGAGAAATCCTGAAGGAGAACACTGGAGAAGGTGACAAGGGAGCTAGAGAAGAGGAGTCCTTGAGAGTTGCGTAGAGGACAGTTATGTTATGTGGGCAGAGTAGTGGGGAACTAGTGAGGGGTGGTGGTAACTGACATGGATGAGTCTAGCAGTGGCATTCTTGATTGAGTACAGAGGGGATAGCCTATGTAAAGGTAGGCCAATGAGAAGGGAGGCAAGAGATAACCAGGAAGTGAATTAGTAGCTTTGTTGTGTCATTTGTTAAGAAGGAGAAAATTTTGGAAATGTTATGAAGGTAAGATGGTCTAAAAATGAGGTAAATGTCCAATATTACTACTAACAACCTGGTGGTAAGATTTGGAAATTGATTGGATTTAGGACCTGAAAGAGAGGTCAGAGTCTAGTATTACACCAAGCATCCTAGCATGAGTATAGTGACTGATAGTTGTGCTATTGACCCCAATGGAAAGGCGGGGGGGAATATTATGAGCTCGGTTTTTGAAAGATTACATTTGGGGAAGCGGTGTGACATCCATTTTGATATGTCAGTTAGTGAATTGTTGATGTGTGAGGAGAGTGAAGGGTTAAGATGAGGAGTAGAGAGATAGATTTGGATGTCTTCAGCATAGAAATGGTATTAGAAGCCATAAGAGGTTATCAACTGGCCAAAGGTAGGGGTGTAGATGGAGAATAAGAGGGTCTTGAATAAAGTCAGAGTTGCATGTTACACTAAATGTGCTCTGGGCTAGGTAGGAGGAAAACCAGGAAATAGCAAAGTTTCTGAAGACAAGAAAGTGGAGTTTTTTTAATAGGAGCAGGTGTTTAACTGCATCAAAGGTGGCAGAAAGGTCTTGTTTGAGTTTGAGTACTGCCATTGGTTTTGGCAGTTAGCATGTTGTTAGTAAGCTTTCGGAGGGCAGTCCCAGTGGAGTTTTCTGGGTGGAAGCCAGACTGTAAGGGTCAAGAAGGTTGTTATCGATGAGGTAACAACTCACACAGTTGTAGACTCAGTATTTGAGAAGTTTAGAGGTAAACAGGAGCAAGGAGATGGGTTTTAACTGGTGAGCTCCACTGAGGGCTGTTTAAGTATGAGGTGACAGTGCATGTTTTAGAGGGGTAAAGAAAATGTAAGTAGAGAGAGAGATTGAAGATGTGAGTTAGGGAACACAGAATAAAGCAAGAGGATGATAATAATAGTTGTGAAGGATTAAATGTGAGGGAGTAGTTGTAATGGGGTCCAGGGGTCACATGACAGAGATACTGAGAGAATGTAGGTACCAATACGGGGTGTAGTAAAGACCTAGCATATAAAAGTAAATAATATCTGCGATAGGTCTAGCAATATTAATAGTAAAATCCGCACGTTCCTAACCCCAGAAACCACTAAACAGCTCATCCACTCCCTCCTCATATCACGACTGGACTACTGCAACTCCCTCCAGACTGACCTGCCTCGCCACAGGTTATCCCCGCTTCAGTCGATCCTGAATACGGCTGCCAGACTTATTCACCTTACCAACTGCTCCGTTTCCGCCACCCCCCTCTGCCAATCCCTCCACTGGCTTCTGATTGCACAACGGATCAAATTCAAAATCCTAACACTGATGTACAAAGCTGTCCATCATACTGCCCCAAATTACATCTCTGACCTAATATCCAAGTACCACCCAACACGCACACTCCGCTCCTCACAAGACCTCCTTCTCTCTAGTTCCCTGGTCTCCTCCTCCCACCTCCTCCACTCCACCTACCACCCCATCCCCCACAGCTATCTCCTCCTGTACCACTATCCCCTCCCTCCTAGATTGTAAGCTCGAATGAGCAGGGCCCTCGAACCCCTCGTGTATCACATTGTATTGTTATTGTACTGTCGCATGTTCTGTCTCCCTTTGTAATGTACAGCACTGAGGGAACTGTTGGCGCTTTATAAATACTGTATAATAATAAATAATAATAATAAACAAGCAGCTGAAAAATTGTGATATCAAATAAAAACCTAAAAATAAAAAACAGCAGCACTAAAAAATGATTGCAAACAAACATATATGAATAAAAAGAAGAAACAATGTTCACATACATGTAAACAAAATAATCAGTCCAAATAAAGTGGTAAACTAACAAATAAAGTGATTATTCAAATCCTATTTCTGTATATATATTGTAAGTCAATGTTTGATAATGAACAAGAAGTGATTAGCAAGTCCACTTAACCTCCCTGGCGGTATGATTATTTCAGATTTTTGGTGCTGAAAGCGAAACCACTATTTTGCATGGAAATTTGGCGTTTTATATTGTAGGCCTGTAATTCTTAGGAATAACTCACTGAAATCTGTCCGAACAAGAGTCTAGTAAACATCCCGGGTAGGATAAAACTTGAAACACGAAATCATGAATTATAATTTAATAAATAATCATAAAAAATAATAATATAATAATAATAAATTTAATTAAATAATAAAATCAAACCAAAAACACTGAAATTTGAAATATAGTTCGCACATCACTGAGCAAAATCGTTTTCAGTGTCTGATGACGAATTTCCCCACGAATCATTATCACAGAATTCTGCAAGTAGTTCTAATTTACTATCGCTGTTCTCTTGCCGGTCTAAAACCGCTTTTGACCTAAAGGAACGCTTTTGGACGCCATGGACGTTTCTCAGTTTCCAGGTAGAAATAACAGTAAAAATGCAGGCAGGGCACAGGACAAAGCACTAGGGACAAAATGTATGTGAAATGGCTTGATACAGTAATGTTTTACTATGTGATTTTAGTGATTTTTTGTGAATGTCACTTTTTGTCATTTTTAAATTTCCTGCCGTTCCGTCCCCCATACGTCCCGACGCTCGCAGAGGACGGAACCCAGATGACAGATTCCGGCATTCACCGGATCACATTGCCGGGGACACTGCAGGAGGGACATCGCGGGAGCGCAGGACAAGGTAAGTGATCGAGGGGTTACCGCTTGTGGTACTGAATCTTTACCACGAGCTACACTCGGGAATACCGCCAGGGAGGCTACTATGTGATGATCCAATCTTCCCGATGAGAGTGCTTAATCATACATGTTGCAATGTGATCCACAAACAGGAAAGCCACCACCAAGTGCAATAAAACAGGAGCCTCTTACCAGAAGTGATTGACCATAAGATTCTAAATGGTCAAAGCACACTTGATGTAATTAACCATTGATCTTCCATTCCTCCATCTCGGCGCTCACACCGGCATCAGTGCACAAGAAACCATAGGATATTATAAAATATCTCCAGAGTGAAGTCCATTTTTTTTTAACCTCCCTGGCGGCATTCCTGAGTGTAGCTCGGGGTAAAGTTTCAGTACCACAAGCGGTAACTCCAAGCTACACTCGGGCTTACCATGCAGCGCTGCTCCGGGATCTGTTCTTCTCTTACCTTGTCCTGTGCTCCCACGATGTCCCTCCTGCAGTGTCCCCTGTAATGTCCTCCGGCGGATGCCGGCATCTGTCATCTGGGTTCTGTCCCCTGCGACGTCGGGACATATGGGGATGGAACGGCAGTAAATTTGAAAATGACAAAGTGACATTCACTAAATTCACTAAAATCACATAGTAAAACATTACTGTATCAAAGCATTTTACATACATTTTGTCCCTAGTGCTTTGTCCTGTGCCCTGCCTGCATTTTTATTGTTATTTCTGCCTGGAAACTGAGAAATGTCCATGGCGTCCAAAAAGCGTCCCTTTAGGTCAAAATCGGTTTTAGACCAGCTAGAGAACAGCGATAGTAAATTAGAACTTCTTGCAGAATTGAGTGATAATGATTTGTGGGGAAATTCATCATCAGACACTGAAAACGATTTTGCGACTTTGCTCAGTGATGTGCGAACTTGGCGCTATATTTCAAATTTCAGTGTTTTTGGTTTTATCATATTATTGAATTAAATTTATTATTATATTATTATTTTTTATGATTATTTATTAAATTATAATTTATGATTTCGTGTTTCAAATTTTAACATACCCGGGATGTTTACTAGACTCTTGTTTGGACAGATTTCAGTGAGTTATTCCTAAAAATTACAGGCCTACAATAAAAAAAATACATATTTCCATGCAAAAAAAGTACTGCTTTGAGCACAGAAATATGGACATAATCAGACCGCTAGGGAGGTTAAACGTATTGGTTTATTAAAAGGTAAGACTCAATCCATTGATTGATTCCAATAGGAAAAAGCAATAACATAAAATAGGATAAATTGATAGGCTGATCACTAAAAAGATGATAAAAACAGCAACTTAGAATGGCGTCAAAGCGTGATGTTGTCAAGTACATATATATATGTTTGTTTGCAATAATTTTCTAGCACTGCTGTTCTGTATTTTTTACTAAAGACCTATCTGCATCCACCAACTCCCACTGTGGTTGTAATAGTTCCAGAGTAAGTTCATGCAAAGCCTTAATGCCATCTGCCCCTAACGTGTTCATAGAAGTGTCCATAGGAATTTATATAGAACACCTAGTAAAGCTTGTCTTGCAAATGAGAACTCACTAAAAGATTTACCTTCTTAAGAGAAAGTTTCAGTCAAATAATCACCCCAATTAGTGAAACCACTTTGGGGTGGAATTACCCTTTAAAGGTCATTTTTTGGCACACAATTTAAAATTGTGTGGCCGCTATTAGAACTGTTTTTTAAACCTATGACCTAATGCAATGCATATTATCATGTTACCGATTTCTACAATGATGATTAGACAAACGGTTACATTTTATGTTTTCTTAAACATGACATGAAAGCAGGAAACATTTGACAAACTTTAGAAGAAAGCAAAAGAAATGTTAATAAAAATTACGACTGGTTTCTTGGCTGCATGCCCAGCTATAAATATAATATATACCTTCTGTAGGAGAAATTGTTAAAAATTATCAAAATCTAGAGGAGTTTACAGCATAATTTAATAGATAGAAAGGTTAATCTGGGGGATGTTCCAAGTCTGTTTCTTGATTTCAGCTAATGCTCCATATGAATTCTGTATGTTTTCTACAGTATATTGAGAATGAAGTTCTGATGGCAGTGGTTGTAACATATTAAATGTGTGAACCAATAAAAGAGGCACAAAAGAGTAAATTTTGCATTAAGCAAATTAACTTCCCTTTAGTTTTCTCAAGATGACTTTTATGTAATTTAATAAGGTAATGAAAAGTACAATGAGGCTGTGTGCAGCTTAGTAACCCTCAGAATTCAGTCAGATTTTAGATTCATCTAGCCAGGTCATCTAGAAGAGGTATGACTAGTGACTGTAGGTCAGTATACACGCTCTCATTTATATTTCTACAAAGTAAGGGAATATACCAAGGCTATGATCTAAACCAAATCACTAAATTCTCACATACTGTATGTTTTAACATTATTAAGTGAACCTTGTAGTTGACAACACATAATAGCTATATAGTCTAAAATTAACCAAAAAATTCCAGTGTTGGGCACAATAACATTTAGGGGGGAATTCAGCTTCAACTATGCTTACAGCCCCCTCAAAGGTGAATGCTGAAGGTCTCAAAGGCCCCAGCTCAAAAGTCACATTCACAAATACATACTCCCATACTTCTTTTTTTACATGGCCAGGCGGACAGGGAGTTAGAGAGATGACTGTAGTGCTAACGTCTATGGGACCTGCAGCACTTACAACAGAGCCGGCGAGAGCCATAATTCCAGCATAAAAAAGCAGATTTGACTAATGCAGAAGAAAGCTTGAATGACAGAGGTATTGTCTGAGGTTAAGGAATATATAAATGGGTAAACCCTGGTATGTTTATTGTGCCTGAAGTTGAACTTTCATACAGCAACCTGGACAAGTTCCCTACACCATTGGTGTATAGAATGCTTCCTGAATTCTTTCTTCTGTGAGTGAATAACTGATTTTCTTCTGTGATTGGCTAGATGATTTTCTAGAAGCCTGTACTAAGACAAATGTCAAATTTCAGGTATCTCTTACACTAATGATTTCATTAATGATAAGTTATTATCTAAGGCCCATCCACTACTATTATGACTATTATGATACCGACACTTTCTCATTAGAACACTAAAGGGTTTTTTTAATAAATGCTTTCACATAATATTCATCCATTTTTCAAACTAAAACCTGAGAAAATTTGTGAATTTGAGGTGAAAGTTGTGAAAATCTTGTTTTGAAAATATTTATAACTATACCCCTAATACTGAACAGAGTGGGTATAATAAAGGCTGACCTTTCCATTTAGACATTAGTTTGACAAGGGGATTTTTGAAAAAAGGTATTTTCATCAGAACAGAGAAAGGCAATGGAAAAATCTAAAATCTACACACTTTGAGTTTGATTGAGTAGCTGAACATATAGGGGAGATCTTTAAATGATCTTGACGAATCCAGACAACAGATTCTTTCCCTAAAACTCTAAAAATGTTGTCTTTGACTTGTCAGAGAAAGCTTGAGCTCAATATCCATGGAGCAGAAGCAACAATTTCTATTAGCAGCAGACGTTTCCCACCATGCTTAAAAAATGTATTGACAGAGAGCAAGCACTTTCATCACAATCAAGATTTCATTATCACTCCATTTTAAACCCATACTTTTCAACTCCATACTCTTCATAGTTACTTATTGCTAATGATGCTTGGATCAGTCAGAACATCTTTTGCCAGCTTTCCCCAACAAACCTAAACTCTCTGATGTTACAAACGTGAAAAGAGAAGTTTAACTGCTACTTATATCAGAGACAAGTATCAAAATTGTATAAAAAGAAGGGCTTTTTTTTAATATATAATTTAACATAATGAAGCCTAGGTTGCATTCCAAGGCCAGGTTAAAAAATGTCACCTGCATATTTAATAGGCTGTTACTGTAGGGCACAGCAGAACTGTATTCCACATATTTAGTGTGCAATAATTTAGCCTGTCGCCAATATGTCCCCTTTGCTTGGGCTGCGATAATCCAAGCATGGTAATCAGCCATTTGGCATGAGACAGGAATGCTGAGAGCCAAGATCAATTCACACATGTTGCTCTTGACCACAAGGCTGTAGACATGCTGACTTTACAATCCAGTCAGGCTTATAGTTTCCTTTACTTTAATCATTATCTGATGTTTAGAGCTATTCCAGCTGCTTCACGTGGATGTAATTTAAAAGTCCGCACTTACAAGGAAGACAGGAAAATATTTCCTCTGTACTTCACAGATTTAGATATATATAATTAGCTTCCAGTGAGGTATGGCATGCATTAAAATTCATTATTTACTGGATTAATTTGTCATATGGTTCACCCAGAATAAAATTAATGCAGGTACAGGGAGTGGTGAAGTATAGCCATAAGAGATTGTATGGGGTTTAGAGGTAGAGGAAATGTGGTACAGTATGTCACTCTAACCCTTCTCCCACCCCTATGATTCCACTTACCAAGACAATGCTGATATTACCAGGTGTATGCATAGAACTGGTTTACGTCTATGTGGCTGTATGCTACAAAGAATCAGTCATGATTGGGTTTATGAAGTAATCTGGATATAAAGTCTAAAGCCATCATTTTGTGCAGATGTACTTATGGAAGATTTATGTATCCTTCGTTATTTAGCTTTATTTACTTTGTTGAACAACCTTCAAGCAAGCAGTGTGTGAGGTCAGCCAGCTCCTATGATTAAGCTTGCGTTGGGGGCATGGCTTGGCTGGAGCCCAGGCGGAGACTGACACATACTCTTTCACAGTGGGTTTTCTACGATGTGCGGCTTATCTCACTTTGCTTTTCTTTTCTTGCCACACATTGACATTTGGTGGTGAGACAAGCTCCTGGCTGGCACTCACAGCGATTGGCATGGGGCTAGAACCCTTTTGAGCCTGAGCGGCACCCACATTTTTGCATTTGGTTCTAAGGTCAGCCAGTTGACAGGGCAGGAACTGTCGGACTCCAATTGACCTTTTACCATTTACTCAAGTGGAAGAGTCCCAGACAAAGGTAATAAAGCTAAATAAGGAACCAAATGCATTTTTCAATAAGTAAGACTGCAGAATTATACTTTAAAAGTGAATATTTAGATTGGGTATTGGTTTTATGCACATATCATACCTGTGGGACTGCTGTGGATGCAGAGAATTAGGCTCTATTCACATCTGAGCGTAGCGTTTTTCGGTGTTTTTAGCACGATTTTTCGTGCATATTTTACTGCAATTTTTGCACATTTTTATACAGCGTTTTTAGCCGTTTTTGAGCCTTGGCATTTTTATTAGCCAATAGAAAAAAATGGGCCGCCGAGTCCCTAACAACCTATGAGCAATCAGCTGTCAGCGGGGTTCTCCACTGACAGCTGAATATGAAAAAAAAAGCCAGCAATTACAAAATAATGCAAAACAATTATGTGGGGTTCCCCCCCATCCATACCAACCCTTTGTGTCTGGTTAGGATTTTGAGGGGAACCCCCACATAAAAATGTTTTGTAAAAATGGCGTGGGGTCCCCCCCAAAATCCATACCAAACCCTTATCCGAGCATGTAGCCTGGCAGGTGAGGGAAGGGGGGGACGAGTGAGCGCTCATCGTGATTGATGTTGGATCTACTTCGGGGGACATTTTTTAATTTTCCTTCTTTTAATAAAGGACTTGTCAAAGACTGTCTCCTGTCTTTTTTCACACTACTGTTTTTTTTTGTGATTGGGTAGTAGTACCATATACCCCATACTCATTCACATGGGGGGGTAGGATCTAGGGGCCCCCTTACTAAAGGGGGGCTTCCAGATTCTGATAAGTCCCCCACCTGCAGATACCCACAACCACAGCCCAGGGTTGTGGGCAAGAGGCCCTTGTCCCCATCAACGTGTTGAGGGCATGTGGCCTGGTATGGTTCAGGAGGGGGGTGATGTTCCCTCGTCCTCCCCCCCTTTCCTGATCTGCTGGGCTGCATGCTCAGATAAGGGTCTGATATGGATTTTGGGGTGGGGGGACCCCATGCCATTTTTTTTTGGCGTGGGGGTTCCCCTCAAAATCTATACCAAACCTGAAGGGCTTGGTATGGATGGAGGGGGGACCCCATGGCTTTTTTTAATAATTTTTTAATTGCTGGCAATTCTTTCTTTTACATTCAGCTGTCAGTGAGGAACTCCGCTGACAGCTGAAATATTAACGCATGGTTTTCACTACTTAAATACTGATTGATTTTAGCAGCATTTTTTTGTGAATTCAAACTTTTTTTTTTTAAATGCTATGCGGTATCCTACCGCATACTCGGATGCGATAAGATACCACTTAGTGAATATCATCTATTGCATCATTTGTTGCTTCGTTTTGGGAATAAAAACTTGCCAAAAACATGCAAATCTGCCCAATTTGAGCTACAAAAGTAGCTCCAAAACTTTTTTGAGCTTCAGGCGTTCTGCTTCAGGCGATCTGGAGTTGAGATGTGAACAATCTCCGTAGAGTAATATTGCTTTTTTCTCCCCTGAGCCTTTTGGAGCTTCGAGCTCCACGCTACAAAACACTCAGATTTGAATGCAGCCTTACTGCTACTAAAGTGATCGCCACTGTCTTCTAGGCCCCGTACAGCTTCCGTGCTACACAGTAACCACAAGGGGTCTCTTACTCAAGGCAAAGGCCATTCACAGAAGGCCTTGCTTTTTTTCTCAATAAATGCAAGAAATTCTCTGATTGGACAAGGTAGAGTGGCAGGGTAGGGATGTCACAATCTCCACCTCATTCAATCAGAGAATGCTTTGCATTCACTGAGAAAAAAGCAAGGAGTTCTGTAAATGGAACCCTTGTCGATCAAATGAACAATGTGCTTACTATGCAGCAGAGCATCTGCCCAGCATGGGACTCAAGTAAATATTACTGCTGTAGTGGCATTTACTATAGTGATTTTCCAACAGTGGTCCCACAGGTATGGCATATGCATATTTACGTTGGTCCAAGCTGGACTAATGTAATTATGCAATAAAATTCATAACTGGAATTCAGCTTTAACTTCAGTAATGAATGCTTCTCTTTCAGTAATTCAGAAAGAAACATCAGCTACACAGTATATGATCAGATGAAATTTGTTTGCTTAACCAAATTAATCTCCATACCTAAGGTCCCTTTCACATTGGTGATCCAATCAGGTCCTCCTCTCAGTGTCTCAGATGGACCTGATTGGATGGCCGATGTGTCTCTATGGACATGTATAAACGGACTTACAATATGTTTTTTTAGACCTGACTGCCTCCAATCCGAAAATGGTCCTCTAAAAAGAAACAGAAAGGGGTACGTTCCCCTCCTACTAGGCAGATTGGATCAGAGGGCAGTTGGGTGTAAATCGACAGACAGTCTGTTTACCTCTGACTGCCCATAAAGCAGAGAAGGATGTGTCCATGTCTGCTCTGTAGAAACTGAGCAAACACTGACCTGTCATCTGCCCACTCTGCTCAGCAGGGATCAGCGAACAGATCCCCCACTGAGCAAATTAAGGTCAGTGGGTGCCTGGCTTTTACACACCCATGGCTGCCTTCTTCATATCATTATGTTGTTTTGTAAGGGTAGAAGTTGTTATTTTTTTTCTACTTTAATGCATTCTCTGTAATAAAGCCAAACTAAAGACAAAACCTTTTTTTCAGTTTGGATGGAGCAAGGGATGGTTAGAACCCCTGTTAGATTCTTTTTTCACCATCTGTGTCCCATTGTGGGGATTTCCCTTCACTTCCTGTCCCATAGCCAAACCTGAAGTGAGGAGAAATTCCTGCAAATTAAGGAAATCCCTTGGGGACTCCCAGGTCACCAGAAATAGTGTCCCCATTGGAAGATATCCCCTCTATTACTTTTCTGGGGACAACCTAAAATTAGTGATTTTCTTTTACTTTCACTTTCAATGATAATGCCAAACAGGACAAATGGCGAGAGTGAATATCCTTAACAGGGGCACAGACAGCAATACAAACTAACAGGGGTTTTAATTTCTCTCCACTCTATTCAAAAGTAAAAAAAAATTTTTCCTTTAGTTATACTTTAAGGTAAAAATATCTTCTGTGCCCAGCATAGCTGCTGACTGTTCCTGATTTCGAGGGACTGCCCCTGATTTGGAACAAAGTCCCTCTGTCCTTTCCTCCTCATTTGTGCCTCATTTTGGTCAGATCTATATAGTTGTATATAAAATGCACTATTTATCTTTTAAAAAGTGTTTCACAGTGCTAAACCTTTCATCCAAATTCTAAATTGCTGCATTTGTAAATTTCAAAAGGCAATATAAAGGAATGGTAGTGGTAAAAAATAGCACTTGTGTGTTTAATTAATGTGTTCTTTGTAGAATGCTTTTGTAGAAATTTTTTAGGAGGATTGGCGAGGGGGTGTCTCTCTTTCCCATTTCAAAAAGTTGGCTCCCCTTATACTTACCTGAGCCCGATCTCGATCCAGCTCTGTGCCTGAGAGCAGCGTCTCTCTCCACTTTCTTTTCTCACTGGATGTGGAAACAGCAGTGGGAACCATTGGCTCCTGCTGTTGTCAATCACAGCTTGTGAGAAGAGAGCGGGGGGGGGGGTACCTAGTCACGCTGTGTGTGTGCCAATAGACACACACAGCACAGCTCAGAATCGAGCCTAAGGGGGGCACTTGACAGGGGGTAGGAGGCAGAAGCACCCACAGGGGACCCCTAGAAGAGGAGGATAGGGGCTGCTATGTGCAAAACCATTGTACAGAGCAGGTGAGTATGACCTGTTTGTTATAAAAAAAATTGGTTTACAATCACTTTAATAACTTGAAAAACCTAAATATGCACAGTAATGAAATGTGTGTTCATTAGGCAGGCTATTTGGTGGCCAGCTTGTCTGACTTTCTTTAGCTGCCTTCAGAAATGTTACTGTTATCTGCCCACCTAGCTCCTCCAAAGCTATAAAAATAACACACACAGACCAATACTACTTACTTCATGTTTGTGTGTGAAAAATAACAAGATGATTTGTCAAGTCCCTTTAGTAATACACTTAATAAATGCGGGCAGACGATATGCTGCTCTGTATGAGTGGCTAACGCCATGTACCAGGAAGGTAATAAACTCTGTGTCCTGCATCATGGGGAATTTTTACATTTTCATTATTAAGAGTATCAGAAAGGGATATCATAAATGTGCAGATAAACTAGACTTTTCTTTTCAATTCACCATCAGATTTGAAATTTCTGTTTTCACTGTAAAAAAATACAGCTGCGATTGCTTTCTTTTGTGGTATTGTAGCGCCATCATGTTAAAAGCCATCTACTCAATATCCTGTGCCTGACCCCTGGGAATGTTATATACATCTCCACAGGAGAGACCTCAAGATCACCCCATAGTGTGCCCAAAGGTGGCTGAGAGATATTAGGCAAAATATGGAACCATGTGGATCTCATTTTGTACGGATTTAAAAATAAACATATTCCGTTACGATTCTGTAATGCCAGAAGCCTAACTCTTAAAACATAAGACAATAACGCTAAAAGGCAGCAAGAAAAAAAAAAGGCTGATTTACACGGGGGACCACAGGTTTTAGAAATGCATATGGCTTTGAGCTGCTAAGCCTGTAGCTAGAACTCTCTAATTTGTAGTGGCAAAATAACTACATCTCCACATGTTGTTGCTGGTTGCTACTTGACTCGATAATTCACACCACATGAATGCCGTAATAAAGGATCTCCCAAATGAAAATAGTCCTTATTTGTCTTCATTAAAATCTGTCCCACTGCTCATTTTTCAGCGTTAAAATAATAAAGAGACGGCTCTCGCAATCACTGGTAACAATAGAGGCAGTGATGTACATTTTTTTTTTTTTTGGTAGCAGATGCAAAAGAAATGTGCAAGACCTTGAGTAATAGTTCAAACTGGCCTGTTTTGAACATCTGAACTGTACAGGATAGCCAGCATCCTATCAGGAAGGATGAACAATGCTACTGTGACACTTCTCATTTCCTTCCCAGTTTAGTGATGGTGTGCAGATACTGTAGACCAGGAGTGACCACGGACAACCTGCACTCATCTGATGCTCTTTTCATCCTAAAACAATGCAGAATATTAATTTACCACTCTGGTAGTGGTCCCTATACCTGACGTACATTCACTGCATCCCAACTTCCTTGCTACATGCTTTTGCATATAGTTGGTAGAACTAGTTAAAAGGGACAACTTTTACCATCCAGTGACTTTTGATTTTTATCCTGGTTATATCAGCAATAGCGAAAGTAAAGCCTGGAGCGCACGTCGGCCATCTTTGACATTTACAAGCTGCAGTTACTGGTGCCGGTATTATAGGCACCGCTCCATGTTTAGCCCTCATTGAACACCATAGATCACGGCTGTCAAACTAGTGGCCCTCCAGCTGTTGCGAAGCTACAAGTCCCATCATGCCTCTGCCTTTGGGAGTCATGTTTGTAATTGTCAATCTTGCAATGCCTCATGGGACTTGTAGTTTGTCAATAGCTGGAGGGCCACCAGTTTGACACCCATGCCATAGATGAATTGGAAACTTTGCTGGGAATCCCAATGCTTTAGCTTATGGCCATATTAACGGAGAGCTGCTGGAGGGGAGTTACATTCTAGAAGAGCCTGAGAGGATGGTCACCTATATGACCAAAAAGTACATCTGACCACCTTAATTGGGGTCAAAAGGTCTGGTGAGTGAGCAATTTTTATTTACCTTGGTGGCACATGGTGAAGATGTAAAGTCAATCTCTTTTTTGGGTCACAGCATAGAGGAAAGGACTGTCACGTCTTTCAAAACCTAAATTCACTTTTGGACTTTTATTGATTTTTGTGGTTTTCTTGTGTTTTTTTGCAAAGTTAGTGGTAATTATAGCACCCACTTTAGGTGCAATATCTGAAATTCAACGGTTTTGTCCAGGAAAGAGGCCTAAAACATATATCATAACAGAAAAGTAAAATTTCCAAAAATGGGTATAGCAGGTAATTGAATTATACAGTATTACCTGTTGCCTGCTTATTTGTTTAATACTTTGTAGCCCCCTGGTCATAATTAGGGTACTATGCAAATTTAATTTTTGTTTGAGCTGTAGTTAGGTCAGACTGATTGTACAGTTTCTTTCTTTGACTTCCCCTAATTTCAGTTGGGTTGTGCATTTGCCACTGTCGCCAGTAGAAGTCACTGGTACCACAGGTTACAGTATGAGAGTGCACATGTAGACTGGGTTATGAATATTCATGTTTCTTTCAGTCAGCCCAGTAGGAGGTTCTATGCCACTGGTGCTTGCTCGGAGAATTAATAAATAAATAAGCAGGCCTTTTGCTCGCTCTCATGCCTCAAGCTGAGGCCCGAGGAAGTGCTGCTATAGAGAGCATTATGTTAGGCCCAGAAGGCTGTCTGGGCATACCTGCTTTGAAGTAGTCCTGAGGCTGTCCTGCCCAAGGTGGAGGAAGCTGAGCCAAGGTGAGAAGATCCAGGGAAGGCCCCTAGCTGTAGAGAGCCAGGATGAAGGCTGGTCTCTCAGAAGGGCCTGGTGACTCACTTGGAGGACTCACTAGTCTCTGAAAATGCACTTTCAGTGCTGCCAGGTCAATTTAAAGGTTCTGACACTGTGAAACTGGAATTTGTTTTGGATACAAGGAGTCTGTAAGTGATCTGCATGGCACCTGAAACCCCTACCCTATCCTTCCACCTCCTTTCCAAGTTCAACATTAAAGTTTTGAAAAGGCTCAAAGTGACTGGCTCCCAATTTCTGTTCTAATCTCCCCCTTATAGCCATGGAGTCAGCCCTGGGGGTAAATTCTAGCTTGATCCCTGCCTCTGCAGGTATCATCTTGTCTTCGTGGGGGGGAGGGGGTTGCTACAACTTTTACTTTACAGCTAGGCACAGAATTTAAAAAATTCAAAAAATGGCAGTTAAAAGCATATTTATATGATATAGAGTGGAACCCTTTAATGTCAGTGATATTTCAGCAACAGCTCTACTGAAACAGTGAAAACAGCTGAGAAGCATAGTTCATCTTTTGGGCAACGCTACATATAGTGAAAGTAACTTGAATACTTTCCACAGAGGGTGTCATTGTAGAGATTGTTTTTTATAGCAAGTCCATCATCAGTGTTAAAAACTGTAATTGATAATAGGGAAAGGGATATACTTAATGAAAATTGAATGTGTTTCTCCATACCTTGGTAAGCACATCTTGAGATGCCTACAGATATTAAAGAACATGAAGCCAATCTGATGTTTACACACTGCAGGAATGCCCTGCCTGAGCCTTCTCAAGTAGAAGTGTTACATAATGATATCAGCCAAATTATTAGACAACTTACTGTCAGAATACAAGAAAACTGACAATACAGATTGGTTGGCCAAACAGGTGTAGCCAGGTGCTTGGCTAAGAATGGAGAGTGAGAGAAACAGTGGCTGCAGCTACTCTCTGTAGCTGCTGCCCTGTGGTGCTGAACTGGTTAACAGCTATATCAGCAAGAGGTGGGAGCTGCTGAGCAGGAATAGTTCAATATCCTGAGTCAGGCAGCACTGCACTGCGGGAACTGAAGCTCAGGTCAGAGAGACTCTACTATAATCAAAAGCTTTTGAACTGCATATCCCAGAGGGAGAGGAGAAAGAGCTGAATTTTCTCAGACTGTAGTCTAGTGTGCACCACCATTGCTGCATAATGGTGGCCTGAGCAGGATTTGGAGTGCAGAGTCCAGGTGTGCAGACAGCCAGATTCACACGTGTGCAGAGCAGAGTGGACTAATCACTGTGTGTGACTGGATGGTGAGCTGCAATATCGCTGGGACTGGGTGACTGCTGCTGTGGGGATTTACTATCTGCCACTAGAGAGACTGAGCCTTTTAGAATTGACCATATAGCCATCTAGTAACCCTATTACTGCCTGTCTCAACTGGGACTATCCTCACGTGCATCAGTGGTAAAATCAGGACCCAACACTAGCCGGCTGAAGAGTGAGGACTAAAGACTGCTGTTTTACTGCTGTTACACAGAGACCTTTACCTACTGCTTATGCTAAGGAGACATTGCACCATATCCTAGCCACCAGAGTGCACTTTAGACTTGTTATAGTATTATTTTTCACCTTGTAGTTAATGCTTATATGCGCTGTCTTTTGCTGACTTTGCTGATTCATGAGTTAATCCCAGTCTAGTGGGATTAGTCAGTCTTTCACTCAATTAGGTGTGTTAGAAGGGCTGAGGCTGTTCTTGAAGTCGAGTCACAGGACAGAGAACTCAAATTAACAAGCAGCTCCTTCAGTGGTAGTGCTACACAGGTATGAAACACGAAAAAATAACAGATAGAGTAAATCTACATAAAGCAATATATAAGCCAGTAATGCATAACTGGTTCACTCACACTATTTAATAAAGTGAAAGATAAGGCTAACTATGACTAGTCTTGAAAAAAAAGATCTGTGCATATACCTTTTTTAAATCCTTTCTGGTCTCGTCATGTGATACAGCAGCTTGGCTTCCCTGTGTCAGAGAGGCACTGCTGCAGGGTAGAGGAGGGAGCACCATCAACGGGTAAGTCCTGAAAGTCGGTTTGTGATGTCACGACTCCTGGAATTCACAGCTGTTATCAAGCAATCTCTTACACAGTGGATCTGGAACTGCTGGAACATGTGACTGGACTGGACAGCGTGAGAAAAAGGTAGATCTTTTTTATACTGGATATGAAGCATGAGCAGGCCAAAAGAACCTTTATAAGAAAAGTTAACCTTTGCTAACACTTTATCTCTACAAAGTGTGTACTGTAGTCAGATATTTGCAGTTTCTCAGACTACTTGGCCAAAGGTCTCCTTCTCCTATCATGTAGCTGGGGTACAGCTAATGAAGTTTCTGGAAGATCAAACCAGTCTGGCTAAGAGCAACTCTACCCTTCTGGAATGACTGTACTGGGTAGTGTCTCTGGACAATGTTCACCAATGTGATTGGGGTTAAGTTAATGCTGCATGTTCTTAAGCCCTTCAGTGGCCTGAACACCGACTCTGACGTTGGGGGGGCTCTGTACCTGGTCTCAGCTATCTAGCCCAGTTACAGCTGCTCCATCAAGTCTGATCCTACTTAGCACAGAAGGCAAAGAGAAACTACAATTTATGCCCCCTGGGCATGTCCAGGAGTTGATGGAAGGCTCTGGAGATTGTGGTTAATGAAGATAAAGGACCCAAAGAGCCCCGCTACATTGGCTGACCTAAGGATATAAAATAAGAAGCCTTCCCTCTCCCACAATATTAGCATACTTGTTTTCACAAAAATACTTCATTTGAATGGCCATTCTGAAACTGGATCTTGTTTAATCTTGTGACCTAATCATCAGTGCCTGTATGTAGCTCAAAGCAAACCTGTGATTTGCCAATGCCCTGGCCAGGCTGTAATTACCTCCCTTCCTATCACTCCCTTGCCACTCTTTCTGGCCATTGGTATCAAGAGCAGAAGCCTTGTGTAAGCTCCATTTCACAACCTGAAACTTACACCGGACTAAGGACTTTCCTTGCCCCATGTGACAGTTCTGACTGTTTGAGCAGTCAATTACCAAGCACCAGTGATGTCATGTGGGAGGAATAGGAGTAAGTCACATGCCTTTTCAAGCCTAAAATTATTCTCTACTTTCAATGGCTGAATAAATCATCAAGTGAAGGGGAAGTGAGTATGTGCAGGTTGGAACAAAGTAGTTAAGTGAACCTGTTGCTTTACCCTGCAATCAACCACCTTCCTGGAGTCCAGTCTCTTCTCCCCCAGTCCTCAGTGTTTTTTTCAACCTTACTGATATACCAGATCTGGCCAGATATGGTCATCTTCTCTACTATGTTATTTAATCTAAAAGACCCAAAAGGAATGTTTCTACCAAGTGTCTGATTACAATGAAAGACACTATTGGGTCCATTTATGAAACCAAGTTTAGACACAATAGTGACTACCTTATCTCAAATGTGCAGCTGTGATGAGGAGTGGAGATGCTGTTCTCTTCCCATCGTAGCACAATGAAAAGCTGCCAGTGAATGCAATGATAACGTTTAGTTTGATAGGGTGTGATTAAAGCAACTGACTGGCCATATGTGGATATTATCTGCCTTCCTGTCCTCATATAAATAAACCCACAATTATTCATGGATGGTCAATCTCCAAAAGGTCACTGCTTAACTTTATTTTTTTATTTAATGTTATTTTTTTCATATTTTCTATTTTACTTTTCATTGAATGAGTATTTGAGCTCATGATCTCACAAGATCATGGGAACAAATCTCACTTTTCCTCAGTTCCACTACACACTGGGGGTTATTTACTAAAACTGTAGCATGCAAAATCCGGTGCAACTCTGCATAGAAACCAAACAGCTTCCAGGTTTTATTGCCAAAACTGAATTGAACAAGGTGGAGGTAGAAGCTGATTGGTTCCTATGCAGAGCTTCACCAAATTCTGAGAGCACCAGTTTAGTAAATCTACCCCATTCATCATGCATTGCATTGCCTTCACTTCCCTCTCAGTCATATAGGAGAAATACACGTGTTAATAAACATGATCTCCTCTTAAAGCTTTATATGCGATGAATAGCCACTATGTATAAAGGCAGGCCAGATCATGCCTTATTAAACAGATGTGTTTCTAGGTAGAGTCTTCCATTGAAGTCAGAGTATATTTTTCATGTTCTGTGAGTATTATGCAATGGCCCAAGAAAAGAAGGCGTGTCAAACAGCTCCACTTTCGAGATATGAAAATGGCATGTTTGTTTTGGAGGTTTCCAGAGGAAAAAGTAGTCATTTTCATTTCCAGCTAAATGTGTCTGTGTGCACCATTAGCCACCTGCTATAGCCTAATAAAGTATGCTCTAATTCCCGATGACAGGTTTATTTTAGGCTCGTTACATTTTTTTTTTTTGTGATTTCTTAGTGATCCATTTTGCCACTAGAGTTTAGTGCTATGTTCTATTTACTTTTCCAAGAGTCTTCAGAGTTTTAGCCTGCCTTTAATGTTACTATGTACATATGTCATGCTTCTGTTCTTGTTTTTCTTTTCCTTGCCCGCATCATCAACTTCCCCCTACTGCTGGATAATGAACACTGTAAGCATTAATCAGCCAAGACCTGCTGATGTATATTTTCAACCATGCTCTGAAGCACATGACCTTTTTCCATCCCAAGGCTTCATCTCTGCAGGGAACTTGTTCCTTGCTACTCTGCAGCTTCCTACCCTGGGACAGAGGAGAGCTTTTTGAACTACTAACACTGTGCTCTCCTATCCATGGGAAATACCTGGCAGTTGCTGATGTTTAGAAAAATGTCATTGTTTCCACATCCAAATAATTTTCAGATGTTTGCAGAATCCCTGCAGATGCTGAGGTGATGTTTCTGGCATATTTTGTTACAATAAAAATAGCAGTTTTACTTTACTTTTTCTTTAAAATGTATTAAGTCATAGGAGGTAAGGTAAGACATGTTTCAGTAATAATAAGTGCTTGTTTTCATTTACGTGTAACCTTAATAGTGCTTCACTTTGCAATAATTTACAACAACTGGTATGGTCTGGAGAAATTCATTTCAGAACCTTTGGACTTGTTGAGTAACCCAAGAAAAGTACAATTATGATTTTAAAGATGCAGTAAGCCATTCCAACCAGTCAAATTTATAACTACACTATTTAATTTGTAAATATTACCTACAATTAGGTAAACTGATTTGTTTTTAACTTTGTATAAGCCCAATCAATTTATCTGAAATTTTTAAGGCAAACCCCAATTTTCAGATATTCCTAAATCTGTGAGTGCTGAATAGTGGATAATCATGCAATTCACAAGTTTTTTAATTCATTATTTTGGATTTTATGCATACAAGAAGTAAAACAGAACATACATATACAAACAGTATATCCATTCATATACTTAGCATAGTATGACAGTGAAATAGTAAAGAAAAAAAAAAGGGAGTGAACACCAAAAAAGCTTAAAAGGTTTCATATAGCCATAAAATTCACATTCAATTTTTTTAATAACTATTTTTCTTTATTGGAAAAGAAGAAACAGAGGGGTGCAAGAACATTACACAAAACATGTGACAGTACACAGTATGCATAACAGAAAACTGTCTACATGACGTGAACAAATAAACAGTATGCAAGCAGTGCAATTTGACATCAAAATAACAGGTATAATGTAATGAATGCAAACATATGATGCTGAATGTTAGAGTGCAATTCCTTAATACGTGGACTAGAGTAGAGGCAAAATGTAATTGCAGTATAATAATAGTATGCACTGGAGGTGCAGATGGCTATAGGCTCAAAAATTAAAGAAGGTAGGAAAAAAGAAAGACTGAGGCCAAAGGAATTGGAAGTCAAGTTAATCAAGCTAAAGCTGCACTTCTGCGGTCAGCGATCCAATTCACCCATGCAGCATAAAACGTTCTAGTGGAGAGATTGGCTTTGGCAAAAGAAAATTCCATTTTAATGTGATTGTTTAACATTTCGATAACTTCGGATAAGGATGGGTGCTGGGAGGAATTCCATTTCCTCGCTAATGCCAACGAGCTGCTATTAGCATATGAGTGGCCAGAGCATGGAAAACCTTAGCCCATGTAGGGATTGCCAAACCCATCAGAAGACCAGTGAAGTCATGTTAAGAAGGAATGGACTAAGTGATGTAATGAACTCAGAGACTTGCAACCAATAGTTTTAATAAGGGGCAGTCCCACCACAATATGGAATAAAGTCCCAGGGAAAAATTCCCAAATTTTTATTGCCTGGATTCATGAACTACGGTATGGTTCTTGGGTCTTTCTAAGTTTTCTTGCATTCCAATATATAAGGGTACTAAACAATAGGTCATTTAGAAATGATTTTGAGGGCACATCTTATCTGGAAGTTATCACAAGCCTTCAGAATCGTACTTATACTCATGAGATATGTAGACTTGCTCTAGGAACATGTAGACTGCAATAATCAGCTTTTATTTATTTATGTAAAACCTTTATCCCAAAAGGAACAAAACTGTTTGCTGTACCTGCTTGTATAACTGCAGTGTGAGCTGGAGTTTGGTTTCAATTTGTTAGTGTATCTAAATCTGTTAGTCCATCTAACACTCCACTAGCCCCAGACTGACAATGCTGCTGTCCAAAGGTGCCCCTGTGCTCCTTAATCCAGAGTGGTGTCTCACTAATACTTAAGATGTGTTACTGGCCAGATCACCAGATGAAAAAAAAGGGAAAAAGCCTTAAAAAGAAAACAAATGCAGCCAGTACATCTAAGGACTGGTAAGCTGCAGTAGTATATTACATTTTTGGTTTTGTGTGTAATACCCCTTTAATCATAAAGATGGACCCTTAAGAAATAAACAATCCTAATTATCTTGCCAATATCAAACTGAGCAGCATGTGTTATATTGGACAATGGAGTTAGCAAAATATTTTACATTTTAAAGTCTGGGCAATGTATTTTATACTAAACATTGGAGAATAGTATATTTGCACTGTGCAACGAGGGAAATAAATATAAACTCACGTCATCCAATATACTTTCTTTAGATTCCAGACATAGCATTACATTTCCTATTAGGCCCAATGATTTAAACATACATTGTTTCTTTTACCAAAAGTCAAAGATAATGGAACAATGAAATGCAGGTGGAATAGAAAGGATTAGGTGGCTAGCAGTACTAATTCCAAACACTCAATGACAACAAAAGTCCAAGCTTTAAGATAGGGTAATGAATACAATACTAGCACCCTTGTTCTGCAGTTCCTGCAGCCTACAGTGGAGCAGAATGGGAAAATAACCCTGTGTGTCATAAAGATTGTTGATTGTCACAGAATGGCATATGCATATTATTGTCTGTAATAAAGAGCTATGACGGTAACACTCAAATTCTAGTGCAAAATAATCTTCTTTTAGAGTCCTTGAATGGACCTGAGAAGAGAAGAGAAAAGAAGAGAGGAAGAAAAAAAGAGAGGGGGAAAAAGAGATAGGCCAAAGAAGACACAGTGGAAGGGAGAGCTGAAAAGACAAGTCAAGAAGAATAAGATAGGACAAAGGAAGTGGTTGGGTAGGAGCTGAGGGGGAAGGATGGACAAGTGGGTTCTTACATACCACCAGATGCTACCAAGGGAAGGGAAACCATGACCCAGGTTTAGAGATTATACACTGCTCAAAAAAATTAAAGGAACACTTTGAAAACACATCAGATCTAAATGGGGAAAAATATCATGCTGGATATCTATACTGATATGGACTGGGTAATGTGTTGGAAACATAAGGGTGCTCCATATTTTGATGGAAATGAAAATGATCAACCTACAGAGGAATTAATTCAAAGACACCCCAAAAAATCAAAGTGAAAAAATTATGCAGCAGGCTAGTCCACTTGAAATTTCATTGCACCAACTTAAAATGGTACTCAGTAGTTTGTATGGCCCCCCCATGCTTGTATGCATGCCTGACAACGTCAGCGCATGCTCCTAATGAGACAATGGATGATGTCCTGAGGTATTTCCTCCCAGATCTGGATCAGGGCACTGAGTTCCTGGACAGTTTGCCTGTGGCAACCTGGTGGCATCGGATGGACCAAAACATAATACCCAGAGATGTTCTTTTGGATTTAGATCAAGCAAGTGTGGGCGTTCATTCAATGGTACCAATTCCTTCATCCTCTAGGAACTGCCTGCATACTCTCGCCACTTGAGGCCAGGCATTGTTGTGAACCAGGAGGAACCCAGGACCCACTGCACCAGCGTAGGGTCTGACAATGGGTCCAAGGATTTCAGCCTGATATCTAATGGCAGTCAGGGTGCCATTGTCTAGGCTGTAGAGGTCTGTGCATCCCTTCATGAATATGCCTCCCCAGACCATCACTGACCCACCACCAAAATGGTCATGCTGAACTATGTTACAGGCAGCATAACGTTCTCCACAGCTTCTCCAGATCCTTTCACGTCTGTCACGTGCTCAGGGTGAACCTGCTCTCATCTGTGAAAAGCACAGGGCGCTAGTGGAGGACCTGGCAATTCTGATGTTTCATGGCAAATGCCAATCAAGCTCTATGGTGCCGGGCAGTTGGGCCCTCAGGCCACTCTCATCAAGTCTGTTTCTGATTGGTCAGAGACATTCACACCAGTGGCCTGCTGGAGGTCATTTTGTAGGGCTTTGGCAGTGCTCATCCTGCTCCTCCTTGCAGAAAGGAGCAGATACCCGTCCTGCTGATGGGTTAAGGACCTTCTACGGCCCTGTCCAGCTCTCCTAGAGTGACTGCCTGTCTCCTGGAATCTCCTCCATGCTCTTGAAACTTTGCTGAGAGACACAGCAAACCTTCTGGCAATGGCACGTATTGATGTGCCATCCTGGAGGATTTGGACTGCCTGTGCAACCTCTGTAAGGTCCCCGTATCACCTCATGCTACCAGTAGTGACACTGACCCTAGTCAAATGCAAAACTAGTGAACAGTCAGAAAAGATGAGTAGGGAAAAAAATGTCATTGGCCTCCACCTGTAAAAACATTCCTGTTTTGGGAGTCATCTCATTATTGCCCATCTAGTGCACCTGTTGTTAGTTTCATTAACACCAAAGCAGCTGAAACTGATTGCCAACCCCCTCTGCTACTTAACTGACTGGATCAATATCCCAGGAGTTTAATTGACTTGATGCTATACTATGATTAAAACGTGTTCCTTTAATTTTTTTGAACAGTGTAGTAAGGTCTCTGCATTCTGGACTAAATGGAGTAGACATGTAGTATGCTGCATGGATTGGGAATACTCAATCCACAGCTGCCATACCCAGAGGAATTTGCCATCAATATCATTTAGTATTGCTGTCAGTTTCTTCTTAATAAGAGGTTCCTGGATTCTAGTTTTTATCTTGTAAATATTTAGAGTCAGTGACTTCCTTATGATGTATATGTCTGCAAAATATTATTAGTGGCTGCAAAAATATGGGATATAAGGGTCTGACTGTTAAGGGGGACAATCTCAAGTGGTTTATGGAGAAGTGCACCGCAGGGATGCTTATAGAGGTTGATAGAAAGTATAGTATTGATCATGTTGTATACCCTGATTCATAAACGATGCACCGGAGGGAAAGTCAACCAAATTTGAGCCATATGACCAAAGTTTGGACAACTGGACAACCGCTAATGAAGGCTGGGAAATAGGAAGCATAAGGATACTGCTAATGGGATAAGACTTTTAAAGAATTCTCCAGGGCTTGTTACAAAAAATTCTAGAACTTGGGAGCCAAACTGCAGTCTAATCCTCTAGGGAGATAGTGCCAACTCCCAGCAAACACAATTCTTTTATTTAAAAGTATCAAGTAAAAACAACATTTCTATTTTACAATTCAACATAAAAAAATCTTTTTACAAAGTTCCATATAACATCACATACAAAACTATTTACAATATTTACATATCCTGCCCCATAATCCCTCCCCCTCATCATGTATACTAAAAGCAAAGCCAAGCAAAACCACAAAACCCACCACCACTTCCTGTAAGACAAACACCAAAATACCTCCCATCCCCCTCCACATACAATAATCATATAAAAAAGAATTAAGCTAACACATAGTAACACATAATTAAGTAACAAAATTAACATATACAAAGAATCTCGTATCCATCCTCATTTTCAGACTTTAAACTACCCCTACAATAACTCTCCCTTTACCTTATCCTTACACCAACACAGTTCTTCTATCCAATACCTTCACGCTGTCCCTTTCACTGCCACCTATGCTCACCCTGAAAAACAAAAACAACAAACGTTAGTTTAATAAAGACAAATTTTGATCAAAAATGCACAAATTAACAAAATTGCATACACCATTGTTTCCATCCTTGCAATTTCCAGATATTTCTTGCATTCATTTCGCCTAGTTTTTTATAATCAAAATAAGCATAGCGGTAGATCCTTCCACGGACCATGGCCACATGAAGTCCTTCAAATCTATTCTATCTATTGTATAAAAAACCAAATATTCCTCATATCCCATAGACATAGTTTTACACAATTTACCACTATCCACAACTTTTTTCTCCTCTCTCCCCACATTACTCAAACCATACAAAATCTTTTAATATGTGACTTTCTCTATGTAAGTCAATCCCTTCACCATCTTTTCCATTCTTTTCCATACATTCCCAAAATACATGCAACACTCTCTCAGTCCTACCACACCCCATCCTTGGACATACTTCACTATCTTCCACTCTCCTTCTCCTCTGAAACTCCCTTGTAGGCAGACAACCATGCACACTCATCCATGCAATATCCTTTTGCCTATTATCCAACCATTTAGAAGCAACATTCTTCCATACCTTTTCACATTTTACCATATTCGACCCCCAATTCCTTCAAACTCCTCCCTCGCTTCCAAAACTTTCAGCACCATCCTACTTTCACCCCATTTTTCTTGTATAGCTTTTTGCAATTCATACCTTCTTATGCATCTCTCAATTCTTACATAAAACCACAGTGCATTAAAACATACTGGCTTCCTCAAATCCACCTCATACAACTTGAATCTCCGCAACACTCCCCCCTCCCAGCATACCTCACCATACATTCCATTTAATTCTCTCTCCCACTTAACCTCACACACATGCTTACATACTTTATCACTAAAAATCTTTTAATATTCACCATTCCTTTCCCACCATTAACCACACTATTCACCACTTTCTCTCTCTGCAATTTCTCCATCTATGATTACCAGAAAAACACCTAACACATTCTCATAACTTGCTTCAAAACCCTATCTGGGGCTGGAAAAACATAATATAAAATAACAAAATAGGAAGTAATGCTGTTCTAACCATTAATACCTTCCCTTCCAATGACAAAGTCCTTAATCTCCATAGCGGTATGATTATTTCAGATTTTTGGTGCTGAAAGTGGTACCATTATTTTGCATGGAAATATGTAGTTTTTTTATTGTAGGCCTGTAATTTTTAGGAATAACCCACTGAAATCTGTCCGAACAAGAGTCTATTAAACATCCCGGGTAGGATAAAATTTGAAACACAAAATCATAAATTATAATTTTATAAATAATCATAAAAAATAATATAATAATAATACATTTAATTCAATAATATAATCAAACCGAAAACACTGAAATTTGAAATAGAGCGCCAAGTTCGCACATTGCTGAGCAAAGCCGCAAAATCGTTTTCAGTGTCTGATGAGGAATTTCCCCCATGAATCATTATCACTCAATTCTGCAAGTGGTTCTGATTTACTATCGCTGTTCTCTAGCTGATCTTAACCCACTTTTGACCTAAAGGGACACTTTTTGGACGCCATGGACTTTTCTCAGTTTCCAGGCAGAAAGAACAGACAAAATGCAGGCAGGGCACAGGACAAAGCACTAGGGACAAAATGTATGTGAAATGGGTTGAAACAGCAATGTTTTACTATGTAAAATTTGTTTGGAAAAAAATGACATTTTTTAAAATTTTCAAATTTCCCGCCGGCGCCCGTACGTCCCGACGTCACAGGGACCGGAACACAGAAGCCGGATGCCGGCATCGGCCGGAGGAGATGGCTGGGGACGCTGCAGGGGACACATCATGGGAGCTCAGGACAAGGTAAGCTCTGCAGGGAATCGCTATGCAGCGCCGCATGGTAAGCCCGAGTGTAGCTCGGGGATACCGCTTTTGGTACTGAAATTTTACCCTGAGCTACACTCGGGAATACCGCCAGGGAGATTAAAGACCAAAATTCAATGTTTTTCTTTACTCTCACCAACACTTGCCAACTTTCCCTTCCATACAAATCCTTATCAAACTCCCAAGACCCTTGCACCTCCCTCACATAACTTCCAGTCATATTGTTCAATTTCCCTCCATTCACCAAACAATTTACATTCACTTTTCTCCATATTCGCACTAAACCCACTTGCCATACAAAAAATTTCTTTCAACAATTTAACTCAACTCAACTCTGCTATACTACTACACACCGCAGTCACATCGTCCATTTATCCAATAACCTTTAGACTCCTTCCTCCATTTCCAGGCACCTCCACCCCCTTAACACATTTACCTCTTACTAACATCCTTAGCAAAGGCTCACACAAACAAAAAGCACAGGCGACAACGGACACCCCTGCCTTACACCAGACCCAATACATATCTCCTTCGTTAACCACCCATTCACCAATACCCTGCTCACCATCCCTTTATATAAAGACTTCACCCACCTAATCAACCTCCCAGACATCCCCATTCTCCCCAACACTTTAAACATAAAATCGTGTAAAACTCTATCATAAGCTTTTTCAAAATCCACCACCAACACAGCCACATACTGCTTAATTTCTTTGCATAACCATAATACTTCATTCAAGCTTACCAAACTCTCAGCAATCGATCTTCCAGGCGCTGCACACACCTATTCTTCCCCAACCAACTTTTCCACCACCATACGTAACCTATTCGCCAATATTTTAGCTACAATCTTATACTCTATGTTCAATATGGATATCAGTCTCCAATTTTTCAAATCCCTCCTGTCCCCTTTCTTATACAATGGCCAAGAAAAAATGTAGATATATCCTCCTGGGACTTTGTATGGCAAATGACACAGTGAGTATACAGAAGTATGAAACAGTAATGTTTATTACAAATAATTTTTGCGATAAAACAAATCAAAAGATTCATTAAAGTAAGTTGCAATAAAGTGGTTCATAATTCACATCCAAAACATACACAGTGTGCATAAGACCTGACAGTGTGTATTACTTCAACTGACAAATGGGCTAGCAACCCAAAGGAGTTCTCCTGGGCTGCTGGGTGGATGGGCGGTGCCCTGCTCCCTTGTAGAGGCTGTGACTGGTTTGGCGCTCCGGTGACCCGGTAAGCTGTGCATACACGTGGCGTCATGGTGCTCGCATGTGGCGTCAGTGTGTGGGTGGGTGGCGCTGCGCACTCGCGGGGCCAGGGGACCGCTAGTTGTTTCCATGGTGCTGCTATGTGCAGCAACATAAGGGGAGCATTTAAATATTTAATTATCAATTAAATTTGGCACCAAACATAAGCAATTAGCCATTGGCATATGAGCATCAGCTCACCACTATTTATACCAGCTCTTTTGCATTTTTATTTCTCTTGGATGATCTTGAGGTGGCTCTATGTGATAATACAGTGGTACCATTGATGAGCACTTATAATATCAGTATTCTTTCATGCTCTCCTTCTAGTGGGGTGGGTCCTTTTAGATCTAGGCTCACATATGTGTTTTTTGCTATCTTTACCCGGGTTGGACTTACTTGGTTATTGATTACTATATTATACATTTGATTTGAGCCCTTACATCAATAATTCATGTGTCTGAGCTATATATTAGACTATCCCTTTGTGCTAAATAACAAACAGTGGATCTGCTTTACTATTTATGGCTTCTATTATACTTGATAGATCCACTTATTGGCTGCTGTAGTGTGGTGCTTGCTGGTGGATGGTGCATTGGGGTGACCCTGCCTGTCCTCTCCCTGACATGTCATTCGCAGAGCATCCTCATTCAATTTTATAATAATATTTGTCATCCATTATTCGATGTGGTGCAATTTTTAAGTGTTTGAGTAAACAGCTTTTTTTCACATATGTTCAAAGTATTATGTATTATGTTGTTCATATTTATCTGATACATTGTTTTGTTTTAGACCTGACCTGACGCGTTGGGTTTATCTAGACAATATCACTGTACAAGCTCCATTGGGTTGCTAGCCCATTTGTCAGTTGATGTAATACAGACTGTCAGGTCTTATGCACACTGTGTATGTTTTGTATGTGAACTATGAACCATTGTTTTGCAACTTACTTTATTGAATCTTTCGACTAATTTTATAGCAACATTTTTTTTTTTTATAATAATAATCATTACTGTTTTATACTTATGTGTTTTCACTGTGTTTATTGCCATACAAAGTCCCAGGGGGATATTTTTAAATTTTTTCTTGGTCTCTGTATTTTGGGATGTTGGCAAAAACAGTATAACTGGTGGGACATTTTAGCATATTGTTCATTTTTGCCTTTCTTATACAATAAAACAAAAACACTCTCTACCATTGATCCGGACATTCTTGTGTCATTCTTGTAACACTCTCTCAACCACCTCATATGCATAATCTCCAATCACATTCCAAAACTTGCAATAGAATTCAACAGGCAAACCATCTCTCCCAGGCGTCTTTCCTTTTTTCATACCTTTTATATACTCATCCACTTCTTTATTTCTCACATTTTACCTAACATTTCCTTATCTTCCATACCCAGACACTCCTTCACCTCCATTTAATACTTCACCTTCAATTCTTTCATCCCTTTCTTTCTCAGTAAACAACTTAGCATAGAACCTCCAAACGTCTTTACAGATCCTCTTATTCCCATTCACCTCACACTCACTTTCAGAAATGCGGAATAACCATCAATCGCCCTTAGTCTGGAGCTCCATGCAAGATTTTGCCTCATGGGGTAAGGATGATCATGAGAAAAGTGAGGGATCAGCCCAGAACTACATGGAAGGAGCTTGTGAATGATCTCAAGGCAGTTGGGAACACAGTCACCAAATAAACCATTGGTAACACAATACGCCACCATGAATTGAAATCCTGCAGCGCTTCAAGGTCCCCCTCCTCAAGCAGGCACTTGTACAGGCTCATCTGAAGTTTACCAATGAACATCTAAATCTTTCAGAGAAGGATTGGGAGAAAGTGCTGTGGTCAGATGAGACCAAAATTGAGCTCTTTGGCATTAACTCGACATGCCGTGTTTGGAGGAAGAAAAATGATGACTATGACCCTAAGAACACCATCCCTGCAGTCAAGCAGTCAAGCACAGAGGTGGAAACATTATGCTTTGGGGCTCTGTTTCTCTGCTAAAAGGACCATGTATTGTAAAATCTTGGATGAGAACCTGCTTCCCTCAACCAGAACACTGAAGATGGGTCGTGGATGAATTTTCCAGCATGACAATGACCCAAAACATACCGCCAAGGCAACAAAGGAGTGGCTCAAGAAGAAGCACATTAAAGTCATGGAGTGGCCCAGCCAGTCTAGAGACCTTAATCCTATGGAAAATTTATGGAGGGAGCTGAAACTTCGAGTTGCCAAGCAAAGAAACCTTAAGGATTTAGAGAAGATCTGTAAAGAAGAGTGGAGCAAAATCCCTCCTGAGATGTGTGCAAACCTGGTAACCGACTACACAAAACGTCTTACCTCTGTGTTTGCCAATAAGGGTTTCTCCACCAAGTACTAGGTCATGTTTTATTTGGGGATCAAATACTTACTTTACTCACTGAACGGCAACTCAATTTATAACATTTGTATCATGTTTTTCTGGGTTTTTGGCTGATATTCTGTCTCTATCATTTAAAATACACCCATGATAAAAAAAATAATAGACCCTTCATTTCTTTGTAAGTGGGCAAACTTACAAAATCTGTAGGGAATCAAATAATTATTTTCCCCACTGTATTGATATGCACAGTGGATGCAAGCTATAGATTGATTATTATATATAGGGAAAGCTCAACAATATTTCTTTGCATTATATCCTTATTCTCTGACCTTACCAGGCTGCTTACATACTATCCATCCCTTGTAAATTGTGTGTGGCTATTATTTAGTTTTCTGGCAACCCAACCGTGCACTGATGGACTGGCCATTTGCAGGCACATCCCCAAACTTTTTTTTGTGATAAAATAATAATTATATATTATTATTAACAGGATTTGTGGATGTTTCTACATTCTTCAGGGGGCTCATAGACAGAAATCCTGCATCTACTGTATAGTTGACTATCAGGTGGCAATATTAAAGAAAACTGCCCTGAGAGAAATATATAAGCTAATATATTTGGCCTTCTTCTGAAAATGCTAGTTGATAGGTTGCTTTTGGCTTCAACACTGACCCAGAATGAGAAGATATATCCAAAAATTCAGAGTGAAGTCTTATCTCTTGATCTGCCTGTGTCTTCAGCTCAGTGACTTAGAAAGTACTGAAACCATTAGGATAGCAGGCAGGTAGCTGATATATTCAACTATGTCATTGCACCATTTTTCCAGAGTACAGCTATCCCATTAGAAAGCTATGTAAACCCTCCAATGACACCAACTGATATTCAGCATAGTGTGCAATAGGGGAAAAAGGTTTTTTTTTCAGACTTTATACTTTATATTCACCTGTAGATACTGTGAATAACACATTCCTTGTCCCTTCATTGTATCTCTGGAAGGAACCATGGTTGCTACCAAGGCTGACTTATTAATATGTCTGCCTTTGTTCATCTCCACAGGGCTGATGGGACTAGCAGCTTACAAAGAAATATACTATTGTTTTTTCTCCCAGTGCATTTGAAATAAAGTAACGAGGACACTGCATTTCTGGTTGGTTCAACAGGTATTTTCTGTACTTGCTAAAATGTTCTTAGCATGACAAAGAAAACTAATGCAGCTGCCACATCTAAGGACTGGTAAACATTACATTTTTGCTCTTGGGTTTAATTATGTGTTGACTTTCTGTAAATGTCTGGCCTGTTATTAAATGATGAAATTAGGTTGGCAACCTTGGACACAACCATATGAATATCTGCATAGATACATTTGTATAGGTTTGTTCGGAAAGATTCTTCAGCTCCTGTAAATATTTTTTAATCATGAACCTATAACTACAAAGTTACAAGTATTTACATGTAGTTAAAACTAAATAAATAGGAACTTGTAATACTGCAATGTAACTAAATCTGTACATTCATTCATAGATGTTTCTGCTCCAGGTCTTGCCAGTGGAAAATCCACAAGGACAGAGTTTTTTTCTGGTGTCTGTATAGCTGTCAATCCTTAATTCCCAGACTTGTGACCTCTGTAACAAGCATGGAAGCAGCATTACAGTGGGTCAGAGGAGAAATGTTTGTAGCTGAACAGCGAAGGGTTACCTAATTAGATATATTCTCTTGCTCACTCTGGTAATCTGTCAATGGATGTCTAACGTCTCAAGGACAATGACAGAGCCTGCAGCTTCAACTTTATCTTAGTGGGTCCCTGAGGAAGAAAACATTATAACAGGAAAAAGGACAAAAAACACATAAAATGCAAGAGTGTGACAAAATTACACAAGGAACACTAACTGCCCTCAAGGTTAGAGTTGTTGTGCCAGTGAAGAAATGTACAATGTAAAGAAAATGGAAACACAAAACAAATATATATATAGTGGCTCAAGAATTATTGAAGCCAGAGACTATCGGGCAACTAGTATTTTCAGAAGGAAGTCAGCAATGGTAACCTCTGTGTTTTTTCACTATAGGTTTCCTTAAATTTAATACTTACTTAGTGTTCATACTTTAACCAGTTCCCAACCGCGCTATAGCCGAAGGACGGCTGCATTGCGGTTGTCTAGTTCTGGGACAATGTCCATGGACGTCATTCCAGAACACGCCCCCTGCGCACCCCCAGCGGTGATCGCTGTGTCCTACGAACATAGCTGATCATGTGATACGGTAACAGACAATCACGGTGGCCTTTTACCACATGATCAGCTGTGTCCAATGACACAGCAGATCACTGGGTAAATACAGTTGCCGGTTATCGGCTGCACTTTCCTCACACTGTCACAGCATGAGGAAAGTACTGCCGAGAACCGGCAATTGTCAGCGAAGGGATCGGCACTGATCATCAGGGCACCGATGATCAGTGCATATCAGTGCCGCCTACCTGTGCCCATCAGTGCTGCCTACCTGTACCCATCAGTGCTGCCCACCTGTACCCATCAGAGCTATGCACCTGTGCCCTGCAGTGTCACACACCTGTGCCCATCAGTGCCACCCACCTGTGCCCAGCAGTGCCACCCACCTGTGCCACCTACCTGTGCCCTGCAGTGCCACCCACCTGTGCCTATCAGTGTCACCCATTAGTGCTGTTCAGCAGTGCTACCCATCAGTGCCCATCAGTGCCGCCCAGCAGTTCCACCCATCAGTGCTGCCCATCAGTGCTGCCCATGAATGCCATCTATCAGTGCAGCATCATTAGTACCGCCTATCAATGCCGCCTATCAGTGCCTCCTATCAGTGCTGCCTATCAGTGCATCTTTTTTTGTTTATAGTGCAAAAAATAAAACACCCAGCAGCAATTAAATACCACCAAAAGAAAGCTTTATTTTGCGAAAGAAATGATAAAAATTTCATATGGGTACAGTGTTGCATGACCGCGTAATTGTCCTTCAAAGTGCAACAGTGCTGAAAGCTGAAAATTGGCCTGGGCAGGAAGGGAGTATAAGTGACCTGTAGGTTTGTGGTTAAATAGGATCTCTGGTTAGAAAGGCAAGACACTGGAGCTTGGTATAAATTACTGTCAACCCTACATGTTTGCATTGGATTTTGACCCCCTGCTCCAATTCAGCTTTTGCTCTGGCTGTGCCTTTCTCTGTACTTTTCCTGTGTCAGCTGTAAACCCTTGAAAAACACTAATTAAACTGTAGGCAAAAGAACACAAGACGTGACATTTGAAGATATTTGACCGGATTCAACTGAACTATTATGTTTACATACAGTAACCTAAAAATTAAAGCAGACCTAACACCACCTGTTGAAAAAAATCCTGAAGTGCTTTAAGAAATATACTATGAAGAATAAACATACTTACAAAGCCATTTTATTCAGTGTTGTCCTCATCTCAGCTGCGATTCTCATAGCACAGGTATTAATCCCTGACATAATTTATTTTCTAGATTCTTGGAGTTGGCCCCCTGATGGTATAGTGCAAAATCATGTGTTATTTTTCTCTCATAGCCACAGGAGCGAAATATCATGTGAGTTCTCTGTAAGTGGAATAAGAAAACAACTGTTGGCAAAGTGACTGCAAAGCTCAATCACAGTCTTTACGGGACTGAGATTGAACTTTACAGTCACTTTTGCAGCAGTTTCTTTCCTATTCCAGGTCACACTCCTGCGCAATGTCCTTTTGTCTCAGTTGATCATGTCACCTGCGCTTATACCCCGGTCACATCGGGTGCGATTTGCATGCCATGTAACTTGCAAATCATATGCTAAGTCGCACCCTATTGTCCGCTATTAGAACGGATATATCGGTGCAGTTCTGACTTGGTCGGAGCCGCACCGATTTGTAAAGTAGTGCATGCACTACTTATGTTGCGATTTGCATAGACATCTGTGTCAGGTGTCTTGCAAATCACAACTGAAATCGGCTTTGATGTGACTGGGGGCTTATGCTTATCAGACAACGTTTTTTCAGAAACTGTATATGCCGTCATAACCTTTGATACTGTACCTTGCGACATGGCAAATAAATTGGTCATAGAGGCACCAGCTAAGCAGGCACCAACAATTTACCCTCTTTGAAGCTCAGCAAGCTCTGACATGACTCCTTATTACTAGCAGCGCACACTGTGAATGCCGAAAGTGAGGCTTCCCACCTGTTATCTAGGACACCTCATCACACAGCGGAAGCCAAAGAATGTTACATCACTTCCACTTTCAATGCAAAACGTCCTCACTTTCAGTAGTAGATGGATGGTCCCATCCATGTAAATTGAAGGGCATAGAAACGAATCAGCTTCTAACATCAGCTTGTTCCATTAAAGTGATACTAAACCCAGGACCCTGCATTCACTATATCTGTTCTCCTGCAGTACACAGAACATGGAAATGCAATTATTTTAGTAAATATAAATTGATAAATACTGTTTCTCATCAGCAGTATATAGCAGTAATGCCCTGCCTGACATTTACTTCTAGGTCATGATTCATGGTACAGTAGCTCCCCGAGGGAACAGGGATTGCTGCATCTGTGACAGGCAGTGACTCACACACACTGACATTATTGCCCCCTGACTTTTTTTTACTGCACCTCCAGATCAGATAGGCTAGATTTGGCCCTGTACATATCTTCTATCTGCAGCTTAGGATATTCACATCCAGGGGCGGACTGACAACTCATGGGGCCCCCGGGTAATAGGGGATCATGTGGCCCCTGTGTCTTTGCCCAAACTCAAAAAAGCCTATGAAAAAGGTACCAGGGGCATCTCATGGGGCCCCCTACTGACCCCGGGCCCTTGGGCAGTGCCCGAGTTTCCAAATGGTCAGTCTGCCCCTGTTCACATCACATACAGGGGTTAGACAAAAATGGAAACACTGCATGATTTGCAGGCGTGAAAGTGACAAAATGGGGCAGAAAGTGAAGGTAAATCTCCACAATGGGACACAGATGGCAAAAAATAATCTGCCAGGGGTTATAACCCTCTCTTCTATCCAAAATGAAAAAAAAGTTTTGCCTATTGTTCTACTTTAATAGCAGTAGCTGGTGTTTGGGTTTTTAAAAATGGTGCCTTAGGATGGCACTCACAAACATCAAATATATGCAATATTTCAGAATTACCAGATTGAATAAATAGATAACACTGGGATTTATTTATTAAAGCTGGAGAGTAAAAAATCAGACTCACTTCTGCATAGAAACCAATCAGCTTCCAGATTTTATTGTCAAAGCTTAAAGTGTTACTAAAACAACAACAGTAAAATCAGTCTGTATATGCAGTAAAGCATGCTTATTATACTCATTGTGGAACCTAAAGGGGTAATCCTCCACATTGTGTAAAAAGGCTGTTTGATCCTGTCTTCTCTGATCCTCCTCTTCTTCTACTGTTCCCAATCCATCTGCTGATAATACAGAGCTCTAGGAGTCACACTGCACAAGCTCAGTTTAGTGTGTATTGCTAGAGATTTTTTTTTTACTTTGGGAGGGTGCATGTGATCAGCACAGGGCCAATCAGCACTGTCCAGACAGAGGGTCAGGGGTTATGCAGCCTCCTAAGACAGTTGGAGGAGAATGAAAACTCCTTCTACAAACTTTAATCAGTGCTCAGCTGGACACTGATAGAATTCACAAAACTGCTATATACTGCTGATGAGAAAAGGTATTTATCAGTTTATATTTACTAAAATAATTGAATTCCTATGCTGTGTGTACTGTGGCAGACCAGATATAGTGAATGCAGGGTCCTGTGTTTAGTAACACTTTAATTGAACAAGCTAATGCTAGAAGCTGATTCGTTTCTATGCAGAAGTGAGCCTGGTTTTGTACTCTGCAGCTTTAGTAAATAAACCCCACTGAGCTATAGTGATCAATACTGGCCATAATGACTGTAATTTTCGGTAATATGGATCAATCAAAGTTGAAAAAAGGCATGTGTCTGAAAATAACTTGTTTTGGCAAGTAATATATGCAACATAGTAAGTTAGGATTTTTGTGACATTAAAGATTCATGAAAATACTGTAGGTCTTTTAATTGATATCTGCCTATTAATACATAAATATTCCACTTCAGTGCATTTACTGGATTTAAAAAAGCTATTTTACGTGATTAAATTGTGCCTAATATATCACAGTACATAAGCATTCCACATCACACCACAACAGCATTGATATCATGCCATTACAGAAAATTATGGAAATGGTCACACATATCACACTGTAACATCAAATTGCATCTATTCCAATATAAACCAGCGCAAAACACAATTAATAAATAATAAATAAATATAAAATAATTTTCAAAGTCCAGTGATGAAAATAAGTAACCCCAATCCCGTGACACAAAAATCTAAAAAAATATATATAAAAGTCCAGTGATCTAAAAAAACTTTCTTAAAAAATAAACTTCAGTGCTTCAAATAATTCTTCCACCATCCACCAGTGCCAAAAACCAACATAAACCGCACTCACCAGATATTGGTGAGTAAAACACCTTTCAGGATTATTTAGGGCACCTGGACCACCTTTGAGGACTCCTCTATTTTCCAGCTCAGACCTATGGGTGATTCTTCATTCGTCTCCTCGCCACACCACCAAGTTCCAAAAGGGAGAAAAAAACTAATAGTGTAATACTGTTATACCCCTTTTATAATTAATTCATGCCAAACCACTCACATTTCAAAGGATAAAAACCAGCATTTATTTAAGGACATCAAACGAATTTTCGAGTAACAAATACGAATTTCCACAGCTCCTAGGAACTCACAGCCTTGTATACAGCAGGATGACAGCCTCCATAACGAACGAACTTTCTTACGAACTTTCTTTGCTAGTCAAAAAATGGCCGCCTGGAACACATCCCTCGGCGTGCGTTCCACTCACCGAAAGCGACGTCGCTTTTTATCCTTTGAAATGTGAGTGGTTTGGCATGAATTAATTATAAAAGGGGTATAACAGTATTACACTATTAGTTTTTTTCTCCCTTTTGGAACTTGGTGGTGTGGCGAGGAGACGAATGAAGAATCACCCATAGGTCTGAGGTGGAAAATAGAGGAGTCCTCAAAGGGGGTCCAGGTGCCCTAAATAATCCTGAAAGGTGTTTTACTCACCAATATCTGGTGAGTGCGGTTTATGTTGGTTTTTGGCACTGGTGGATGGTGGAAGAATTATTTGAAGCACTGAAGTTTATTTTTTAAGAAAGTTTTTTTAGATCACTGGACTTTTATATATATTTTTTTAGATTTTTGTGTCACGGGATTGGGGTTACTTATTTTCATCACTGGACTTTGAAAATTATTTTATATTTATTTATTATTTATTAATTGTGTTTTGCGCTGGTTTATATTGGAATATTTGTTTTGGTTTATATACCTATGCACAGCAGCATTTCACTTATAACTGTTTGTTAATAGATTGGTCCTGGGCGCTGTGGTTTTTTCTGAATCAAATTGCATCTGCCTGGAAGAGCAAATATATATATATATATATACTCTGTGTATATATATATATATATATATATATATATTGAAATATATTTTGAAATATATTGAATATGGCCAAAATTGTAGTATTTCAAATATATGCCAATATATTTGGGAAGAATATTTTTAAAATATATTTCAAATATAGTTTTCTTCCATGTGGGTATGCATCAAAGAGCATTGGAATGTGCCATCCCTACATTTATAACTTAGGTAATCTAAAAAAAAAAAGTTCCAAGCACCCATGCAATGTGTAATGACTATAGGATAATAAAGATATCACTGTAAATGCTCAAAAATGTGGCAATCATCTCAAGGGTGAAATAAACCTGTTTCTAATCCACCAATAACGTTTGGATGGTATGTGGACCTGGTGCTTTTTAAATACTGGTAAATAATCTTTATAGGAAAAAGTAATTCTTTGATTCCTTGGCCACTTTCTTTAAATGTATACATTTAAAAAAATAAATATGTAATCAAAACACTAGTGTAATATCTATATTTAGCCTCTATAATCAAGATTAAATGTCCAATAAAAAGTTCTCATATAAAATAGCCACATAATACATCCATATAAAAAAACAGCTGTTGTGTAAAAGAATAATGTGTGTAAAGGAAAACATGTGTCCATGAAGATCCAAAAAACATAATGTAAGGTAAATTAGATCCTTTTACAAGAGTGACACCACATCTGAACTCCAGAATGGATTGGGTCTGTGTGGTGACACATACCTTTTGTTCACATACCTTTTTTCTACTTTTTTTTTTAAATATGATCCGTTCGGATGCAAACTTCAGGTTTGCCTCTACCATTTATTTTCTTTACTGTTTATTTTTATGTTGGTATTGGTACATGTCCCTTCCCTAAGGCAATGCCAGACTTCCCATGCCTTTTGTTTTACAATAGTTTATTTATTGGCCCTACATATGGCCAAAACTGAATAACAAGTTCCACCCCAAAGACACCAATGGATTGTACCCACTTTTGGGAGAAGGGGTTTATGGCGGTTCCCCTCTGAAGACGTACCTGTGCACAAAACGCATAAGGAGGAGCCACATCACGCTGTGACATCATGCCGCCGGAGCAACGTGGAGCTCCGGCGGCCATCTTAGAACTTGGATGGTTAGTCCTACACACGTCATGCTTTTATACTTTCTGATGCATTGGTTTTAATGAAATTGGAATACATTTACATATCATCCTACTTCACTGTGGGTATGCCCGTTTTAAACTCCCTGGGGGAGTTTTAATTTTCAGACACCCTGCCATTAAGACGGGATCCATCCTTGAATCCAGAGAGGGAATCTCTCATCCAGGGAGCAGCACCCGTTTAACCCCTTGGGGGAACTGTGGTTGGTGTGGATCATCATTTAGAACCCCGGGATCCTTTTGATGACCATCCACCCCTTAGAGGGAAGACATCCCTATTCCTGGCTTGCCTTGATAACTTCTGGAGTTATAGATACAGGCGCATTTTGTATGCATGTCCGGTGAGTGCGCATTCTTTACACTATTACTGCACAGACACCGGTTCCCAGGAAAGCAAGCACCTTAAAGAGCACTAAAGTCACTGTTTGAACTGTTTATGAACTTCATATTTGGAGATTTTATTTGGTTTTATTTGGTTTATGTATTACAGTATATTACATTTAGCGCTGCACCATTTTTATATTGCTTTTATAAAGGGTTTTTTGGTTACCTTTGTGCATAGCGGCTTTTACTGATTTTTAGAGCGCACACATTTCCCATATATTTATATGAGAATTGGCCTGCCTCCAAGTAGGATATTGTGCTAAGTCTGTAGGTAAATAAGAGAACCAGAACCTTCGCTACGTGGAAGAGTGGTTTTAATAATATAATTGGCAGTGCCTCCACCCAGGTCAGGGCCTCTGTGAACAAAGGGGATTCCCTTCCAGGGAAAATTAACCAAAAATCTAATCAAAGTAATTGGAAGCAGAGGAACTATTGCAGCCAGCAGATACTGTAACATTAACAATAAATATATATATGCACGCCAGTATGGAAATTTTTATGAGCTTTACATAAGAAAAGATCTGTAACAGTACAGTACATACATCCAATGTACAAATTGGTATTATCAGCAAAGGGGCCAGTAGGAGTCCTGGTGGAATTGTGCACATATTCCTGAATATAAATAGTTTTTAGTAGAGATACCTCCAGATGAATGTCGCAACAAAGTCAGGTTGTAGGGGCCCCTGAGGATGATCAAGACGCAGTGTCTGTGCTGAAGAAGGGACCCCTTCCTTCGAAACACATCAGTGTCACTGTGAGAATCTCCCCTTCTGATGGGATTCGCACGTGTCTCCTTATTGTATGGTTCAGTTTTGGATTTTACATGCTTTATTACTACTTTTGTGAGTATATCTCCTAAATCAATAACTCAACTAACTGTTTACTGAGGTAATGCATTCTGTTTTTTTGTTCTTCACTACAGTGTCTGTCTTTGTGTCAGAAATGTGAAGACAAGATCAGCAGTGATGGGGGGGGGGATCCACTAACTGCTGTCCAACCAGCCTGGAACGCATATTCTCACTGTGACGGAGGAAAGGCAGGACAGAACACACAGAGTGGATGGCAGACGCACAAAGCTTTATTGAGACAAACAGACGGCAGTCCTTCAATAAGGGGGGTGGCAGAGAGGATGGATTTGCCACTAAAGGGTAACGAGGGGGCCCCACCCACTTATAGTCCACTAGGAGAGCCAAGGGGGTGTCCCTGTGACAGGGGTAGTCCGACACAGGAGGGGGGTGCGAGGGGTCACCACCGCAACAGTTCAGGTAACACAGGGGGGAAGCAGGTACTTACGGATCCAACAGGGTGCCTGGTCTCTCAGGGGTAGAAGCAGAACGCAGGTACCTGTGGAGTCCGGATCAGGCGGGTGGCCTCTGGCTCTGGCAGGCAGGCTGTGGTAGTCTCTCCCCCTTCTGTGGGGTCTCTGGCAGGCAGGCTGTGGTAGTCTCTCCCCCTTCTGTGGGGTCTCTCGAAATCGCATGCCTTTCTCTGGCCGTCTCTTCCCTCCTGTGGGGTCTCTGTGAGGGTGGGAGTGGGCTTGCAGAGTCTAGTCACAAAGGTCTCGCCGTAGCTTGAGATCCTTTGATGACTGCACAACGGAATGAGGCCGGAGCGCTCAGCACCAGCCTCTTAAACTGCTGCAGGACACTCCCCGGTCGCTTTGGCAACTGGGAGGGGAGAGGGAATACTAGACCCCAGGGAGAATCAGGCTGGTGACAGGGACATCCTGGGGGGGCAGGGATGATGTCTGCATAGATGAAAGGCAAGTTGGGAGGTGTGCGGAGAGCTCCCAGCCAGCTGGCCGGGAGAGAGGGGGGCCCAGAGTAATTTGATTAGGCCATTGAATTAGGCCATTTTGCCTAGTGACACAGGGGACAATTGGAACAATACAGAGCAGGACGCTGAGGGCATGTGATACAAGGCATTAATAAGGGGATTAATAATTGGAAGGCTCCTATACTGTGACACTCACCAACAGAAATTGGCATGTGACACTGGAACTCAGAGTCAGCCTGTCTATAATCTGTCCCTAGTAGTTTCTAATTTGGAATATAACCGAACCTCTAACTACCAGAAGTGGCTATCAGATGCCTAACCTGGCTCTAACCTATGCTGGTCATTGAGCCCAAAGCTAAAACTAGCTACAGAATCCCAGACTTAAATAACAGGAGCTGTATATAAACTCTATGGCAATAAACAGGTTCACTTACTAACAAACTAGAAGGTGACCATGACACACTTACAGTAGCACAGACCTAGCTATCTGGCACGGTGCATGTGAGATAATAACAATAGGACAGAAATACTCTGTCTGTCACAAAGATTCAGAACACTCTCAAGAAGATATGGGCAGCTGCAGTTAAAGTACTAGAACAAAGGAATACTTGCATTATAGTCTCTTCTGGTCTGGATTTAGCAGCATGGACAGGACATGCGGCTGAGAATTTCTCTTTTTCTTTCTCTCTGCCTCTCCTCACTTCCTTCTTTTGAGCTTTTTTCAAAACTGGCCTCCCAGAGACAGACGTGCTGTAATTCTACATACAACTGTGATATTGGCAGCTAACAATAGAAGGTAGCAGATCCCTACAGTGGATTGCTGCAAAGTTCTCAAACCCTGAACAAGCTCTTTCTCTGCTAATGGACTTTGTGGATCACACAGATGGCATGTCTACTCTAATGACATAGGAAGCTAGTGATAGTCTCATAGGTAATGGTCTGGTGCTAGGTGAAGGTTTTACAGAGAGGGAGAAGAGTGAGAGTGGCGGAGGTATAGTAGCCTAAAGCAGCAGATTGATTCTAATAGTCCACTCACACCCAACACTAAAAATTACCGTATTTTTCACTCCATAAGACGCTCTTTTTTCCCCAAAAAAATGGGGGGAAATGTCTGTGCATCTTATGGAGCGAATATGGAGCAGCCGGACCGGTATTCCTGTTAGAATACCAGGCCGGCCGCTCAGCTCTACTGTCCAGAAGAACCTGCTCTTCGGTCCTACCTGTTCCTTGGTCCAGCGGTGTCCTGCTTTCACCGGCTGTTTTCTCTCCCCGGCGCCGGAATCTTCAGTGTGGGCACCCAGTTGTGACAGCTTTGGCTTCACAGCCGGGTGCCCACTGCGTATGCGTGAGAAGTGCTGCGCTTTGTGAATGGCCACCTGTAGTCTTCTGGGACCTGTCACGTGTTCCACAAGACTATGGGGGGGACAACCGCGGAAGTGGGAGCGGGTACCTGTCAGATTCGGGTACCCGCTCCCCAAAGGTCTGCAGTCTCTGACCATCTCCTGTACTATGTATATAGTCTCTGGTCATCTCCTGTAGTATGTCCGCAGTCTCTGGTCATCTCCTGTACTAGGTCCGCAGTCTCTGGTCACCTCCTATACTATGTCTGCAGTCTCTAGTCATCTCCTGTACTATGTCTGCAGTCTCTGGTCATCTCCTGTACTATATCTGCAGTCTCTGGTCATCTCCTGTACTATATTTGCAGTCTCTGGTCATCTCCTGTACTATGTCCATGGTACAGAATATTTTTTTTCTTGGTTTCCTCCTCTAAAATCTAGGTGCGTCTTATGCTCAGGTGCGTCTTATGGAGCGAAAAATACGGTAGGTGTTAACTATTCTACCCACCAAACTATCAATAAAATGTAGGAATAAGAGAGAGATCACTGGAGAAGGACCAACTACTAGCTGGTTGAACACATTGACTATAGCTGCGGGGATGACCTTGGAGGATCTTGCCAGACTAGCTTGAAGCCAACTTCTTTTTAGTGATCTTATTCATCAAGTTGGACTTGAGCTAATGTCACTTAATAATAATGTGGGAAAGGGTTGGGATATCCGGTAGGTTTTACATGCCATCTATGCCCAAATGAGGAGATTTTTCTGATACATTTTTATTTCCCCATAGAGATTTCTGTTTCCTTTATGTACTGTCTCAAACTCACTAGCTTGATAATAAGTAAGTTCAAAACACCTTCATTGGGACACTAAGGGCTCATTCACACCATGGTGCAGAGACATCAGTTTTTCTGTATGTGTTCTGCAAGGGCACAACAAAATCAATTGTTCTCTATGTGCCCTGTTCACACCACAACACTAGTATCATGTGAAGATTTTTTCTGTGCAGGAATCTGCAACATGTATAAAACCCATTCAAGCACAAATGAAAACTGATCTAAACTGATGTCTCTGCATGTGAAATATGCACGTCAGTTTCTATCAGTTTTTCTGCATATATGGTGTGAACGAGGCCTCACAGAATTCATATCCTCACACAGAACATACCTCACTTCCTGTTCAGTTTGACATCTGTCAACTAGAAAGGAGAAATCTTCCAAAAGGGGGTGCCAACAGAAAAATAAAGTTGATAACCAGGGATTCACAAGGGGAGAGACTGCTACATGTAGCAAGCTTTTAAAGGACAGCACTGTGCTTAATCCTTTACAATTTTTACATAGTTACATTGGCCCAGCTTGATATGTACAGTATGTGCCATACCTGTGGATCCCAGTGGAAACTGGAAACCTGAAGTAGGCACAGGTACTATGGTGATCTCCACTAGTTTTCGGGTCCTGCTCTGCACAGTTGCCCTGCTGCTTACTGAACACAGGAAGTTGTTCACTCCGCACAGAGACCATTAAGGGAACACTTGCATTTTATCTTTCAATGAAAAGTGTTCTCTGATTGGATGAGGAGAAAATTATGATGTCACCTCCTCGCCTCAGCAACTCCTCCAATCAGAAAACCCTTTGCTTGACACGGGACCCAGGAGACAGCCGCAGTCACTTTAGTAGCATTGCCTACTACAATGATTTCCTCTCCCATGGTGATCTCACAGGTATGGCACATACTGTAAATACTTACATTGGTTGCAATATCTAAAGTTCAACTTTAAAGTAGTTTTTGACTGTATACTATGGAGAAAAATATTTTATGAACAGCAATGTTGCACATAAAATCAGTCAGTCTGACCAAATTAAGTTCATAACAACCGTTTTATAAATGGTTGGTTTAGATCACATCACATGATTGCTCTTAACATTATAGCAGTAATTACATCCCCATGTTTTCTTTACTGATGTGGAAGGATCGAATCTGAAGGTCAGCAGTACATCTATATGACAGTGTTATGAGTATTGTTCTTTCCTTATGGTTGTGCAGTCAATAATTTAGGAAGATTGTCTCTTGTGGCAGTCCAGACCTCCTGCCAGTTAAGGGGACCACCCAACTTCTCCAAGTTTATAACCAAACTTTCTTTAGATGGAATATATTGTTGTTCTGTGGCCTCTCTTTGTTGGGTGACCCATGACATATTTTGTAACATAGCCCTCTGTTGCAGAAAGCATGACTGCGCCAAATACAAGATCACACGGTTCTCTTTGTTTTGCTGTTATACTTGGAAAAGGACTAAGTCTTGTACATACATTGTTCTCTCACCAAACCCAAAGAAAACAGCTGAAAAATGTCATTTTGGGCCTGCAGATTTCAGCATCAGGTTTCAATTTTGTTTTATTTTATCAAATTCAGACAGTTGTCTAATAAATTATATGGAAAATGAAACACCCATCATTGCAGACTAATCAAAGGAAAAATAGTATCACATGGGCCCTCTTTAAATACACAATTAGTGGTCAGCTATCCAAAGAGTGTTCCTAATTTAAATAAGATTTGTGATTGAAATTTGTGGTGTTCTGATGTGTAGTCAGAGGCTAGTCATGCCAAAGTTCTGACATAACAAGCACTAGAGGTGAGCAAACTTTAAAAAACACTGCTCTCAATTTGCTAGTTGTCACTCTAATCCAGTTTATGTCCTGAGCCTTTTATGTTCTGTTTGCTCATCTCTTCAATTTTCAGTTCATAAAAATTCTGTTCACAATCAGTACGTACTCAGTTTGAAATGCCTCATCTCTTTTGCCCGCTTTTGTCATAATTTTTACAGTCTGTTGCTGTAGGCTGTAGCTGTAGCTCCACCAGCACTATACAAAAAAAAGATAAAAGGTGTTTGCTTGGAACATCAGAGAACCTCTTCTTCCTTTCTTCAGAAGTGCATTGCCTTGAAAAAGTATTCATACACCTTGAAATTTACCACATTTTGTCATAAAAGACATGCTGGTAAGTTAATTGGCTCCTGCCTAATTTGGCCCTAGTATATGAATGTAAATCAGGGATCCTAGATTCAAAATTGGAAAGACCTCCTGCGCGTGTTGAACGTGATGCAACGCGTCGGTACGTGGGGGCCATATTGGATCACCCTGTTTGAATACCCATGCAGTACACCCATAGCATGAGGTAGTAAGCTGGAGGAAGAGACGTTTTGCAATGTGAGTGAAATACTTTTTTATCTGGATATTTATCTATTAAACTGGTTGCACTATGGAGGGTCTCTGCTTGTGTTTCATTATGACCCTGGGAGGAGCTGGCTGCTAGTCTGGTGAAGGCTGGAGACGTTTACCAACAGTGAGGGGAAATCCTGAGAGGAATCTATTCTTACAGGATCGCTTGATCCTCAAAGCGTGCTGGCCCTGTGGGGTTTAAGTAAGGAGGTGAGGGGGAATTTTGGATGTTGAAGGATTGGCACGTAAGAATCACGTACACTGCACGATACTTTGCATGAAGAGTGAAGTGGGAGGACCACCTTAAGCATCGCATTTATTTTCAGACTTTGGAATTGATTATTTTTTCAGTAATATTGTGCACTATTGTGTTTTTTCACAGTATTGATTTAGGGTTGTATTTGTCACCCTATGCACTGGATATTCCCTTATGAGGGAATTCACGCATGACACTATTATTTATATATGTGCGTTTTTTCCCCCGATGTTTATATTCAGGGGATGTTTATTTATTTTGTGTATTGTAATCACCGATTCACATAATATTTCTTAATAATATTAGCGCTACGCTGTTTATTTTAATTTAAGGGATCCTAGATTGTACACCCCTTGAGGGTTAGGGACTGGTGTGAATGTACAATATATATGTAAAGCGCTGCGTAAATTGACAGCTCTATATAAGTACCTGAAATACAACTGAAATCTAGTGGAACCAATTGCCTTCAAATGTTACTTAATTAGTCCACCTGTGTGTAATTTAATCTCAGTATAAATATAGCTGTTCTGTGAAGCGCTCAGAGGTTTGTAAGAGAACATTAGTAAACAAACAGCATCATGAAGGCCAAAAAACACACCAAACAGATTAGGGATCAAGTTGTGGAGAAGTTTAACGCAGGGTTAGGTTATTAAAAAATAACCCAAGCTTTGAACATCTCATGGAGCACTGTTCAATCCATCATCCAAGAATGGAAAGAGTACGGCACAACTGCAAACCTACCAAGACATGGCCGTCCACCTAAACTGACAGGCTGGGCAAGGAGAGCATTATTCAAAGAAGCAGCCAAGAGGCCCATGGTAACTCTGGAGGAGCTGCAGAGATCCACAGCTCAGGTGGGAGAATCTGTCTACAGGACAACTGTTAGTCGTGCACTCCACAAATCTGGACTTTATGGAAGAGTGGCAAGAAGAAAGACATTCTTGAAAGAAACCCATAAGAAGTCATGTTTTCAGTTTGCGAGAAGCAATGTGGGGGACACAGAAAACATGTGGAAGAAGGTGCTCTGGTCAGATGAGACCAAAATTGAACCTTTTGGCCTAAAAGCAAAATGCTATGTGTGGCGGAAAACTAACACTGCACATCATCCTGAACACACCATTCCTGCCGTGAAACATGGTGGTGACAGCATCATGTTGTGGGGATGCTTTGCTTCAGCAGGGAAGCTGGTCAGAGTTGATGGGAAGATGGATGGAGCCAAATACAGGGCAATCTTAGAAGAAAACCTGCTAGAGTCTGCAAAAGACTTGTGACTGGGGCGGAGGTTCACCTTCCAGCAGGACAACAATCCTAAACATACAGCCAGAGCTACAATGGAATCATTTAGATCAAAGCATATTCATGTGTCAGAATGGCCCAGTCAAAGTCCAGACCTAAATCAAACTGAGAATTTGTTGGAAGACTTGAAAATTGCTGTTCACAGACACTCTCCATCCAATCTGACAGAGCTTGAGCTATTTTGCAAAGAAGAATGGGCAAAAATTTCACTCTCTAGAGGTGCAAAGCTGGTAGACACATACCCAAAAAGACTTGTAGCTATAATTGCAGCGAAAGGTGGCTGTACAAAGTTTTGACTCAGGGGGGGATAAATACAAATGAATGACACACTTTTCAGATATTTATTTGTAAAAAAATTTGAAAACCATTTATCATTTTCCTTCCACTTCACAATTATGTGCCACTTTGTGTTGGTCTATCACATAAAATCCCAATAAAATACATTTACGTTTTTGGTTGCAACATGACAAAATGTGGAAAATTTCAAGGGGTATGAATACTTTTTCAAGGAGCGGTAGCGCCTCCCCAGTTGCTGTGTTACCAGAGCTTCCCTGGTTCTCCTCTGACAGTGATGCTGTTTATAAGAAAAATCACAAGGAGCTGTTTTTGTGTTTCTGTTTCACTGATGTAGCGATTCTTAGCTAAACTCTCTGTTGTTATAGAGTCCACTAGAAACTATGCTATGCAGCCATATATTACCCTGAATGAGCCACAGAGACTTTGCTGTGAAGAGTCCATGTCTGTGCAGCTTTCATAATTTGTTTTATATTATTTTGCAGTATATGTATGCTCTTTGCCACTCTCATGGATTGGTAATTTGCTCCCACTAGACTCAGAGTGGCTATCCATGGCTTTGTCATAGCAGCTGGAAAAATGGTGGTAAAAGACACACAGTAGGCACAGAGAGTTTGGAAAACCCGCTCAGTAAGCAATGGTGAAAGGCCTAAGGAGGGCCGAGGTGTAGAATATAAGGAACCATCTGGTCTTCACCAGAGCTTAGAGGACGAGTTGGTGTTCTGCAGGCAATTCCAGGGTTGTGGTCTTCTGGCTCACCCAAGTAGCAGCTGCTGAGAGCAGGTGGAAGTTCTTTTGCAGTGCTGGGGTTCTGGATAAACAAGGCAGTGGGAAACACAGTAGGAGTGCACAGGAACACACATAGAGGCACAGAGGAGGAATATAGGCTGTGAGTGCACTGATTCTGATAATGAGAGGCTGGCTGGAACTCACAGGAAAATAAAATGATGAAAATAAGCAGGTCATTGAACTGCAGAGGGAGACACAGTGGTGAAGGAAGACTGGATGCTGACAGGAGTACACAAGGATCACTGGAGCAAGATGAAGACTGGGGAACACCTGGATCACAAGAGTAGGCTTGGAGTCACAGGCTGAAGTACACAGGAATCACAAGACTTGAATAATGATTGATGACACTGGGAAACACTGGGACTACTGAGACACACAGAAGCTGGGTACAACCCACATGGAAGAAAAATATATTTTAAAAATATTCTTCCCAAATATATTGACACATATTTGAAATACTACAATCTTGGCCATGTTCAATATATTCATATTCAAAATATATATATATATATATATATATATATATATACATACATACATACACACTGTATGTTGAAATGCGTTTTGATTAAAAAATATCTGAAAATATGTTTAAAAATACATTTTCAAATATACTGTACGTCTTGAAAAATACAAATCTACATTTTTGGAATGCAATTACAAATATATGTAAAATATATGTTAAAATGACTTTTTTTACAGTGAGGAACAGAAGTATTTGCAAGTTCTCCCACTTAGAAATCATGGAGGGGTCTGATTTTTCAAGTTCTCCCACTTAGAAATCATGGAGGGGTCTGAAATTCACATTGTAGGTGCATTCCCACTCTGAGAGACAGAATTAAAAAAAAACAATTCAGGAAATCACATTGTATGATTTTTAAAGAATTTATTTGTCTTGCACTGCTGAACATAAGTATTTAAACAGCTAAGAAAATCAGTGTTAATATTTGGTACAGAAGCCTTTGTTTGCAATTACAGAGGTCAAACGTTTCCTGTAGTTCTTGACCAGGTTTGCACACACTGCAACAAGGATTTTAGCCCACTCCTCCACACAGATCTCCTCTAGATCTGTCAGGTTTCGGGGCTGTCACTGAGCAACACGGAGTTTCAGCTCCCTCCAAAGATGTTCTATTGGATTTAGGTCTGGAGACTGGCTAGGCCACTCCAGAACCTTGATATGCTTCTTACGGAGCCACTCCTTGGTTATCCTGGCTGTGTGCTTCGGGTCGTTGTCATGTTGGAAGACCCAGCCACGACCCATCTTCAATGCTCTGACTGAGGGAAGGAGGTTGTTGCTCAAAATCTCACAATAAATGGCCCCATTCATCCTCTCCTTAATACAGTGCAGTCGTCCTGTCCCCTTTGCAGAAAAGCACCCCCAAAGCATGATGTTACCACCCCCATGCTTCACAGTAGGGATGGTGTTCTTGGGATGCAACTCATCCTTCTTTTTCCTCCAAACACGACGAGTGAAGTTTAGACCAAAAAGTTCTACTTTGGTCTCATCTGATCACATGACTTTCTCCCATGCCTCCTCTGGATCATCCAGATGGTCATTGGCAAACTTCAGACGGGCCTGAACATGTGATGACTTGAGCAGGGGAACCTTCCGTGCAATGCATGATTTGAAACCATGACAGCGTAGTGTTCTACCGACAGTGACCTTTGAAACTGTGGTCCCAGCTCTCTTCATGTCATTGACCAGCTCATCCCTTGTAGTTCTGGGCTGATTCCTCACCTTTCTTTTCAGTGATACCCCATGAGGTGAGATCTTGCATGGAGCCCCAGTCAGAGGGAGACTGACAGTCGTCTTTAGCCTCTTCCATTTTCTAACAATTGCTCCAACAGTTGATCTATTTTCACCAAGCTGCTTGGCAATTGCCCCGTAGCCCTTTCCAGCCTTGTGGAGGTCCACAATTGTGCCTCTGGTGTCTTTTGACAGCTCTTTGGTCTTGCCCATGGCAGTAGTTGGTGTTTGACTGACTGTGGGGTGGACAGGTGTCTTTAAAGATCTCAGACAGTTGCTACTAAGTTAGATTAATGAGTGGAGTAGAGGTGGACTTTTTAAAGGCACAGTAACAGGTCTTTGAGAGCCAGAATTCTTGCTGTTTCTTAGGTGTTCAAATACTTATGTTCAGCAGTGCAAGACAAATAAATTCTTTAAAAATCATACAATGTGATTTCATGAATTTTTTTTTAAATTCTGTCTCTCAGAGTGGGAATGCACCTACAATGTGAATTTCAGACCCCTCCATGATTTCTAAGTGGGGGAACTTGCAAAATCGCAAGGTGTTCAAATACTTCTGTTACTCACTGTATATGTTAAAAAAAAATCTGAAGAATATGTTTAAAAAATATATACTTTTAAAAATATATATTTTTTAAATATATTCTTCAGATTTTTTTTTAACATATAAAACAATAATTTTAACATATATTTGTAAATGAATTCAAAAAATGTAGATTTGTATTTTTAAAGACATACAGCACATTTGAAATGTATTTTAAAAAATGTTTTTCATATATTTTGTAATAAAAACGCATTTCAACATACAGTATATATATAAATATATTTTGAAATATAACCAGACAAAGAAACAGCGTGTGCTCAGGGATCCAATTGAGTCAGCCGCATTTGCACTGAAAAAGGAACCCTAAAACCTTACAGATAATCAAAATAGAAACCAGTGCAGCGCTACAACATTACATAATGTAAAACTGAAGAAATATTGAATAATAAATAAATACTTAGTACTTATTTAGTTAGTGATGATAATTATTAAATCAATATAAAGTAATAGTGATATCAAATATGAGTGGATGAAGCGCTATGATGGGCGCAATAAAGTAAGTGCACTTATTTTTTATTGCGCCCATCATAGCGCTTCATCCACTCATATTTGATATCGCTATTACTTTGTATTGATTTATTGATTTATTAATTATCATCACTAACAAGTATTTATTTGTTATTCAATATTTCTTCAGTTTTAGACTATGTAATGTTTTAGCGCTGCACTGGTTTATATTTTGATACTTTGGAATATATTGAATATGGCGGAAATTGGAGAATTTCAAATATATTTCAATATATTTAGAAAGAATATTTAAAAAATATATTTCAAAAATATTTTTCTTCCGTATAGGAAGCTGGATGGGCACTGGGAACACTAGAGGTCATGGGAACAATACTGAAAGGCAACTGGAAATTTCTGACAAGTCACTTGCAAACACAGGGTATCCAGCTTCTAGTGTGTGAATGTACTGCTGAAACACTGAGCAACCCCAATACTATCCCTTTAACATGGTTCCCTTGTTATTGGCTGCAGCACCAAAGGAAGCAGGAACTTAATTCCGGCCCTTACTTGCATTGGTACAAATCTGTGGTTGCTCTATGCTGCTCATTTAGTTTGGTTTGAACCAGGGGCGGACTGACAACTCATGGGGCCCCCGGACAATAGGGGATCATGGGGCCCCTGTGTCCTTGCCCGAACTCAAAAAAGCATATGAAAAAGGTACCAGGGGCATCTCATGGGGCCCCCTACTGACCCTGGGCCCTCAGGCAGTGCCCGACTTTCCAAATGGTCAGTCCGCTCCTGGTTTGAACACAAGGTTACCTGAAACTCTACTATCTGGTGTGTTACGTAGCAATTCATGTTGTTGTACTTTTGCCTTGTTTTAACAAGATACTTTGTTATCTCACCATGAGGTTTGGAGTCTCATATCAGGGTGACCCTAAGGCAGTGATAAAATATAGTAAATCTCTACCTACTGACGTGTATACCTGAGGTACCAGGGTACTGAGGTCTTTGCCAAGGTCAAGGTAAGAACAGAGCACCCGATATTACCAGCAGCTCCTGCAGGGGTAGCACTAGTTTACATGTAACATGTCTTAATAGTTCAGTTGAAAGTTTTAGACTATAAATTGGTTGACAAAAAAGTGATAGTGAAGTAAAAATCTGCTGACAGGCAGGGTTTATATAACAGAGGAGACCCTAATTTACACTGACCTCCAGTGTAAGGGCATTTCTGTACTTACCACCAATGTAAAGGGAAATTTACACTGGCCACCAATATGATGGGGAATTTGGCCACCAAGGTAAGGGGGAATTTACACTGACTAAGGCCAGAGGTGTTGGTGGCTGGAATCTCAGAGGGGCATAATTTACATATGAATACCACATTGACACCGCTATTTACATATACATGCAGCCGTTATTTAAATGTGAATGCTGACATGATCTGCACACTTGAGTCATCTGTATATGGCAATAGGCCAGAGCTGGGCAACATAAGTGACAGCACTTAACACTGAGGTATCAGGACACAGCCCGAGACAAAGACTTCAAGGGACAAGAAAATTTAAACCAGTACAGCTGGCAAGTATGGGACAGCTGCTTTGGGCCCCACAACAATGACTGAGCCCAGGGCAGCTGTCCCTTTTGCCTTTCCTTAACCACGGCCCTGGGGAAAGGGACAGAGTATACAGTGTGCACCCCTCTATTAAAACAGTTTATTAACACTACTACTTTTTTTTCAAATGGGTCCCCTGCAGTTGTATGCCATAATGTGCTAATATGCACTACATACTAGCACAGTATGGTAGAGTGGCAGACTTACCTTTAAAGTGGTAGTAAAGTCCTTGTACCTAAAATCCACTGACAGGCAGAGCTTTTATAACAGAAGAGACCCTAGTGGTCTCTTCTGTCATAAATGTCCCCCCTGCCTATCAGCAGGTAAAATGATCTGAGCCGCACATGCTCAATGTAGATCACATTTACAGCCTGATTTCTGTGCCGCAGTGGTGTACCTCCTGTGCGCATGCGCAGCAGTGACATTACCGAGGCCTGTCCATTCAAGAGGCCAAAGATGAAAAACCTGGAAGGAGCACCGGGCGCAGATGGAAGCACCCAGAGAGCTGTGACAGCACTGTACTGGAAGGCTCCATTTGCAGGTAGGTCTGTCATAATGTGCTAGTATGCAGTGTATACTCGACTCGACTTTACTACCACTCGACTTTACTACCACTTTAACATAGAGCCCTCCAGTGCCATCTTGTCTTCGCTGCCAGTGCTCCCATCTTTGCCCTGCCCTCCTTCCAGGTTCATACTCTCTGGCAATTTGAATGGCCGTGCCATGATGACATCACTCTCACACGGAGGAGTCATCATCGCAGCACGGCACTCACTGCATCCTAAATGAAGCACGCCACTGTGCATGCGTAGCGACATCACTGGTTAGAGTCAGTGGGAATATCTCCAAAACGGTGCAGGCTTAGGAGATATTCATGGTACCTACAGGTGAGACTTGCTATAAGCCTGTAGGAAAAAAGTTGAAATCTGAGTTTACTACTGCTTCTTTAATACCCCGTAGGCTTCATGTACACTGCAGCTGATAAACTGACTTTCAGGAACCTTTCTGCTTTTTTTTTCAGCAGCCCCTGAACTCTGCCTAATGTTTTCCTATGTGTCCATGTACACTATGTTGTTTACAGTCGTTTCCAGGCAATTGAGTTTACAGTCATTTTTTTGAACGCACCAAACTTGCATTCAGGAGTAGATTTTATCAGCATTTCAAACGCTAAAAATTTTTTTAACTCTTCCATTTCCGGATGCTGTCCAGAGCCTTTTTTCATCATGAAAAATGCATGCAAAGCATTTTCCAGGTACTAAAATGGACCTGGCACACCATTCTTTGAGGTTTTGCATGAAAGAAAATATGTTAGACACTGCTGCAATAATTTCTGCACAGAAATGAGCTGGAACACATCCAAACACCACAAAATAAAAAAAAATACAGCTAATCTTAACAAATACTGCTCTCTGCTTCTGCCCTTTCTATTTCTCTCAAAATGTATGTAATAGTTAATTATCTACTTTTTTTCAGTGCATTCTGGGCAATTTGGAAGGTCTCCTGAGGTTATCTTAAAAAAAACGCTTCTAAACGCAAACGCTCATAAACACGGTATGCAAACGCAGCTAAACAGACGTTTTTTAACCTACATTTTTTCAGCAGTCAGTTTCCATCGTTCAGAAGTGTTTTCCAAACGTCCCGTGTACATGGAGCCTTAATCATCCTCAAATAGTTAAAGAATTACCCACAGAAACAACATTCAAGCTCAAACTCCAGATGTGCAGTATTTTTGCTCATGCTATTTTTTTATAGTTTTACTAAAAATGTTAAAGGTAAAAAACAGAAGACCATGTTAGACAGATTGGCTGAAATTCATGGTTATCTGCTATCCACAATCAGCCCAATATGAGCTGATTTCCAGCCCAAAGGACCAGTTTACTCATCTCTTCTACTGACTCATGCTCAGCCTCCTATAATGATAAAAATCTCAACACACCAATGTCACTTTTCTATAAATCCAATAAAAGTTTACTGGTCAGACACTAAAAAAGTCTGAACTAATAAACTCTGCTGCCTGGTTGTAGGTGAAAATCTGATCATCAAAGCAAATTTCTAGTTTACCTTTCACAATGTCATTTTAAGCAGAAGCAAGCTTAGCACATTTTAATCATGGTGCCTTTACCAGTAAAATACTTTTAAATAGACAATACACCAAAATCTGTTTGCTGTCGTCTTTCATTTTAGCAGATTATTCCCAGGTTCTGGCATACAAAAAACAAGAAAAAAGCATCATAATGAATAGAATGAAAACAGATTATACAGAGGATTTTAGGTCCGTGGGAGCACAGTAAACAAAGTTGTACAATATTTAAAATAAATACAAGCATAATCTTACCCATAAACAAAAATGTCATATAATTCAGTTTTCCAATCCTTAAATGTGATGTGGCTGCCTTCATTTTTATTTTTTTTATTTTAGTTCCACTTGGTGACTTAACTAGTAAGTCTGTTATTTTTCAACTTTCTTTAACAGGCCAAGCTGGCCAGCAAAAGAAACAGTAAGTATTCTGTGCCAAATCATTTAACACTGACATACCACTGTGCTTATGATGGTTAGGTTTAGTTTGGCTTTAACGTGTTTGTAAAGTCCATTTAAAACTGCTACAGCTACCCTCACTCCAGATTAACAATACTGCTGCCAAAAGGTGTCTTCATTGTTCCTCCAGTGTATGGCAGGAAGTGTGTAACCGGCCAGATCACCAAGTGAAAATAAAGAAAAAAGAAAACAAATTCAGCAACCACATTTAGGCATTGGTAAACTGCAATATGTTCAATTTTTGTTTTGGAGTTTATTAGCACTTTAACCCCTCATGCACACTGGACATTTTGATAATGCTGGTAACATTAGCTGTGTAAAGTCATGTTAAAAACGTGAGTTTTTCAGCTTTTGTTAGCGCTTTTGCATTAGCGTTTAGTGACGTTTTGCTGCGTTTTAATGCGTTTGCGTTTTGATAATGCTGGTAACATTACCTGTGTAAAGTCATGTTAAAAACGTGAGTTTTTCAGCTTTTTTTAGTATTTTTTGCATTAGCTTTTAGTGGCATTTTGCTGCGTTTTACCACATTTGCGTTTCGATAATGCTGGTAACATTAGCTGTGTAAAGTCATGTTAAAAACGTGAGTTTTTCAGCTTTTTTTAGCGTTTTTTGCATTAGCGTTTAGCGGCGTTTTCCCACGTTTGCGTTTTGATAATGCTGGTAACATTACCTATGTAAAGTCATGTTAAAAACGTGAGTTTTTCAGCTTTTTTTAGCATTATTGCATTAGTGTTTAGTGGCGTTTTGCCGCGTTTTACCACATTTTGTCAGGTTTTCAGCGTTAGAGTGTTTTTACAGCTATAAAAACTCCTCTATAAACCCACTAGTTCTGGGGTTTTTTTCCAGCCAAAAAACGTCCCAGACAAAAAACGTTGATTACAGTCTATGTGTGCATGGACACATAGGATAACATGCTGGGGGGTTTACTAGCTGTAGAAAAAAAACATCAAAAGCCAAAAACAGCCGCTGTAAAAACGTCCAGTGTGCATGATGACAAAATCTTTGAGTTCACCTCTAGCCTGGGATACATAATTACCATAACATCATACTTAACTTGGCCATACATGGCCTGATATTTACTGGCATCGGCTGCTGTCAATCACAGCCAATGAGGAGAGAGAGAGCAAAAAGAGCCACTGCTCTTGTGCACATTGATTGAGATTGAGCTCAGGTAAGCATAGGAGAGGTGCAGGGGAGATAGCAGACCACAGAAGGTGTTTTACCTTAATGCATAAAATGCATTAAGGTAAAACAAACATTTAGATTTACAACCACTATAAAAGGACATTTACTTTCTTTTGCACACACAGAGCCGCCTCGAGAGTGAGCACATATGAGTGCCCCCATAGCAAGTGGCTTACTAAGGAGACGAGAACCTTGACAATGTCATCCAGTGCCCAGGGCAAAAATGGCAAACTGTACCCCCCCTGCCCCCTGGGTTCATACAAAGGTGTCTGTGTCATTTCAAATAAGAAAATATTTAAACCAATACAAATTAAATTAGGTGTAATTAATTTGAAACGGAGTTCACTCACACAATTTAACTACAGACAATAAATTGCAATTTTTTATGTCATGCGGTATTTGAGCAGCGTTTTTTGGGGAAAAATAAACTTTTTTTGATTTTAATCCAAAAAGCACAACACATAATCCAATTTTGTAGTAAAATATAAAAGATGATGTTATTTAAAGTAAATAGATACCTAACAAGTCACACTTTAACATTGCGCACACCTGTACAAAGGTGACAAACAACCTAACTTTTACTATCCATAGGCTACGCTTTAAAACCTTTACAGGTTACCACGTTAGATTTACACTTTAGATTTACCACTGCTAGAATTATTGTCCATGATCTGGCATTTGTGGTGATACCTCACATGTGTGGGATGATCACTGTTTTCATTCATGCTGGGCCAATGCGTGCATTCGCCTTTGCAAGTGACCACAGGGTAACGGGCACTTTCAATTTTTTATTTTTTTTTATTGTACACTGTTACTTTAAATTCTTTTTTAAATCACTTTTATTGCTGTCACAAGGAATGTAGAGATCCCTCTGCCCTGAAAAGCATTTGATCACACCAAGATCAATGTGATCAAATGCTTTCCATTTTTAACCTCCCTGGAGGTATTCCCGAGTGTAGCTCGGGGAAAAGTTTCAGTACCACAAGCAGTAACCCTGAGCTACACTCGGGAATACCCTGCAGCAATACTCCGGGATCCCTCAATCACTGACCTTGTCCTGCGCTCCTGCGATGTCCCCCCTGCAGTGTCCCCGGCCATCTCCTCCAGCGATGCCGGCATCCGTCTTCCGGGTTCTGTTCCCTGCGACGTCGGGACGTACGGGGATGTAACCGGCGGGAAATTTAAAAATTTTAAAAAGTGACATTCACTCAATACACTAAAATCACATAGTAAAACATTACGGTATCAAACCATTTCACATACATTTTGTCCCTAGTGCTTTGTCCTGTGCCCTGCCTGCATTTTGACTGTTCTTTCTGCCTGGAAACTGAGAAACGTCCATGGCGTCCAAAAAGCGTCCCTTTAGGTCAAAAACGGTTTTAGACCAGCTAGAGAACAGCGATAGTAAATCAGAACCACTTGCAGAATTGAGTGATAATGATTTGTGAGGAAATTCGTCATCAGACACTGAAAACGATTTTGCGACTTTGCTCAGTGATGTGCGAACTTGGCGCTATATTTCAAATTTCAGTGTTTTTGGTTTGATTATATTATTGAATTAAATGTATTATTATATTATTATTTTTTATGATTATTTATTATATTATAATTTATGATTTTGTGTTTCAAATTTTATCATACCCGGGATGTTTACTACACTCTTGTTCAGACAGATTTCAGTGAGTTATTCCTAAAAATTACAGGCCTACAATAAAAAAAATACATATTTCCATGCAAAAAAGTACCTCTTTGAGCACAGAAATACTGACATAATCAGACCGCTAGGGAGGCTACAAATGGCGCAGTTTACATCTGGAGAAACCAGAAGTGATATATGCTCATTGCTTCCGGTTACCTATATCATAGAGGCAGATAGAGCAGTTCCAGTCTTTGTCTGCCTCTACGATCAGATGGTGGAAGCACCAGCTGGTTGATCAGGTGGGTGAGAAGGTATAGTCCAAGAAAGCCACGGAAGGCGGCGGGGGGGGGGGGCGTTCCCTCCAGCTGCATGCAAAGTGACCCAGTGGCTAGTTAGCTGCTAGGATTGCTTTTACAAGAGAGCTGACTATTGGCTCTATACAATGGTACTGGGATGATGCCTGCAGCTGCAGGCATCATCCTGGTATATCCACTTGAAGTCCAGCGGTGTACTGGTATGTCATTGGTCCACAAATGCTTAACAATGTAATTAGTAATATGCAACATGAAGTTGTATATGTGCTGCCACTGGCCACAGATGCATCAATGACCAGTGGCAGTTAAATATCCTCTTTGTGCTGCATTAGCGGCTGAAGCAAAAAAGGGTTTAATTAACTGTCACTGGTCACTGATGCATCCATGACCAGTGGGAGAGAACATTAAACCCTTCATGTTGCATATTACTTTTTTACTTATAACTTTATTAAATAATTCCACCCCCCATTCCCCCCCCTAAATCGTTAACTGTTCCAAATGATTTATAGGGAAAAAACACACACATTATTATACTGTGGGCACACAGTTGTAACAATGTTCTGTAGTAGTGATCATGGGTGCAGGCTGAAGCAAAGCAGCAGGCAGCACTGTGAGTCAGATTCAGTTGCGTCCCCACCTACCAGAAAGTTGTTGCTCCTGGGGCTTCTGCTCCTTCCACCCTCCCCCTTGTCCCGACCCTGATGGAGATACTCAGCAGGAGAAAGAGCCAGGAGTGTCAGCTGGGGACCCGAGAAAAGGAGGATTGGGGATGCTCTGTGCAAAACCATTGTACAGAGCAGGTAAGCAAATGTTTGTTTTTAAAAAATAAAATCATAGGTTTACAACCACTTCAAGTGTGATAGTTCCCAACCAAATGTCCAATATAATGTATTAAAGCACCATTCTTCCAATATATTGTGTACAGTGAAAACATATCCAGCATATCCACTCAGCAATGTGCCCTCCACAATGAAATAAGACTCACCAGAAGAATTACCCTCCAAATTATAGCTAGGTCTTTCTGCACTATATTTGCACTGGTGAGCAGGGCAGGGAGGAATGTTGTTTTTTATTTATCTAAACATACCCCTAAACTCTAATTTTGGAGACAAATAAAGGAGCTTGAGGACACAGTCCTCAATCTCCATCCCTGCAGCCTTAGTAGCACAGAATGAACAGGAAGAGTTCTACACTAACTCCCTGATCATTCACACAGCAAAGCATAATAAACACAGTTTACTATGCTTCAAGTATGAATGAACACAGTGAATGACTGGTACTGGCCTCTCCCCTGCTCTTCATCCTGAAAAAGGGGGAGTGGAGCACACAGGAGGTCCAGGTAGTAGAAGGAAGTGGAAACTGGACAGAAGGGGCAGCGGGATTGGCATATACTGGAACCGATCTCATGTATTTTCCTTCTGCAGCTGCTGAATGCCAGTGGAGGGAGGAGAAGCAGGCTTTCCACAGCTGCAGGAGGTGAATGCAAGTATCAGTTCCAGTATATGCCAACCCCGCTGCCCCATTTATGGCAGAAAAATTTAAATCTGTTCATCGATTTCAGCCGATTGTAACCAAAAAATCTTAAGAGTTTCCCCATAGCATTTTGTCCCTCAAAAAACACCCTGGGAAATTCAGTCTAATTCATCATCTATCCCACCCAAGTGGTTTTTTAGATAATGATGGTATTGACAAGGAGAAATCAAAAGTGTAATATGCAACTTTTGACTGAGCCTTTATTTGGTCAGGCTTAGGTGCCTTCTCTATGTCTATCCCAAATGCTTTCAATTATTAGGTTGATGTTTAAAAATTTTTTTACATGGGCATGTGCCTTCTATTGGGCCACTCTATATATTATAACTATTTTAAGACATTTAAAAGCTTCCTCAAGTAGATGATACAAAAGAGAGAGCTTAGTACCTTTGATGCACTACCTAGATTACTTCATTTTTGTGGGTCCTCAGAATGCATTACTGTAGATGTACAGTAATTATCCATTTTGGAAAAGTTTTGTGCTGAATTTGCAGTTCCCCAGCACCTGACAAAACTGAAGACCCCACCCAAATCCTACCCTTCCCTGGTAATGAAATGAACACTGTTTCATCGATTTTCAATTCCAGGATAATTTGGACTCTCATTGCACAAGATAAATATGGTTTACAAAAAACTCAAACTTTGCCAGATTCAGTTATTTTCGGGTCATTTGGACATTATCTGTAGGGTTATACCAATTGGTAGGGCATTTTGCAGACTGATAGCTTTGTCTAAAAGAGATGTCAAATCACTGCACTATTATACCAGAGTTAGGCTACGTTCTCACTAGCGTTGTGTGCAGGCGGCAGAGAGGCATTTGGGAAGCGTTTTTACCACTTCCCAAACGCCTCTGCCAATTCTGCACATTACAACACATGGTGCTGTTCTAACGGGAGTGTTTGCATTGCGTCGCGGCAAAACGGACGCCTCTGGTCGAGTCAGGAGGCATTGAAGCCTCCTATTCTAGTCTATGGTGCCGCTCCGTGCGGTTGCGACGCATTTGCGGAGCGGTAACAGCATTCAAACTGCATTACAGGCGTTTGTGGGGCGTTTTTAATGCTCGGCAAATGCCTAGCAACCGCCGCTAAACCGCGCATGCGGCGTTTGCGAAGCGTATGCTGAGTGTTAAAAAACGCTCCGCAAACGCCGGACCAACGCTTGCTATAGGGGCGTTTGGCAAGCGTTGGTAAAACAGCCAAGTGTAAACGAGCCCTTACCAAGTCTATGCAAGACAGTCTATCAATTTGGTGCAGCTTGACCTTGTGGATTTGGGGCCTACATCCAAGGTGAATGGCATGAAGAATCTGAAAGAGATAATAGTTACGATACTCGACCAGCAAATGTGAAATTTTGAAAATACCCAAGCAACAAGAAGGGAATTCTATTAGTAGCTCAGTAGACTGTTTTAAAGAAGGTCTGGATTCTTTCCTAAATGTATACAATATAACTGGATACTTGAGAAAGATGGACTAAGCTTCATCGAAACGTTGACAATAAAAACATTACTGTTTTTGATCTTCCTCCTCTGCAAGACTCTTGAGTGCCTCTAAATCAGTTTTGAATTCAGGGGCGGACTGACCATTTGGAAACTCAGGCACTGCCCGAGGGCCCAGGGTCAGTAGGGGGCCCCATGAGATGCCCCTGGTACCTTTCATAGGCTTTTTTGGGTGTGGTCTGAGTGTGGGCGAGGACACGGGCCCCATGATCCCCTATTGCCATGGGGCCCCATGAGTTGTCAGTCCGCCCCTGTTTGGATTTATATGGATTTCTTTGTGTATGGGCATCTAACTCAAACATAGAGTGCCATGGCTACCATTGGGACTATATAACTGAGTACTAATATTTATAGGTAAAGTTGATCCAGGGAATATTCTATGGCCTCTTGGAGGATCAGGAAGGAATTTTTTCCCTTGCTGGAGCAAATTGCATCAAGCTTTATTGGCGGTTTTGCCTTCCTCTGGATCAACTGTGGATATTGGATTGAGTATATAGGATTGTATAATTTTTTTTAATGGTTGAACTAGATAGACGTGTCTTTCATTCAACCAGACTAACTATGTAACTATTAATACATGAGTAACAAGTGCACAATCCTGACAATACACGAGAAACAGATGGGCAATCATGGCAATATGCAAGTAGCAGAAGGACAGTTGTTGCAATAGGCAGGCAACAAATAGGTAGTCATGATTATATGTGGGAACAAATGCGTAAATGCAAAAATATGTAGGTGATAAAATGCCAGGTATAATAAGAGAAGCCCAACACACACACACACACACACACAAACTTTATGGTGATACACATTGCTCTCTCAGTCCTCTAGGGCCACCCCACAGAAGAGTGAAGGATTCACTTCTTGCAGATAGGACATCCTCCAAGGCAGGCTATATAGTGACTGATCTTTTCCTTCAACTCTCTCTTTGCCTGTCTAGGTATGAGAGAGCAGAATCCTACCCTTGCTACCTTGCCATGCCTACCCTCTGATACTACTGAAGGGAAGAGAGTTCAGAATCCTCTTCTGTGTCAGCTCTCTCCTATTCCAGAAATATTTTCCCGCTGTCCTGGTACCTACTCTGACTGCATATTGATGCTTATGTTACTCCCCTCAGTAAGCAGCAGATGTACCAGATATTTGAGCTGGGTGATTGGAATTCCAGTAAACATACTGGTTAGCCAGCAACGCTAGCCAATAGCTTGCATGTTCTTACCTATGGCTATTAACTACTTTGATAAATACATGAGTTATTCATACTTGTTTCAGGCTGGATAAAAGGATTACACCTGTCATGTAAAGCAGTCCACAATTTGTTGCATGGCCATACATTTGGCAAGTGTTTACAGATTGGCACTAAATGTAAAAGCAGTGGGTTTCCATATACTGAACTTTTATGTTTAGTTTGAGGAGAACTTGAAGCTTATAGCCCACAGGCTCTCTTGATACCTTCAACTAAATGAGGAACTTCTCAAAGATGCCAGTCTAGGTTTGAAGCACAAAGATTTCAAGGGCAATAAAGGGTAAAACAAAGCGATGCAAAACACTCCCAAAAATAAAGCAACAAAATTAGTGAGCAAGCAGTATGATCATTGCACGGTTCTGCTAAATGTTAAAGAAAACACACACATATACACTAGAGTTAAGCCATATGGGTAACACGGGGCTAACAGCCCTTGTAAATGTTCAGTAATGCTTCAATGATTGTCAAATGAAAAGTAAGAAATGACCGTTGCAGACAACTCTACTATCCAAACGCTTTGATGCTGGGGCTATGTTCAAGATCTTATATTTTTTTGTTAAACAGTCTGGCTAAATAAAAAGAAGGTATAATAAATACATAACATCTGCAACTGATTTGGTGTCCTGGACATTCATTATTTTTATGTACAGTGTTTTGGCATCTGGTGAAAATGACTGCCTGCTCAGCACCATATAGTTTAATATCATATCTTGGCAAGGAGGAGGCTCATATTTTTGTGACAAGCTGCACATAGAGCCATTTCATTTTTGATTACTGTACTTAATCAGGAACCATAAATACTTTAAAGGACAAAATACAGCTTTCTGACCATATGCAAGCCAGACTAAAATGCAGTCATACATCTGAAGGTTGTTGAACCTGCCTCTGCGTCACGAAGAACCATTGCAATCTTTGTGACCTGTTAAAAGCAACATGTATTTAACATTTTGTTCCCAAGAAAAGCACCCATTTAATTGCCATTTTTACCATGTTGAAAAACCTATGCAATAAACTGAGCTTTCTTATTGGCCCAAAGCATACTTACAGTTGTGTTCAAAATAATAGCAGTGTGTTGAAAAAAGTGAATAAAGCTCAAAATCCTAATAGCGTTTATTTCCATACACACAAATGCATTGGGAACACTACACATTCTATTCCAAATCAAAACATGAAGAAATATATATCAAATTTGTGTTGTTCCTCTAAAAAAATTGAAGAAAAGTGAATATTAGACTGTTCAAAAAAATAGCAGTGTTTGTATTCTTCTTTACAAACTCAAACATTCACTATATAAACTGAAAAATGTTTGAAGATTTTGCTTTCCTTTGAATCACCTTAATAATATTTAGTTGTATAACCACTGTTTCTGAGAACTGCTGTACATCTGTGTTGTGCAAAAAAATAAAAATAAATAAAATACTTCAGTCACTATTGTAACTAGATGACAATATATATGCATATGACTCCGTGACAAATAATTATAGTGCTGGGGTCACCTAAGTGACCTATACAAGTGACACAAACAAAGAAATAAATAAAACCCTCAATAATTGAGGAAAAAATGTGATAGTGCCACTTCAAATATTATAAATAAACATAACAAACACTCTAATAGTCCAATCAAATGTAGAAATAAGTGTTTCTTATAAACATGCAACGTGCAATTCGTGATTGATTTGTGAAAGTGCCAGCACACTTTTTCCACTCCAGCTGCAGTGCCTCCTCGCCTCCTTTTTGTGACCCCAAAGGGCCAAAAAGCATTCAGGATCACCCTAGATCCTTCACAGCACTGGCTAATAGCTCTCCTCCTTCAATATCTCTCCAGAAAGCCTTCAGGATCACCTAAGATCCCCTGATATTGATCCTCCTCCAGTACCTTTCCACTGCAACCTCCAGGACCCTCTGTATAGGTACTCTGCAGAATATATTACTCACCATGCCAGTGAGCAATAAAAGAGATCCTCCATAGTGTAGTAATTTTAAGCAAGACAGTCCTTTAATTAAATCAGAAGTACACTCACATTTCAATGCAATTCCCTTCCTCTTGCTATGTGTGGGTATGCTGCATCCATGCGGTACTTCCTGGGTGTACTAAGATGGCGTCCTACACCGGAAGTGCGTCACCTCGCACCGGAAGCTGCGCATTAGCGTACCTACGCGTTACGTCACGTGGTCTCGTGACTTCCTCAGGGTATCACCGGTATACACCGAGGAGTTGCATGTTTATAAGAAACACTTATTTCTACATTTGATTGGACTATGAGAGTGTTTGTTATGTTTATTTATGAGATTTGAAGTGGCACTATCATGTTTTTTCCTCAATTATTGAGGGTTTTATTTATTTATTTCTTTGTGTGTGTCACTTGTATAGGTCACTTAAGTGACCCCAGCACTATAATTATTTGTCACGGAGTCATATGCATATATATTGTCATCACTTTCACTAGTCACAATAGTGACCGAAGTATTTTATTTATTTTTATTTTTTTGCACAGTATTATTTATTTATTTATTCTTAGTTTGAAGCGCTACACTCATTTTTTACATTTGTCACACTGGTTTGGTATCAGTTTAGAGTGTTAGAGGCTAGTGATTAGGGCTTACTTCCTTATCAGCGCAGGAAGATTTTTGTTACAATTTATCTTGTACATCTGTGTTGCATGGAGTCAACCAACTCCTGGCACCTGTGAACAGGTATTCCAGCCCAGGATGATTGGACTACATTCCACAGTTCTTCTCTATTTCTTGGTTTTGCCTCAGAAACTGCATTTTTGATGTCACCCCACAAGTTTTCTATTGGATTAAGATCCGGGGATTTGGCTGGCCACTCCATAACGTCAATCTTGTTGGTCTGGAACCAAGATGTTGCACGTTTACTGGTGTGTTTGGGGTCGTTGTCTTGTTGGAACACCCATTTCAAGGACATTTCCTCTTCAGCATAAGGCAGCATGACCTCTTCAAGTATTCTGATGTATTCAAACTGGTCCATGACCCCTGGTATGCGATAAATAGGCCCAACACCGTAGTATGATAAACATTCCCATGTTGTGATGCTTGCGCAACCATGCTTCACTGTCTTCACAGTGTACTGTGGCTTGAATTCAGTGTTTGGGGGTCGTCTGACAAACTGTCTCTGGCCACTAAACCCAAAAAGAACAATCTTACTTTCATCAGTCCACAAAATGTTGCGCCATTTCTCTTTAGGCCAGTCAGTGTGTTCTTTGACAAATTGTAACCTCTTCAGCACGTCTTTTTTTCAACAGTGGGACTTTGCAGGGGCTTCTTGCAGATAGCTTGGCTTCACATAGGCGTCTTCTAATTGTAACAGTACTCACAGGTAACTTTAGACCTTCTTTGATCTTCCTGGAGCTGATTGTTGGCTGAGTCCTTGCCATTTTGGCTATTCTTCTATCCATTCGAATGATAGTTTTTCGCTTTCTTCCATGTCTTTCAGGTTTTGGTTGCCATTTTAAAGCATTTGCGATCATTTTAGCTGAGCAGCCTGTAATTTTCTGCACTTCTTTATATGTTTTCCCCTCTCCAATCAACTTTTTAATCAAGGTACGCTGTTCTTCTGCAATGTCTGGAACGACCCATTTTCCTCAGAATTTCAGAGAAATTCATTGTAACCAGCATGTACAACATTTGCTGCCTTCCTTCATTAAATAAGGGCAATAATTGCCACCTGTTTTTCAAAGAATGAATGACCTCACTAATAGAACTCCACACTGCTATTATTTTGAACATGCCCCTTTCAATTAGTTATTCAATTACACAGAATCAGCAGCATGCATGTCATGACTGTTGGGTCATTTGGATTTCTATTACTCTACTACACCTGCTAGTAAATTATTTGCCATGTAGAAATATCATTTCTACCAAAAACAGTGATTGATCAGGTTAGTGATGTCTGACTGCTATTATTTTGAACACAACTGTATGTGTGTTTGTAGGTCTTGGAGAGAGTGTACTGAGAAGGTTACAGTCCCCATATGAGAAACTTGGCGCATTCTTAGTGTCTGCAATGTCTGCAAAAGTAGGAAAAAAGAGGAAAGGCAACTCTATGTTCTTCCTTATACTTTGATCCAAGCGCTGCCCATCTTTCTTGAAATCCATATGGTAGCTTGAGAACAATAGATTTGATGCCATGAGAGGTGTCAAGGTAACTGAGACCAGGTAATTGATGTCAGGCTTAGCAAGTTGAAGCTCTAATAGAACATCGCTGAGATCTTGAAACTTTAGATTGTCGCTAGCAGAAATCCTTGATAAGCTTTGCAACCTTTTGAATAAAGCATCTTCAATGGCCTCTGGGCTGCCAAAGGTATGTTCAAGTCTGCCCCAAGCAGCATTAAGGCCTGCAGCAGGGTTGTCAATATGAACTGCTTTGAGCCTCTTGATGCGTTCAGTGGACTGGGGACCTAGCCATCTGATGAGTAGATCTAATTCCTCTGTGGCATTGATGTCTAGGTCATTGATGTCTAGGCTCATTGTGGCCTTAAAAGTGGATATCCAGCCTCTGTAATGTTCAGGCTTGTCATCAAACTTGGTGAGGCCTGTCTTAACAAGCTCTCTGCTGAGCATGTACTGTATTTAGCAAATTGTGACATGTCCGTGTTTTCAAATTTTGGGTGCATGACTGCAGGTGGAACAGAGTTGGGTGTGATGGTTGGTGGACTTACGTAGAGTGACTTGGGAACATATTTTGCTGCTAAGGCATTCAGTGCCGGAGCTGGCTTAAAGTCCATTGGCATGTTAGTTTGCAGAGTAGTGCGTTTGCTAGGAGGTACTCTGTTGGTGCCAAAGTACGGTGGATGGTCTATTAAATACATACCAGTGCCTGCAGCTAGCTGAGATGCTGCAGTCTGATGTATTGAAGGATATAAGGGCAAATCGTCTTGAGGTACAGTAGAAGAAACTTTGATTGAGTACTTTGGCTGCTGTGACAGGGAGTTGACGTTCTGGAGAGGTGTGTGAAGAATCTAAGACATAAGATACAACTGAGTGTCTGGAACTGTTGTCTCTTTCACTTTCACTAGCGGCTTGTTCTAAGACCCTTAACCTTGCCATGGCTGTGGCATGCTCACAATGTTTTTCCAAAACTTCAATTTATGCCTTTTGGCGTGTGGCTTCAGCTTCTTTCTCTGCTTTCTTATATGCGGCCTGAGCCTCCATTTCTGCTTTCTTATATGCAGCCTGAGCCTCCATTTCTGCTTTCTTATATGCGACCTGAGCTTCCATTTCTGCAGCCTGAGCCTTCATTTCTGCTTTCTTATATGCGGCCTGAGCCTCCATTTCTGCTTTCTTTTTGGCAAAAGCTGCCTGCAATTTAGGAGCATTAGCACGGGCTTTTATTAGTTGTTGACTGAGTGTAGAAGACCTTGATTGTAGGGATTTGGAAGATCTTGAGGAACGTCTAGTAGATGCAGAGCGATAAGATCTGGATTCATGGAGCTGTATTATTCTCACTTCTGCCTTTGTCTTTGTTCACACCACTAAATTGTCTCTTTCAAGATTGAGTGTCTCAAAACGCATTAATTCTTCCGATGACCCTTGAGTGTTGTACCGCTTTAAGAGAGCAATATATTTAACACACAGTCTTTCATAATTCTCATAAAACATTCAATCGCTGGATAGTGCCCTTTAGTTGTATGGGCTCATGAGATTGTTGGGAGAGAGCAGACATGCATTTAACAGTATTAGACCATAAGTCATTAATATTAGACAGCAGTTCTTCCTTGTCAACATTAAGATTCTCTCGCACCTTCCAGGTTGATTTTTTTAAGCTTTTTTCTCTTTTGTCTGATATAGGGTTTAAGTCCTGATCTGGTTGTGTATTAGTTTCCCCAGACTGTATATTACTTTCCTGAAACATCATGTTAGCAAGGAGAGGGGTTGATAGAAAGTTACAGAGAAATGTATCAATGTTTCTGTGGGTGAGCAATGGTTGCAGAAAAGTTTTCTTTTACTTTCTTATAATTTCACAGACAAAGCCATGTGCTAATGCATACAGATGCAGTTAATAAACTTGCAGTTGTAAAACATTCACATCAATAATTTGTCCTGACACTGATGAGTGTTATGCTGAGATATACTTGCAGACATGTACAGGCTTGTGTAGAGATGGCTGCACTCTGTTAGCTGCTATATCCAGTGTCCATATAACATCTCACTGTGTATCCAAAGCTAGCAAGGATCCTATGAAGACATATATCATGGACTGTGCAATTTGGACTATTTATATACATTGGCACATTGGGAATATAACATTTGTTTTAGATTTATATTATCCTTTTGTTTTAGTGCATTATTGGAAAGTTGGTTATATAAGTGAAGTGCAGCACTTTATTATCATCTATTAGTAGTAATAACTTTTGTTTGGGCAGCACTCAGACAACACCCACCCGTTCTGTTTGTCATCTTAACAACTCTCACAGAAGAGTCATTGGCTCCCACTTCTGTCAATCACAGCCAGTGAGCCTAGAAGGAGAGAGTGGGGGGGGGGGACCGAGCTGCAGCTCTATGTGTCCTATGGACACATAGAGCAGGGCTTGGGAGTGAGCATGCACCAGTGCCCCATAGCAAGTGGCTTGCTATTGGGGGCACTGGTCAAGAGGAAGGGGCCAGGAGCACCAGCGGGGAGCCCAGGAGAAGAGCAAAACCATTGCACAGAGCAGGTAAGTATAACATGTTAGTTAAAAAAGAACAAAAAGGCTTTAATATCACTTTAAGGGAAGGCGGAGATTTTGACGGTGGGTTGGGGGTTCTACTTGGGGAGAAGAGGTCTGTACTTGGAGTCTGTAATGTGGGGGGAAGGGGGTGTCTGGATTGAGAGTAGCTGGGAAGAGGGTGTCTGTATGGAGAGCAGCTGAAAGAGGTGGTTTGTATTGAGAAAGTGGACTGCAGGAGGGGCACTGCTGGAGGTAGGTTAACGGCTGTGGGAGGAGATTGTATTAGGGGGTTTGGACTATTGAGGGAGATGTGCACTGGGCGATATAGGCTTGGGGGATTTGTACTGGAGTAATTTTTGGTTGTATTCTACACACTTGCCTGTGCACTCCTGACCTCTCCACCATTCACAGAACTCCTACAATGTCCCACAAGGCATCAGGTTGAGTAAATAGAGGAGTAGCAGTTGAATGACAGGATTTCCCCCACCTGTTCACAAAATGCAATGCATTGCGGGTGAGTAATACAAGGAATATGAATGGCAGAGAAGGCAGAAGGGGGTAGGCGAGCGGCACAACTTTTCTCTGTAGCAGCCATGGTTATGGCACCACAAATCCATCCACCAGTTAGTGCTGCATCCAAATTATCAGACAAAGCAAATACAAAATAAATAAAACAATATAAGAATACAGTGTAAAATAAATAGGAATAGGCAGCTTCCTTTTTAAATATACAGTAAATACCGCATAAAATCCATAAGTAAGTGTCCAACCAATAGTCCATATGTAATGGAATAGTTTATTTTTTTAAAAATGAATGTGCTTAAGTTGGGTGTGTGTATTAGACTCGTCCTTGTGGCACAGTAAAGCATATTTTGTAGGTTAATGACTGCAGTATGTGTGTGCTGTGTAGATAAAAGTAGATTCCAGTTTTATTTAACCATGCCCATTTAAGCCCTACCTACTGTTAGCACAATTTGGTCATAACCACCATTTGCAACAGCATGTTACACCTTTTTTTTTCTCATTGGGGTAACCTAGGTTTTTCACAATTCCAGAGTAGCGCTACCCCCGTGAGGGCTGCTGGATATTACTTGTCCTCTTGTGCTGCCCTGACCCTGGGAACTTCCCAGCCTTTCTGACACTCTAGGTTCAGACAGGTTGTATACCCCTTTTAAATGAACCACAGACACAATGTAACTGAACACAGCAGACTTCTGTATTGATTAAAGCAAACAATGAATTTGGAGGTGTTAGTCAGCCAACCCTGGGATAGCATTCAAGACTGGCTGGGTGGAACACCAGATAATTAGACACTTTAAGACAAGCAAACAGGAATGGACAATAGCACTTAAAATATGCAAAGAATGTAAAACACTAAGCATGTGAATGTACCGGAGGTGGACAGTAGGGGAGAAGGGAGTTATCTCTAGAGGGGGGGCTTGACTGTAGGGACCCTAAAATTATGGTGGATAGTTAAGCTTTTTCTGGACCAACTCACACCCTGAAGATAAGATAATAGAGGTAGTCTAAGTGTCAGGCCTGAACACAGTCTTCGCCAGTACGTAGGAGCTCAGTAATTTGAAATGAATATCCTCATTGGGGAAAAAGGGTCTAAACAATCAGCAATCAAGTAGAGGGTGTATCAAATTCCTTTATGATCCAGATTGTAATGTTTGCATGCAGTGTCCACGTGATGAGAGTTACTGGAGAAAGAAGGATTTTGGCTCAAGCCCGCTCACCAGATCCTTGGAGTGGTCAGTACACATAGGAAGCAATGCAGGGCCTGCACTCCATGTGTAAGGATGGACGTGATAGGTCGGTCGGATGTGAACTCGTCAGCATATGTTGGCACCCGCAGCGCAGTGCCTGGGAGTCCTCTAAAACTGCACAGCGGTGTAGGCTCACCCTGGCAGGGACAGGAACGGCTCACAGGTTCTGGGTAGGTTGCTGGTGCAACAACAGGACAGCTGCCCTGGCACACATTGATGGATCCCCAGGGAGAGAGAGCCTTCCAAACCCAGCTATTAAATAGCCTTTCCCATCATTCCCCTGCTGGACTAGCAGCTAGCTGGGAGATGTAGTCTAATTGTAGCTCCAGGGTCCAGATATGGCTGAACACAAGACTACAAGTCCAACTGTCCTTTGCTTCTGGGCTCAGGAATATGATGCAAGTGGCCTGAGTATAGCACTAGAGGAAAAAGCGTAAAGACTGCAGCATTGAAGGTAGTGTCCACTGCATTCATTTTATCATAGCTGGCACCTGGCTACACTAGCAAGCCCTTGATAGTTACATAGTTGGGAGATGGCATAGCTTATCAAAGCTCCTATGAGTAATAAATTAAAAGAATCATAATAAATTATTTTACCTAAAACTGTGAAAAAGACTTGGAAACCTGATGGGAGGGAGTGCATGAATTAAAAATAAAAACATCGTTTTTTTGTTAGGATTTCCTTACAGCGCCCTTTTTGTTAATTTTATAACCTTTATTGTCATGGTGGATAATATCTCTCACTTAGATCAGCTGCCATCAGTTGCCAACAGCAAACGTTTTTTTTTTCCCCCTGTCAGTTCAGCAAAATATTAGATAGACATAACAAATAATATTCTCAGCAGTGGTCTACAGGCTAAAAAATAACAAATCATTTTAATAACTGTATTAAAGCACTTATATTTTTATAGAATCATTCATTTTGGCTGAAATGAAGTCTCAATTGGATGATGCTAAGACTTGTGCTTTTTCTGAATTTTTAATATAGTCATGTATGACAGACTTGAAGTAATTTTAAAAAAAGACATTTTTAGGAAATCACATTTATCACTATGCTCAGCTTAGGCAGTCAAGCTGCATATCACACTCTTTTAACCTTTTCACTTCCTTCAAAATAGGCCACTGGGTCTGCTACCTCTTGGGACAGTTATACAGAGCCAAGCCTCAAACATTCCTGCTTTAAAATATGATTGTACTTTCTGTCCTGTGTAACGTATCTCATAAATTAAGGCTAAATTTTCAAAGATTCTAATGGCAAAAAGCAAGGCAAGGCCAAAATGTTCTTTGAGATGTTTACAGATATGAGACATTTCACATTTCCCGTAGGTAAAGTCATTTACTGTGGCCAGAATGTTATAGTAGCTTTAGAGCACAACGCCAAAGCAAATAAGGACTTTTCAAAACCAATCTACACGACAGAGCTGCAAGGACAGTGAAATCACTAGCATTTTAGTTTTAAAATATTATTCTTAAAGAGCAAGTTACAAACTGGAATATGTAAAAAGAAAATTCATGTGGCTGTAAAGTCTTATCTACACCCACTGAAGTGACTAGTCTCAGGTGAAACACAGAGATGAAACAAAACCTGCTTACGTTGTACATGTTTATCTGTAGCCCTCTCTTCTCTACATCCCCCTAAATCACACATGTGATTACCCCCTTAGGAGTCATTAGAAGATGGTGTTCCACCTATAGTTCTGCACAGCCAAGCATCACGCATTTCCACACAGGCTTGCATCCAGAGTCAGAGATCAGTCCTTGAGCTTTGGTTTTGTTGTTATATTTAGGAGATTTGAACTGGTATAGGGTTAGGGGTGTAGGCGATACCTAAGAAAACGGAAGAACTGAGAACAACTTCCTGGAACTATTTACAATCCTTCTCTGCAGCACAGTCTCTGTTGGAGAGCTAGCCAGCGTCTCCTTAATGTACCACCCCAGACTCTAGATGAACGCCTCTTCTTCACCTAGCAATCTGGAGGTATCCCTGGACAGGGGATCTAGTACTTGTTACTTTAAAAATAGGCAGTCCCAATTAGGCAGTGAATTTGGTTTCTCACCAAAGTTCTCCTTCCCCTATCCACCCAGGGGGTGCAGGGGTACTCATTCAGATTCTCTCCTGTACCACTGGAGGGTTGGTGGCTGCTTCCAGGCCTTTTAGCTGGGCAGCTCCTTCCCTGCCATACAGGTGGTCCTCACTCTGGAAGTCAGCGAGTCTCTGAGCTTCTCCCTTTCCAGCTCCAGGTCTGCAGGTAGGCCCCATCCTACTGGGCCTCCTTGCAGCCTCCTGCCCTCAGCCTCACATCTTCATCACTGTCTTCCACACGAACTCTCCTGCAGCTGAGCAGGCTCCAACACTTTTATGGGTATCCAGCCCCTTGCCAAGCCTTCTGTTGAGGGATGGCCAAGACCCCTCAAGAGTGCAAGCCAGCTACTCCTCAGATCTACCCACTGCCTCTAGTGCCTTCTTCCAAAGCCCTAAAACAGGGGGAAATTCCAGGGGGGCCGGCTTGCAGAGCCATTCAGCTCCTAACCACAATTAGACCATCTGGCAATTATATCCAGGCTGCTACTCAGCCTTCCTCACAGACAATCAGGACTCTAGCTCCCCCTAGCTAAACTAGCAGGGTGCTACACACATTTTGCACAGCATGAAGCAGTTGGCTGGAATGGAATGTTACACCCAGCATATCTTTTTGTATATTTATATTGGTCCAGCTGGTGAAAGTATGCACATGTCATACCTGGTTGATGCCTCACAGATTCCTGCTGCAAATCTCAGCAGCTAGGTTCGGCTGCTGGCCTGTTTACTAAAATGACAGGTCGCTGGCTGCTGCAGGTATTCGCAGCTATCCACACAGCCAGCGACTGCCTGTGTTAATTGCTACTGAATGCACTTTATGTACATCCAGCAGCTATCACCACAGGTAAATGATGGCTGTGCAGAAAGCTGCAAATAGCTGCAGCTGACAGAAACCTCTCATTATTGTGAACAGGGTTGGCGGCTGCACCTACCCGCAGCAGAAATCTCTGATTCTTCATACTGGCCCTGATCACCAGTATGAATGTAGCCTAATTCTTGTAGTAAACATTTCCTGCAGGTAAATCCTTTTACACTGCTGTATCATCTGCACTCTAATCATTTCTGATGAGATTTTGATAGATATTGACATCAACAGGACAGTTTTACATCAGATAGAACAGGGACAGTATCAGCTAACTACTAGCCAATTTCTGTCTGTGGATCAAAAGGGGTCTATAAGCCTTGATGAAAAAGCATTTTTCTGCTAAATAATCTAAAAAAAGGATTTTTTTTCAACTGCAATTAATCCAGTTTGGACAGGTCTGCTGTATGTAAACCAAGCTTATTCTAAAAAAATTAATTCCACAGCCAAATATGTGCTTTTGTGAGACTGTCTATGAAAAACGTGTTCTGTAACACAACATGTAGCTTTAAGGCATCCCTCAAATGTGTTCTTTCAGTGCTGACCTGCAGAGACCCTTTCCTCGCTGTGCGGTATTTACAAAATTGCATTGAAATATGTCCTCCATGGCAGTGCCCAATTCTAATTTGTTTCATAGGCTTTTTTGGGTGTGGTTTGAGTGTGGGTGAGGACACAGGGGCCCCATGATCCCCTATTGCCCAGGGGCCCCATGAGTTGTCAGTCCGCCCCTGGTCTAAACACATAACTTTTAATAACTACAGTGCTCTACATGATACCTAAAGTGCAAAAGCAACCAACAAGCCCTTTTTGGCAACCCATTCTGCCAGGGGTGGTCGGGGGCATTATTTGCATCTGTTGCTACGTTTCTTAATAGAGGTCTGGCACTCTTTGTGTGAGAAACTTGCATACAGCTGATTTCTTTACAAAATAAGAATCTTTCACCATCCCTGATACTGAAGTTAATTTAGTAGGTTGAGATGTTGCGAGTCTGTATGCATTCACTGCACACAAAAACAGTACATCAATGTGACTAATTTTTTTAATTGTTCTGATTTGCCCTTGAGGACCATTATTTTATGCTGAAAGGTACATTTTGCACGTAAACAGAAGTAACGGCCTTGTAATTAAACTTGTCCTGCTATATGGTGGTTTATTTATGGCAAGATTAGAAAAACTGTCTAATAATGCCAGTATGGCACTCCATGGACATTGCACAGCCTGGTGATGCTACAGTAGGCTGATGCTGTATTTGTGGTGTGGGAGGAGAATATTTCAATCATATTGGTGTTCAACAGACTCACTCACAATGTTCTTTCATCCTTGTGTTTAACGAATGACAGGTCATTTTTGAAAGCGCTTGTGATGCATGTTAGGCCAATTACTGGCAGATCTATATATAAAATTAACGGATCAGATTCAATTACTGTTCTATGATTGTTTTATTTCACCTCCAGTTTTTCCTCCATTAGTAGGAGCCAGTTATTTTGATTAGAAAGGATTGTGAAGATTCCCTCTCAATTAGCACACACAAGGCTGAAAACTGTTAAAGTGTTACTAAACCCAGGACCCTGCATTCACTATATCTGGTCTCTCACAGTACACAGAACATGGAAGTGCAATTATTTAATTAAATATAAACTGCTAAATACCTTTTCTCATCAGCAGTTAGAGCAGTCTTGTGACTTCTATCAGTGTCCAGCAGAGCACTGGTTAAAGCTTGTAGGAGGAGTTTTCATTTTGCTCTAGGAGAATGTAAAACCCCTGACCTCTGTCTGGATGGTGCTGATTGCCCTGTGCTGATCACCTGCACTCTCCTAAGAAAAAAAACCTCTCTGGCAATACACATCAAACTGAGCATGTGCAGAGTGACTCCACATGATATGTCTTATCAGGAGATAAAAGGGGGACATGGGAGGTGGAGGGGAGGATCAGAGAAATCAGGATGAAACAGCCTTTTTACACAATGCAGAGGATTAACCCCTTAGATTCCACAGTGAGTATAACAAGAATACTTTACTGAATATACAGACTGATATTACTGTTGTGGGTTTAGTAACACTTTAAAACAGTATGAAGAAAGAGACTACCCTTCAGAGCAATTTTTCTCAACCTATTTACCCCAGAGGAACCCTTAAAATAATTTTCAAGTGTCAGGGGGCCTCTGCTAAAATCAAACATTACTTGTCAGTAGGAATGCCCCATTTACAGCAGTGGCCAAAATGACATCCTTACAGGCAGCTAAAAAGATCATTATGTCATGCAGCCATAGTTTAACCACCTCCCGTCCGCCCATTGTATATAAACGGCCGGACGGTGGCAGTGCAGGGTCGAGTGGCCGTTTATAAAAATCCTCCCCGTACCCTGCTTGTGCGTGCTCCCTGGGAGCGCGCAGCACCACAACCTGGTGCCCGCTGTGCCCTCCGGACACAGTGGAACACCAATTGCCGTACGGGACCTCTCTGCGAGAGTGATCACATGCAGAGTAGTAAGCAAGATGTCACTTCTGACATCATTGTTTACTACATGTAAAATCTGTGAATGATCACAGAGGTCTCATGGTACAAGGCTATTCACAACAGCCTTGTACCATGTGACAAGCTGTGACCAATCACAGCTCACACAGTATTTATCAATGGCTGCAAGAATGCAGACAGAGAGAAGGAGAAATGATTGCTTTTACAGCCTTTTTGGGTGTAAAAGCAATCAGTGTAAAAAAAAAAAAAAAAATCTTCATCACCCCCCAAAAGTAGTACAGTGGCACCATGTACTGTACTGCTAGGGTGACAGTATGTAGAAAAAAAACAAATAATATACAAAAATAAAAAAAATGTAGAAAAAAGTTTAAAAATTATAATTTTTGGTTATAAACTAATTTGGGTTATTTTTTTTTTTTTTTACTAAAAAGATAACGGAATACATTTTGGCCAAGATTTATGATGAAATACTATTTATTTGCAAAATGTTATAAGAAAAACACTTTTTTTCTAAAATTGCTTTTACAACCTTTTTGGGTGTAAAAGCAATCAGTGTAAAAAAAAAAAATCTTCATCACCCCCAAAAGTAGTACAGTGGCACCATGTACTGTACTGCTAGGGTGACAGTATGTAGAAAAAAAACAAATAATAATATAAAAAAATAAAAAAAATGTAGAAAAAAGTTTAAAAATTATAATTTTTGGTTATAAACTAATTTGGGTTATTTTATTTTTTTTACTAAAAAGATAACGGAATACATTTTGGCCAAGATTTATGATGAAATACTATTTATTTGCAAAATTTTATAAGAAAAACACTTTTTTTCTAAATTTTTGGACTTTTTTATTTACATAGCAAACAAAAATAAAAATCCCAGTGGTGAATAAATACCACCAAAATAAAGCTTTATCTGTCTCAAGAAATGCTAAAAAATTCATATGGGTACAGTGTTGCATGACCGCGCAATTGTCATTCAAAGTGTGATAGCACTGAAAGCTGAAAATTGGCCTGGACAGGAAGGGGGTAAAAGTGTCCGGACTGGAAGTGGTTAAAGGAACTCCAGGGTTAAGAATGGCTATTTTAGAGATACTGGAATGTAAACACCATGCATCTGGTGATACTGGTATGAAAAGATTGACTCAAAAAAGGATTTTCTTTACCCATCAGTATAATTTTTATTCTGATATTTTGCATTTTTACACATGTAACAAAACACAGATCCTGATGCTGAGGAATTAAAAAAATGTATATGTAGGGATCTGCTCCCGTCGATTGTTAGCAGCTCATATTGCAGTGTTTTGTATAATTATGTATTATCACTTCCTGCCTCCTGGGATGGCTTAGAAACCCCAGAAAGAGAAAGTGGAGAGAGGGAGAAAGTCTCAGCCACAAGTCCTGTTAATGCTGCTAAATCCAGGTCAGAAGAGACTATTATGCAAGTATTCTTATTTTCCAATAGTTTAACTGTAGCTGCCCATATCTTCTTGATCAGAATTCTAGGGGTAGACAACTCTCTGTCCTGTTGTTATTAACTCCTATGCACAGTGCCAGATAGATAGACCTGTGCTACTGTATATATGTAGTGGTCACCATCCAGTATATTAGTTTATTAGATAGTAGATATAGATTAGTATATTAGAACCTGTTCCTTACAGTAGAGTTTATATGCAGCGCCTGTTATTATAGTCAACCCTGTCTTTTTGGTCTTGAACTCTATGGATAGTTTTAGCTTAAGGCTCAATAACCAGCATAGGCTAGAGCCGGGTTATGCATCCAACTGCCACTTCTGGTAGTTAGAGGTCTGGTTGCATGTCAGATTAGAAACTACTAAGGAGGGACTACAGCACAGAGTAGATAGGCTGGCTCTGGGTTCCAGTGCCACATCACAGTTTCTGTGTGTGAGGAGCTGCATTCCAGGCAGAATGGACAACAGTTGAAGGATCTCCCCATCACTGCTGATGTTGTCTACAGGACTCTGACACAAAGACAGATTCTGCAACATGATCATCCCCAAAGGCCCCTGCAACTGGACTTTACTGTAACATTCATATGGAGGTATCCCTCTTAATAACTATATATGCCCGGGCATATATGTGCACCAGGACTCTTGTTGGGCCCTTTACTGATAATGCCTGTTTGTACATTGGATGTTTGTACTTTTAATAATACTTTCTTATAGAAAGCTTGTATTATTTCTATACCAGAGTGCATCCATATACGTAATTTAAATGCAGGTTGCAGTAGTTCACTGCTTCAATTTACTTTGATTAGATCACTGGTTAATTTCCAAGGAAAGGAATCCCCTCTGTTCATAGAGGCATTGTCCTAGGTGGAGACACTGCCAACGTTACTATCAAACTCAATTTTCCACGTATCAAAGGTTCTGGTCCTTTTATTTACCTACAGATTTAATACACTATCCTGTTTGGGGAGGGTAATTTCTCATAACACTCCACCCACAAGGAAGGTTACATTCCTTTAATGGCATACTGCCAAAATTCTACAAAATGTATAGAATTGTGAGAGCATATGTGAAAATTGCATGTGTGCAATTCACATTCTTGGGATGAAAACATACAGTGGGGCAAAAAAGTATTTAGTCAGCCACCAATTGTGTAAGTTCTCCCACTTAAAAAGATGAGAGAGGCCTGTAATTGGCATTATAGGTAGACCTCAACTATGAGAGACAAAATGAGAAAAAAAATCCAGACAATCAGATTGGCTGATTTGGAAAGAATTTGTTTGCAAATTATGGTGGAAAATAAGTATTTGGTCAATATCAAAAGTTCATCTCAATACTTTGTTATATATCCTTTGTTGGCAATGACAGAGGTCAAATGTTTCCTGTAAGTCTTCACAAGGTTGGCACACACTGTTGCTGGTATGTTGGCCCATTCCTCCATGCAGATCTCCTCTAGAGCAGTGATGTTTTGGGGCTGTCGCTGGGCAACACGGACTTTCAACTCCCTCCAAAGGTTTTCTATGGGGTTGAGATCTGGAGACTGGCTAAGCCACTCCAGGACCTTGAAATGCTTCTTACGAAGCCACTCCTTCGTTGCCCGGGCGGTATCTTTGGGATCATTGTCATGTTGGAAGACCCAGCCACGTTTCATCTTCAATGCCCTTGCTGATGGAAGGAGGTTTGCACTCAAAATCTCACGATACATGGCCCCATTCATTCTGTCCTGTACATGGATCAGTCGTCCTGGTCCCTTTGTGGAGAAACAGCCCCAAAACATGATGTTGCCACCCCCATGCTTCACAGTAGGTATGGTGTTCTTTGGATGCAACTCAGTATTCTCTCTCCTCCAAACACGACGTGTTGTGTTTCTACCAAACAGTCCTACTTTGGTTTCATCTGACCATATGACATTCTCCCAATCCTCTTCTGGGTCATCCAAATGCTCTCTAGCAAACTTCAGATGGGCCCGGACATGTACTGGCTTAAGCAGGGGGACACATCTGGCACTGCGGGATCTGAATCCCTGGCGGCGTAGTGCGTTACTGATGGTAGCCTTTGTTACGTTGGTCCCAGCTCTCTGCAGGTCATTCAGTAGGTCCCCCCGTGTGATCCTGGGATTTTTGCTCACCTTTCTTGTGATCATTTTGACCCCACGGGGTGAGATCTTGCGTGGAGCCTCAGATCGAGGGAGATTATCAGTGGTCTTGTATGTCTTCCATTTTCTAATTATTGCTCCTGCAGTTGATTTGTTCACACCAAGCTGCTTGCCTATTGCAGATTCAGTCTTCCCAGCCTGGTGCAGGTCTACAATTTTGTTTCTGGTCTCCTTTGACAGCTCTTTGGTCTTCACCATACTGGAGTTTGGAGTGTGACTGTTTGAGGTTGTGGACAGCTGTCTTTTATACTGATAACAAGTTCAAACAGGTGCCATTGATACAGGTAATGAGTGCAGGACAGAGGAGCCTCTTGAAAAAGAAGGTACAGGTCTGTGAGAGCCAGAAATCTTGCTTGTTTGTAGGTGACCAAATACTTATTTTCCGCCATAATTTGCAAATAAATTCTTTCCAAATCAGCCAATGTGATTGTCTGATTTTTTTTTTCTCATTTTGTCTCTCATAGTTGAGGTCTACCTATGATGCCAATTACAGGCCTCTCTCATCTTTTTAAGTGGGAGAACTTGCACAATTGGTGGCTGACTAAATACTTTTTTGCCCCACTGTAAAAGGTCATTGCCTCTTTCTGAGATGTTTTTAATGTTCCAGTGTCATCAAGAAAAATGCCCTTCATAGTGCTGGTGGTTCACAACAATTTTTTGGCACCCACAACTTGGCATGCCAAAGCACCTAAACAATCCAAAAGCCATCCTATAAGTCACAAGTACTCTAGAAGAGTACAACAGAAGGAATTTACAGATGTGATATACTTTATAAGGTTTGAACATATGGACTCAAATTGCAGATTTATTTTTATTTATTCTATCTCCAAACCTGAATAGGATAGTTACTCTAAAAAAATGAAGAGGTATATTGATCCATGATTGGTGTCTATTTCCATCTGTAGGTTTAAACCATAACTTTTTATTTTTTTATGTTACTTTTTCATCTAGATTGTCATTACCTACAGATCTTTACAGATACAGAAGCAGAGGTAAACTGTCAATGGATACAATCTTTGTACATTGAAGGTAGATGTAGCCATTAGATAAATTCCAATTCAAGTATTCTACTTTATTTTATTTGTGACTATGGTGTATATTTACTAAAACGTGTGAACTCAGAATCTGTTGCATCAGTGCATGGTAGCCAATCAGCTTTTAACTTCAGCTTGTTCAGTTAAGCTATGACAATAACACCTGGAAGCTAATTGGCTTCTATGCAGAGTTGCACCCGATTGTGCACTCTACAGCTTTTAGTAAATAACCCCCTATGTGTACTTCAGCTTTAAGATGGGAAGGATGCCTGAAAATGTTGCTGTTTTAGAATGTACAGTACTTTCAAACAATAATGGAAGACTTGGGTGCCTTTCTGTATGTTTATGTTGGATGAACAGCAGTCCACACGGTTGCTCTGCTCACTATATTCCAGGAGTAATCACAGGTACTGTGCTCCCCTTCCTCCCAGGTTGACACTGAATGAATTAATGCTTTTAATGTGTATCATAATGGAATATATTTAGTTATTCCAAAGAATACTGACAACCATCACTTTTAATGTCTACATTTGCCCTAAATAAAAGAATAGATTACACTAGGCTTTTTCATCCAGGGTGCCCAGGCACCCTGCGGTGCCTTCAGGCTTCTTCAGAGGTGCCTTGGCAAAATGGCAAAAAATTGTATACAAACCAGCAAGTGGATCAATCTTGCCTTTTAGTACACAAAGCCACAGGTTTTCATTGTGCACTTTTATGAGCTTCTAACTGCCAGCATCCTAACAACCAATGACATCATCAGTTGATAAGGAGGACGTTGGGTGCATGCACATCATCCTTGTTTGCCAGTCCCCTGCCCCACTCCGTCAGCACTGGGGTCACATTAGCAGAGTGAGGGAGAGAAATTGAGAGAGACACAATGGAATACTAGTCAGTATTTGCTTTGGAAAAATAAATTGCCTCTGACGTTTGGTGTTGTGGATGTGTGTAGAATAGTTTTTTACATTTTAGTGTGGGGTGCCTTGAGATTGTGCAAAATTTTAAAGGGTGCCTTGAGATTATTCATAATTTTAAAGGATGCCTTGCCTGAAAAAAAGGTTGAGAAACACTGGATTACACAGCAAAACAAATGTCAGATATGTATTCTTTAGTTTATTTTAGGTATATATTTTGAATGATATTAGTAGAAATATACAGTACCAATACTACTGTATGTATTGTTTTCTTTTTAGGTTCTATATAAAAAGGCACAGCTAATATACGCACAGTTGCTTTTATCCACAGCATTCAAACTGGACTAGATGTGACATTACTGCAAATTGGGAACAGGACAGTAAAAATGAAAAGTATATTGAATTGATTACACTAGCCCCTATGCCTAAACAATCTGTTTTAGCATACGGGCTAGTGTCCATTTTGTGGTGGCAGTGGGAGGTGGTGCCTTGCATTCTTACAATGCAAAGCAGTGTTACCTTTTCCTCTTAAACTTTATTGAAATGTCAGAGCACTATGTAGTGCACTGCATCAAAGTGGACCTTAATTTCTACATTTTTCTACAATGCACTGCAACCCACCTGAAGGCAATGTTGCACAGTGCACATTGAAAACAAATCTATTCTATGTGCCTTTTCAATGACTGCCATTGATCAAATGCAGAAAAATACCAAACACTGCAATGCATTGCAATCCACCTGATGGCAGCGATGCAGTGTGAACAGAACATATTGAAATAAACGTTTTTTAGAAGCCCATGCAGTGATTAGCATTGATTAAGTGCAGAAAAACACGTCACTGCACATAGTGTGAATGGGCCCCAATGCAACTTCTATACCTTTCCCATTCTCAAGTCGATATAGAATAAAGCTTATCATGTGGTCTCCTCCTCTTTATTTCAGTAAAGTATTAAGTACTACGTATTTAAATGTATTGATTCTTTAAAATGAAATACACACAGCTACATTTTAAACACAACAAAAAAGAAAATGCAAGAAAATGAAATTGAAATGTAACTAAATTCAAGTGGGACGCAATGACATGTTGTAATAACTGCTTCACAAAATGCCTTGTTAGGTTTTTATTGCCCTACATAACCTTTGTGAATATGTGACCTTACATGCGCTGAAAGCTTTGGCTCAGTCCCATGAAAACATCTGCTCCCTTTGCAGGTACACTGAAGAGACCTCTCTCTCTGCTGGAATCAAGGTACAGCCAGCGTGTCCTTTCCAAGAGGTCATCCCAAATGATACAACATGTAAATCAACTTAAGAACCAGGAACAGAAGGTCCTCTTACCCTGACCCTCAACCAAGCATCCAGGCCAGAGCACTGCTGTGAAGACTCCTTCAATCATGTCATCAAACAAGAACATGTAGGGAGGAGGTCTAAGGAGGCAGCTGCACAATTCCCACTAAGGAGTCACTTTAAAGCACTGACAGATGCATCTGTCATATTGCACCTTCAACTAACCTGAAACACAAAAGCTTGACATATTGAAACTGTTCACCATAGCCTCTAATTTACATATGCTTTGTCCTTAATATTAAAATGGTACAGGAAACTATGTCTTCCATAAGTATTTTTAATCAATAATGGTTTTGTTCATTGTTTGAAAGAATTCGATTACCCACAGCAATCAGACACTTTCTTTTGTGTTTTCAAAAAAGTTTTCACTATACATACAGTTAAAGTTGAACATAAGATATAAATTGCTGTTAAGTTAGAAAGCTTAAAATTTCCCCAACAAGACATTTGGAGGAAAGCACATACTGGGTTGCCATTGCTATATAATGTAGGAGTAAACCTTTCTTTTTGCTTTCTTTTTAAATTAGTTTCTATGAAAGAAACATTCTCTGATACCAAAATCTAGATGACACTGTAGAATAATACATGCCATCGGTCGATTACGTCAAAAGGTCACGCTTTTGTTAATCCTTATTAACATAGCTTGGGCCCAGTGTTTGACCATAGCTCCTCTAAAATAATGGGAGCAGCTAAAAATATGTACTTTGCCTGGCCATTAGTGCACATTCCCTAAATATACAACAACATACTATAGTGTCTATTTCTCTATTGCATTATAGGAAAGCAAAGCTAGTCCTCTGCAAACACTTTTCTTGATAAAACAATTGATGTGTGCCACTACCTGACCGGAGGCTGTAGTAGAGAGAGGGCTCCCCTTACGGCTAAGTGCAGTGCGCCCCCGGAGGTGGAAACAGGAGGTGCAGTGCCCAAGGAAGCACGGGTTGCCAGTGGTGTTGCTGCTTGGAAACGCCTGATGAGATGGAACCCGTGGGTGCTCCAGTTGCAGGATGCGCTTCTCCAGAGAACACGTGGATCCCGGAGGATGGGTAGAGTAGTCAGTAGCCAGAGCCAGGATTAATATAGTACAGCAGCCAGGAGCAACGTCAGGATCAAGCCAGGGTCATACACAGGGTAGTAGCAGACAGAAGCAAGGTCAGGATCAAGTCGGGGTCATACACGGAGCAGCAGACAGGAGCAAGGTCAGGATCAAGCCGGGGTCATACACGGAGCAGCAGACAGGAACAAGGTCAGGATCAAGCCTGGAAATCAACAGGAAACTCCGGAACACAGGAATGAGAGGGGCTGACGATAATCCAGCAATCGTTGAGCAGAGCTGCAGTCCTTATGAAGGCCACTGAGTGTCAGCAATTAGTGCACCCTGCGTGTGCTGGTGTGTTTTCGTGCACAGGAATGTTTTATTCCATGTCGCCCGCCCACTTCTTAGCGTGGGTTGGCGTGGCCATATTGCGCATTTGCCCGGGCTTCCTCGTCTTTTCCTCTGACAGTGCCCTCCCCCAAGGGGCAGCCTCCAGATGCCCAGGCAGGCTCATTTTTCAAGGAATCTGTTAAAAAATTCTTAAAGCAGCTTAGGAGCATGCACATTTCTTGCTGGTTCCCAGGAACTATCCACCGGTGGATACCCTTTCCATTTAACCAGATATTGAATCTGTCTCCCCCTTTTGATTTTAAAGGGTCCAATGAACCTGGGACCTAGTTTTCGCGAAGGGCAAACAAGTTTGAGATTGGTTGTAGCAAGCCACACATTGTCTCCCATCTTCCACCCAGGGTTACCTCTCCTCCTTTTATCAAACTGTTTCTTGTAATCCTCCTGAGCTTTTTGCATGGGCCTCTGGAGTATCTGGTAATTGGATTGTATGAAAGATTACCTATCCTGGACTGCAGGTACTGATGCTTCTGGAATGGCATCCGGAACGAAGGAAGGGTAAAAACCGTAATTTGCCCAGAAAGGAGACTGGTTGGTGGAAGCATGGATAGAGTTATTGTAGGACGAATTCTGCACAGGGAAGAAGAGATGCCCAGTTATCCTGAGAGAAAATGGAGAAGCATCTTAGGTATTGCTCCAAAGTTTGGTTAGTCCTCTCCGTTTGCCCATTAGTCTGTGGATGATAAGCAGAAGTGAGACATACTTGGATATTCATGGTTTTGCACAGAGATCTCCAAAATTTGGACGTAAATTGTACTCCCCTGTCAGAAAATATATTATTGGGTATCCCGTGTAGCCTTACTATCTCCTTAATAAATGTTTGAGCAGTTTCAGTAGCGGAAGGAGTACCCACCATGGGCAGGAAGTGAGCCATTTTGGACAGTCTATTCACTACCACCAGGATGGTGGTGAATCCCTCAGAGGGAGGTATATCCACAATGAAGTCCATAGAAATCATCTAGCAAGGCTGTTCAGGAACTGGCAGGGGTCTCAGCAAGCCCCAGGCTCTGGTATGGCTGCTCTTATTGCGTAGACAAGTTGTGCAGGAGTTAACATACTCTTTACAGTCCTTTCTCAGGTTGGGCCACAAAAAAGGATCTTTGGACAAGTTCAGTTGTTTTCCATACTCCGAAGTGACCTGCAAGCAAGTGGTCATGGCATATCTTAAATATTTGTGGCCTGACTTCTTGGGGAACGAAGATCTTGTCCTCATGCCACAAGAAATCCTCATGCTTCCTTAAGGATAACCTCTCAGACCCGGCATATGAAAGTGAAGCTTGTTTAATTGCTGCTTTTAGATCAGGCTGAATGAGCAGGAAATTATGTGGGGATAAAATAGTACTGGAAGCAGCTGTTTGAGGAGTGTCTGGGAACATACGGGACAGGGCATCCGCTTTCCCGTTTTTAGACCCAGGACGGTATGTTAAATGAAAATTGAACCTAGAAAAGAATAAGGCCCAACGAGCTTGTCTTGGTCTTAACAGTTTTGTGGTTCAAAGATATTCCAACTTCTTATGATCGGTAAAAATCATGATAGGGTGAGCAGCGCCTTCCAAGAGGTAGCGCCATTCTTCCAATGCAGATTTAATGGCCAGTAGTTTGCGGTCCCCCCGTCATCATTTTTCTCTGGTTGACTCATCTTTTGGCAGAAAAAGGCCACTGTGTGCAAGAGAGCCTTGGGCCCCTGACGTTGTGAAAGGATTGCTCCTGTGGCAATCTCCGAGGTATCGACCTCAAGGACAAAGGGCAGAGTCGGGTTGCGATGCTGTAGCACTGGAGCAGAGGTAAATAGAGTCTTCAGCTTGTCAAAGGCCCCTTGGGCTTCTGGAGAACACTGGAATTAGGTATGTATCTGAGTTAATTGGGCAATGGGAGCAATAATAAAGGAAACGTTCTTAATAAATCTCATGTAAAAATTGGCAAAGCCCACAATTCTTTGAATACCTTTCTTATCGGTGGGGGCCGGCCAGTTGATGATGGCAGCTACCTTTTGGGGGTCCATAGAAATGCCATCTGTGGAAATGATCAAGCCCAGGAATTGGATCGATAGTTTTTCAAATTCGCATTTCTCCGCCTTTGCATATAATCCATGCTGTCTTAGGGTAGCTAGGACTTTTTTGACATGCACTTGGTGGAGTTCCAGGGTGGCAGAAAAGATAAGGATATCATCAAGGTAAACTATCAAGAAGTGATCCAAAAATTCCCGGAAAATATCGTTCACGAGGTGTTGAAATGTTGTAGGAGCGTTACACAACCCGAAGGGCATAACTAACTACTCGAAGTGCCCGAAGCGGGTTCTAAAAGCTGTCTTCCATTCATCTCCTTTACGGATTCTGAATAGATTATAGGCACCCCGGAGATCAAGTTTTGTAAATATTCGGGCATCACGGAATCTTTGGAAGAGCTCCGGGATCAGAGGGACTGGATAACGATTTTTGATAGTTACTTTATTGAGTCCCCGGTAATCCACACAAGGCCTGAGCAAGTGATCCTTTTTCTCCACAAAGAAGATTCCAGCACCAGCAGGGGAAGAAAAGGGGCGAATGAACCCCTTCTTAAGACTCTCATCAATGTACACTCTTAGGGCCTCCAGCTCAACTTCGGATAATGGAAAAATTCGCCCAAAGGGAATCTCTGCCCCGGGAAGGAGTTCGATAGGGCAGTCATATGGTCAGTGAGGTGGTAGCGTGTTGGCCTTCCATTTATCAAAAACATCCAGGTATTCATGGTAGGATGGGGGCACAATTTGACTGGTGTCGGGCACTGTTTGAACGGTCAGGCAACTAGAAGAGTCTGTGAGTTCAAAAAGGAAAGCAATGTTGTAGACAGTAGATGGAGGAGAAGGAAATCTTTCCTGTAGGGCAGTCCACATGAGAGTTATGGGCTCAAAGCCACGATATTCCCAGGATAATCGGGAACATTGGGGAGCACAAGATGTCAAAGCAGAGAAATTCTTGATGGCCTGAGTCTGTGGATGTCAAAATAGGAATGGTTACAAGACCAGATCGAGGAAAAGTCCCATCGGCTAAATGGACTGCAAGTTTTTGTTTTTTGTCTCTCAGTAGGACCTGCAACTTTATTGCTAGGGTGACGTCCAAAAAACAGCTGCACGCCCCAGAGTCAATGATTGCTTGGAGCCTGACTTCCCTTCCTGCCACCTGCAACAATATAGGTAGAACAAGGTGAGCTGGTAATGATCCAGAAATCTGAGAGTACATAGCGCATGGAGAAGTAAACTTACTAGGTCTCACAGGACAATTTCGTAAGAAATGTCCGGACGCTCCACAATAGAGGCATAGATTGGACTGTCCCGACGTGTCTTTTCATCTGGGGACAAGGAGGAGCAAACTAGGCCAATCTGCATAGGTTCAGTTTCAGCAACAGGAGCAGGTGGCACAGTAGGCAGAGGGGCAGAGAAGGAAGGCACCTTGGGTAGCATCCAGGATGGACGGTAAAAATTAGATCTTTCTGATCGCCGTTCCCGCAGGCGACAGTCTAGCTAGATGGCCAACTGGATGAGGCTTTTGTCTTCTAGTCCTTCAGAGAGACCAAGCCGATACTGGTATCTGAGGGCGGCTTCATTCCAGCCTGTGTCTGCTGACCATTTACGGAATTCAACTGTATAATCTTCCACGGGTCAACAACCTTGTTGGAGGGAGTGAAGGGCAGCTTCTGCTGTGGCCATGCACTGGGGATCGTCATATAGTTGGGACATGGCGTCGAAAAAGGTAGTAACAGCGTTCAGAACTGCGCTTTTTTGCTCCAGGAGGTGATGTGCCCAGGATTGAGGTTCATCAGTAAGTAGCGAGATGATGAACCCCACCTTCACAGACTGTAAAGAAAAAGTTCTGGGTTGAAGTGCCAAATATAACAGACATGCGTTTTTAAATGCCCTGAGACGATCTCCAGAAAAGCGTTCCGGGACTGGTACTCTTGGCTCTGGCGGAGGTAGCATTACTGTGGGAGTGACTGCAGGGCCTTCTTGAACAGAAGCTGAGGATGCAGAGGGTGGCCTGGGTGGGTTTTGGTCAGCAGGAGCTGAAGGAATGGCAAGATTCTGCAGGCGACTTTCTAATTGGAAATAGCACTCTTGTAGGTTCTTGACTGCTTGACTGAGGGCAGCAACCTGCTGGCACAGAGCCTCTATCGGGGAGACACCTCTCTCAGTCTCTGACATTATGGCTGGATTATACTGTCACGTACCTGACCGGAGGCTGTAGTAGAGAGGGGGCTCCCCTTACGGCTAAGTGCAGTGCGCCCCCGGAGGTGGAAACAGGAGGTGCAGTGCCCAAAGAAGCACGGGTTGCCAGTGGTGTTGCTGCTTGGAAATGCCTGATGAGATGGAACCCGTGGGTGCTCCAGTTGCAGGATGCGTTTCTCCAGAGAACACGTGGATCCCGGAGGAAGGGTAGAGTAGTCAGTAGCCAGAGCTAGGATTAATATAGAATAGCAGCCAGGAGCAACGTCAGGATCAAGCCAGGGTCATACACAGGGTAGTAGCAGACAGGAGCAAGGTCAGGATCAAGCCGGGGTCATACACGGAGCAGCAGACAGGAGCAAGGTCAGGATCAAGCCGGGGTCATACACGGAGCAGCAGACAGGAACAAGGTCAGGATCAAGCCGGGTCAGTAACAGGAAATCAACAGGAAACTCAGGAACACAGGAACAGGAGGGGCTGACGATAATCCACCAATCACTGAGCAGAGCTGCAGTCCTTGAGTGTCAGCAATTAGTGCACCCTGCGTGTGCTGGTGTGTTTTCATGCACCAGGAATGTTTTATTACGTGTCGCCCGCCTATGCACATGCGCACTTCTTTGCGTGAGTTGGCGTGGCCATATTGCGCATTGGCGCATTTGCCCGGGCTTCCTCGTCTTTTCCTTTGACAATGTGTTTATGTAAGTCAGAAAAAAAACGATATATATATATATATATATATATACACAAATGCATTGGGAACACTACACATTCTATTCCAAATCAAAACATGAAGAAAAATATATCAAATTTGTGTTGTTCCTCTAAACAAATTGAATAAAAGTGAATATTGGACTGTTCAAAAAAATAGCAGTGTTTGTATTCTTCTTTACAAACTCAAACATTCACTATATAAACTGAAAAATGTTTGAAGATTTTGCTTTCCTTTGAATCACTTAATTAATATTTAGTTGTATAGGCACTGTTTCTGAGAACTGCTGTATATCTGTGTTGCATGGAGTCAACCAACTCCTGGCACCTGTGAACAGGTATTCCAGCCCAGGATGATTGGACTACATTCCACAGTTCTTCTCTATTTCTTGGTTTTGCCTCAGAAACTGCATTTTTGATGTCACCCCACAAATTTTCTATTGGATTAAGATCCGGGGATTGGGCTGGCCACTCCATAACGTCAATCTTGTTGGTCTGGAACCAAGATGTTGCACGTTTACTGGTGTGTTTGGGGTCGTTGTCTTGTTGGAACACCATTTCAAGGACATTTCCTCTTCAGCATAAGGCAGCATGACCTCTTCAAGTATTCTGATGTATTCAAACTGATCCATGATCCCTGGTATGCGATAAATAGGCCCAACACCGTAGTATGAGAAACATCCCCATATCATGATGCTTGCGCAACCATGCTTCACTGTCTTCACAGTGTACTGCGGCTTGAATTCAGAGTTTGGGGGTCGTCTGACAAACTGTCTCCGGCCACTAGGCCCAAAAAGAACAATCTTACTTTCATCAGTCCGCAAAATGTTGCGCCATTTCTCTTTAGGCCAGTCAATGTGCTCTTTGGCAAATTGTAACCTCTTCAGCACGTCTTTTTTTCAACAGTGGGACTTTGCGGGTGCTTCTTGCAGATAGCTTGGCTTCACATAGGCGTCTTCTAATTGTAACAGTACTCACAGGTAACTTTAGACCTTCTTTGATCTTCCTGGAGCTGATTGTTGGCTGAGTCCTTGCCATTTTGGCTATTCTTCTATCCATTTGAATGGTAGTTTTTCGCTTTCTTCCGCGTCTTTCAGGATTTGGTCGCCATTTTAAAGCATTTGCGATCATTTTAGCTGAGCAGCCTATCATTTTCTGCACTTCTTTATATGTTTTCCCCTCTCCAATCAACTTTTTAATTAAGGTACGCTGTTCTTCTGAACAATGTCTGGAACGACCCATTTTCCTCAGAATTTCAGAGAGAAATGCACTGTAACCAGCATGTACAACATTTGCTGCCTTCCTTCCTTAAATAAGGGCAATAAGTGCCACCTGTTTTTCAAAGAATGAATGACCTCACTAATAGAACGCCACACTGCTATTATTTTGAACATGCCCCTTTCAATTAGTGATTCAATTACACAGAATCAGCAGCATGCATGTCCTGACTGTTGGGTCTTTTGGATTTCTATTACTCTACTACACCTGCTAGTAAATTATTTGCCATGTAGAAATATCATTTCTACCAAAAACAGTGATTGATCAGGTTAGTGATGTCTGACTGCTATTATTTTGAACACAACTGTATATATATATATATATATATATATATATATATATATATATATATATATACACACAGTATATATATACGCACATATTTATATAAAATGATATAACCCCCACTGGTGTGGGAGATTGTACCGGTGTGGCACTGATCAGAACATTGCTGCTTGCCTAAACTGATATTTGGGGACAGTAGCACTAATATGACTAGCGATCAGGACACTGTTCCTAGCTGCTCTGGTCTGGTGACACTGGCACTGGTGTGATAGCAATTAGGAACACTGTTGAGGCTGCATTGGTCTGGTGACTCTGGCACTGGTGTGGCAGCAATTAGGAACACTGTTGCTGGCAGCACTGGTCTGGTGACACTGGCACTGGTGTGTTGATGGCTAGGAATACTGTTGCTGTCTGCACTGGCCTGGTAACACTTGCATTTGTGTGGCAGCAGTCAGAAACACAGTTGCTGGCTGCATGCTACTGCTGACACTGGCACTGGTGTGGCGGTGATTAGGAACACTGTTGGTGGCTGCATGCTACTGCTGACACTGGCACTGGTGTGGCGGTGATTAGGAACACTTTTGCTGACTTACACTGGTCTGGTGCCTAGCAGTTTTTATAACAAGTGGTTTAAGTGTACAACTCTTTATTCATACTGAGACACAATGGAAATCTTCAGCTACCCTTTAAATGTGCTAGGCTTCTGGTGTGTCTGTCAGGATTGTGTACTTGGCCATACCCAAAGATATGCACGTGCCATGGCATCTGTCAGGAAGATCATATACACAGCTGTACCTGAAGATATGCACGTGCGCATAACACATTTGATGCGCCTGTACACAGGATGAGGGATAAGTCAATGTGTATTCGCTAAGGCACATGTACATTAGTGTGAATGAACATGCATGTTGGTTACTGACATTTTTGTGCCCAGTGGTCTATTTAGAACTTTACAGATGTTAGGAGAATCACTGTCAGCTCTGTGATCTGTGACCCATCCTGCTTTTACATCTGTACTTTGACCTGGCTATCGACCCTGGCTTGTGACCTGACTTAGTCTTCTTTCTGTTGATTTGTTACCAGTTCTGTCCATCGGATATTGATCTTTGTCTGGCTTCTGATCCCACTTCTGTTTCCTGAAGCTTGACCTCTGCTGCTCAGTTGTTGCTGGCTTCTACCTGCTCAACTACGCTTCAAGATCTTGCAACTTTAAGTTCCTACAACAGCCTCCAGCACAGGCTTCAGTCCTGAATCAACAGTATCCAGAGCATCTTCTGAGCAGGATCTCTCACAGGCACATATGCGACTCCTTGCCCTGCTATACCCAGTCATCAATGAGGTGTGATAAAAGCCCTCGACAGCTCAGTCTCTACCAGTCTCCGCACATTTAAGGTGGAATTAGTTACCACCAGGCACACTTGACCTTAACCTGTTTATTGCTGTGTATGTCTCAGATAGGACCTTTGCTAGATCAGAGTTGAGCCCATACTATACAATGGGGCCTTAATTAAACAGTGTGGATTCCAAAAGGATTTGAAAACATCTTAAACTAACACATCTGTTTTTAATATGCAGTGTTTAAGAAGTGCTGGCTATTCCATTATCTGAATTTATACATTGCCACCGTTGGCTGTACACCTTTCTATACTGATTGCAACAGTGTGAGACAGGAAGTTCAATGTTCTAAATAAAAAGTTGACAGGTTCTAGCTCCACCTAACTCTACTAAAGCGTAACATCCTATTTCTTTGTGTGTTGCTGTTGGATAGTTCTGTCTGGTAAAATGTTGTCAGCAGTACAGGAAGTGAGGATACATTTAACGGAACCCTGGATAGCAGTAAAACCCTAAGAAGGGTTCTTCTCCTTCCGCACTCTATCCAAATCTAAAGAAAGAGAAAATGGTTTTTGCTTGACATACATTTTAAGCAACTCCCTTGAAACTGACATTTCTTCTTTGAATGTCTCTTACTGTACACGTTCCTGTGCTGGAGTTTCCAGATACTTTGCTCTATAATTGAGGGTTATTAGCACAAATGGTGGAAATATAAATCTGATAATAATAGCAAGATCACTGGATAAAGTGATATGAATTCCCCACTTTTTAAGAGTTAACTCACAATTTAAATTGTAACTAAAATCAAAACTTTTTTGTTATTATTATTTTTAGTATTAGATAGAGTAGGAAAGGGTAAAAAACATGTAAGGTGTTTAAGATTTTCAGTGTCCCCACTGGGGAGATTCACTCTTTCTGCTTGCCTTGATGATCATTGTCACCAGGACCGAAAGTGAGAGAAATTAATAAAATGTAAAAAAAAAATCTGCCAATACTCAACACTTTAATGATCTTAAGAAAGAAAGTCCATACAGTGTTTGAACAAATTTTAAAAGCTGAACATCATGGGGTTAAATGAATGAATGAATGGATGTGTGTCCATCTTAGATGCCCAATTACTGCAAATGAATTAGTATGTGACCTGCTGTTAATTCAACTGCTAGGTCTAATTTGTAACTCTTGCAACCTCTACACTACACTTGTGGGAGGAGCCCAGAAACCAAGGCACTCTAATATGTACACAGCAACCAGCTGATTGTTCATTTGCACTGGCACACACACTGTTGCTCATGGTACCATATAAAAATTAGATGCTGGAGGGGACAAGCCTGAACCATATCTTCAGAATTCCAATGCATTCAACAAGAAGGGCCGGTGCCAGACTATTTTGTGCCCTAGGCAAAACCAGCTCCTTGCTCCCCCTCCCCCCAAAAAAATTAAAATAGATAAAAAGAAAAAGAAAATAGCAGAAAATATTAAATAAACAAAATATGAAACTGCAAAATTTCCAGGCAATTGGGGAGGTAAAATGTTGTGACAGCAGGCAGCCCAGCCAACACACAGAGAGCACCTGAACTGAGCGATCCCACACAATGAAGATCCAACACAACACACCACCACCAACACTGACACAGATCAGCAGGCCCAGCTGGCACTAGAAGAGCAGGCTGTGGGATCATGATGATGTCAACTCTCACTGACGTGATCGATGGCCAGCCGGGTCACACTCACACGAGGCATCAGTTAGACATTACTATCCTCTGCAGGCACAGCTCCGCCTGTACTGATAAATGAGAATATAAGGGCTGCAACTCCACAGTGATCAGCAGTTGCCAGCCAGCTTGCAGTGAGGCACTGAGTCTGAGAGGAACACTGGAAGCAGTGGCAGCTCAGCTGCTACACTGACCCCAGACACTCGGCATCTTCCACTGTCCTTTCTTTCTCCCTTTCTGCTGCCCCTCCCCTCAACTGAAGGTTCAATCATGACATGGCAGCATCCCACACACAGAGAGTGCCGGCCTCTGCTGTGCCCAGGCGCCCGTAGGTGACATCACAAAGGACATGCAGACGTGCTTTTATTAACTGTAAGCAGAAGTTTAGTCATTTTTAGCCCCCGCATTCTCTTCTCAGAGATCACACACAGGTTCCCAATCAGTGACTTTAGCTGCAGTAAACCTGAATAGATTCAACTCACCTAATGTCAAACCATATGGCTGAGTTGGCTGAATCCATTGGAGACTTCTTTGTGTTATGCTAAATTACTTTTATATAATATCTTTAAAAAATCCTCCAAATAGCTCAGCATAACATCAGGGGCAATGTTGATTTAAATAATTTCAATGTTGACCTCATCTTCTGATATTTAGGCTGCCTTGATTTAATGGGCTTATGAGGTTTCAATGACTTTCCTGATCTACAACTTAGTAACAGGACAAAAAGCCTCTTAATCTTGACAGCAAGGCAACTAGAATTTTCAGGACCCCCAGCTGTTATTTTGAGACAAGTTTACATTAATGCTACTATAAATTATTCATTTGCACACATTCAATTATTAAAAAATTTCGATGTTGCATTGAAAATCTTAAAAAAAAAATAAATCAACCAAAATAGGCATGTTACATGTTAACGTATGCAGTATTTTAAAGCAAAGATTACAGATGACTTGCAGGACATGAAAGTACCCACTAGATGGCAACATAATCACATACAAAGTTTAGAGAAGGCTAAATAAACTACAGTTATGTGTACATAAAACTTTTCTGTTGTGTTAAAAACTCAGCAGCATCAGTATAAAATCATGAATACCTTTAAAAATGTTTAGACACTGCATTTAAAAAAAAAAATTTTGAATAAATGGTAATTGCTGCCTTTTTAAAAATGATATTGTTTTCCTTGTACATAATTATAATATTCATACCTCAACTTCCTTCTCCTCCACACCTGCTGTCACAAGACCCTAGTCTAGACCTACCATTCAGTCTTGTTGCCACCCCTCAAATGATGCGATAGATAGATAGATAGATACTGTAGATAGATAGATAGATAGATAGATAGATAGATAGATAGATATTGTTTTAAATAACTACAGTGCTGTGCAGTAAAAGCACATTGACTCCCTCTAATGCTGGGCAAGCACAACTATTGGAAACTAAAAGAACAGATAATTTTAATTGTATAACAATATATCTATAAAATTCCACAGAATAACAGAAAAAAAAATCAACAAATTTTATTGCTTTTTATATTATCGGCATCTTTGAACTGGAGGAAACAGTGTTGAGTGTTACAGGCTCAGGTATTTCTTCATGGGCTTAGTTTTGAAACCTGACGAGAGAGGAATAGAAGTCATTACATTATCTCATTTTCATATATCTAATAGAAGACATAACCAGTGCAACATGTGAACAGATAAAATAAAACTCATATGGAAGACAGACCTCAAAGTGAATCTGTAAGGAATGAAATATGAGAGCTATCATTGCAAACTTGGTCTCCAGGGCCATCATCCTAATCCTCACCTCTCTGTTCTGCAGACTTCACTAGTACCATCTTGTTCCAGATCAATGGATCACTAGTTATTAAATCCAGGATCAAGATAATGGCCCTAGAGAAGTCAATCTTGGAGATCAACTTTGCTATATTAGGATGCATATTTCTCAGAAACAAACATTTTAGTGGAAGCGCTATAAATGTGCAAAACATCATATCTAAGGAAATTAAATAAACATATACATGCACAAATTTAATGCAAAAATACTAGTTCCTTGTGCAAAAGTCTTGATTTACCACATATAGTGTGTGAAAAAGCAGTGCCACCACACAAAGAAAGCAGTTCATCCTACAAGTTTGACCCCATTCTCTAGAAAAGGAAAATAATGTTTGTGGTAAACAGCAGTTTAATTGAGGATGCCAGGTTCCTCCTACCATAAAGTATATAGAAGGCTAAAAAAATAAAAGGCCTCAATTGTATGGTCTCAATAAACATGTTGGCACAAACCAAAAACAGCATTTCAAAGAGGAACCTCATACCAACTGTGAAGCAAGGTGATGGAATTGTTATATTTTAGGTTTGTTTTGCTGCTTCAGGGCCTGGGCAGCTTGCAAATATTAATTCAGCTATGAATTCTCCATCATACCAAAGTGTGCTTGATGAGAATGTGAGGCCCTCTGCCCAAAATTTGAAGTTGAATTGGAAATAGTTGGACTGGTCTAGAAATAGAAGTTGGACTGGTCTAGTCAAAGTCCTGATTTGAATCCCACTAAATTCCCCACCACCGCCACCGCCACCACCACCACTATTACCAGAAAGTCAAAATGACACCTGGGAATTGCTTTGTATTGCAGAATGGACAGCATCCATATAAAATAAGTTGCGGCTACATTCACAGGATAAAGAAATCTCATTTCTGGTGTTGCACTCACATTGACTTTTGCTTATTTGGGATTTAATCATCGTCACGTTATGAAATATTTAGACACTTTTAAAATGTATAGTTTAAAAGTTTATATATATATATCGATTTTCTTGCAAGCTACATTACGATTTTTGTTATTTTCTTTTTGCTATTTGTGCACACTTTTTTTTAGCACAGACTCTTTCACATCTTTTTTGTAAACACCACCCTGTAGCACATAATCACTTCTCCTTTACTACCCTGCTGCTCTGTTCATTTACCAGGAGCAATAAAATGAATACCCATATAAGCTCCAAATCACTGTAATGGAAATGCATATAGCATTGAAACTGTCTTCGCACCCTATGTGATGGTGTCAGGGCCAATTCTAAGCACCAGTGTTGTCACACGAGATGAAGGAGAGAGAGTAACCTCCTCCTCAAAACTACAAAGTACAGTGTATTGTCTTTGCTTCCAAAGCTTGAATTGCGCATAGGGTAGCAAAAGAAAAGTGATCATGTTCTATGGAAGATGGGGTATGGGAAAAGCTCAGGAGCACTGCAATTTTTCTGAAAGCAAAACAAAAAAGCAGAAACTTTTCCAGAGCAGAACTCCAGGTTGTGTATCTTATATTTAATTTATGGTTATAACTAATGATCAGAAACTGGTTACAATCTGCCTAGGTTCGATTTGCTGAGGGTTAAAAAAAATCCTATTAGAAATATGGCAAACCTGAACTGAAGTTTATGGTGAACAAATCTTGTTAGTACATTTTGGCCACTTTTGGAACGAATAGGCAAGCTATTATAAAAAAAATGCCAAAGTTTTTTTTTTGTTTTTTTTAATACAGTACACTCTATATAGAGTCATTTTCATGTGACTTTAAGGGCAGCAATCAAAATCCACAAATCATTTTACTTAGTCTTAGAGCAAGGGTCTCCAAACTTTCTAAACAAAGGGCCTGTTTACTGTCCTTCAGACTTTAGGGGGGTTAGACTATGCCCAGTGGGAGTGAACAATGTCCCATCTTTTGTACTGGGGGGGAGTACTGGGGGGGGGGAACAGTTCCCCATCATTGGTGTCAGTTGCAGGAATAGTACCTGCTCATTGGTGTCAGATGGAAGAAAAGTGCCTGATTGCTGGTGTCAGTGGAAAGAGTTATTTCCCATTGTTGGGTGTCATTTGGAATGATGGTGCCCTATGGTTGATGTCAGTGGCAGGAATTATGCCCCATTGTTGATGTCAGTTGCAGGAAAAATGCCTCAAGGGCCAGATAAAGGCAAGCAAAGGGTCACATCCGGCCCACGGCAGCAGTTTGGAGACCACTGTCTTAGAGGATGCATTTATAAGGCATTATAAACTCTCCTATATGCACCATTGATCATGTAATTTCTTGATGTCATTTATTGGTCTGTACGCACAGTCTATAGTACAGTAAATCTTCACATTCCAGTGTCAGAGGTGTTTGTGTTCCTACTTGAGGCATATGGTATTACACAGGTAATGCATGACATCTATCTGAAGTTTAAGAACTGATGCTTCCTACTAATTTCCCTCAATCCCTGGGTCTCTTGGTCTCAGTTTGGCAGGTGAGAACGAAATCGTAATTAGATCAGACACATGCACAAACAGGCCAAGCAACTGACAGAAAGATTACCGTTTCATCAGTTTAGCATTCCCATATTTCTGATGCAACACATAGATATGGTGAGGCATGCAGTGGAACTATACAAAGCCATCAAACATGTATGTGGTGTTAAGAAATGGTATGATTTTCACAGGGAGCCTCAGTGACAGTGTGCTTTGACAGTACATATGTGACTGTGGAATTGACTCTTTATCCTTTACAGTCAGCTTGGCTTACATACAGGAGCAACACTTCAATCTGATTTCAGTTTACATAAAGTCTTTTTTTCAGGTAGTATTAGCCATGACAAATGCTTTATAATCTATAAAACAGTCCCTGTTCTGGCTGATGCTGTCCAATTTAATCAAACTCTCCTTAAGTATTAGGAGACTGTAGATGATACAGCAGTGAAAAAATTGGCCAGCGACAGGACACTTTAATGAAGGAAAGCAGACCAAAATGTTAAGAAAAAAAGCATAGGCAGGTGTTTCCTTTTAAGCATTAAGAGACATTCATTAGGAGTAATGATTTGATATAGAGGTCTAAAAACTGGCTAGCATTAGGGCGCTTTTAATGGCCAAGACTAGGCGGCAATGACACAAGGCACAGACATTATTTCATATGAGAATGTGTATGCCGTTTATTTTTACGACGGGAAAAGGGAGGGGTGGGATAAAAGTACGAACAATATTAGGTGGTGTGGGTCTGCACTCTCTTTGCACTTGTTCTTTCAAACTGCAGCTCCAAGAACAGATAAACAGTAAAAAGTGAAGCTTTGAGCACTTCAAATATAAAAAAAAGTGGGACTGGAAATTAGCTAAAAGAAACCATTGCCATTAAATCAACTAAAAACCCAAAGTTAAAAGAATGAATTTCACAATAATAAGACACCCCTCGTAAAAAAAAAAAAGGAAAACAAGAAGGCAGCAAACCAGTGATTGTCCAAAGAGCTAACAATTAAACTTCTGTCATAGATGGTAGTCCTAACAAGGACTATGGAGAACTCTGAACACAGGGCAAGGAATAAAAGACCTCAACACTGAAATTCAGAAAAGTAAAACACAGTTTGCTAATTGACCCTAATCTTTTGCTTTTTTGTGATTTTCCCTATAGCAGCTTTTAATATATTCATATTATGGCTGCATTGTGCCCCCCCTTTTTTTATAGTGAGGGAGTTAGTTCATCCAGAAGCCCCTTCATTATTTGCCTCTCCTTCCTAGACATGCAGTGCATTATGGTTGGAAAAAAATGTGAATTTGCCATTAGTTTGAATTTTGATTTGAATTTACTTTTCAGTTGCCAGCTATAAAAGTGCTTCTGCAGCTGTTCCTAGTACAAATGTCCACATATCTGTCATTTAAAGCCTGGTTCCTGTTGAAATCAATTTTCTAACCATCCCTCCCTCCCAGCTCCCTTTAACAGTCTAACCCATCCTCCCAGCTGAGAATATTTCCTTATCTAGTGAAGTCATTTATACTTGCCTAAGTACCCCCAGGACTTAGGTGGGAGGGGGTTTACATTTCCCCTGGAGTTGTACTTTTATTTCAAAGTACCACAGTTGTACAGCCATAACACAATTTACATATATGCACCCCAGTGAAGGTGGTTTGAACGACAAGAACATGCACCCCCCAGATCCTAGACATAAGGTTTTGCTAATCCAGAAAAGGTTAGAGCTAGATAAAATACTGGAGGTAATGACATGCATGCTACTATCCTACTGAAATTAAAATAACAAAAAGGTATTTACGTGTTTCCACAATATCTCATACCTTCAAACTATCTTTCATAGTTGTTGAAATGTTGTGCATAGGATCTTCACATTGCTCACCATATGTAGGTATATTTCCAAAGTGTATACTCTGCAACTAGAGTCAAGACATATTTTACCTAAAAAATCTGCTTATTCATCACAAAGGCCACACTAAATTAATTCACATTTACATATTGTTATTATTACTATCTTGTATTATGGCAAAGATCTGAAATATATAAAATGTTTAACAGAAAGTTTAAAATATGAAAAGTTTGTGTTCTTTACAATTCTTAAGAAAGCAGTAGCAGCCAATTACAGTCAATCTATACAAATAAAATGATTTCAACAATGGCACACAGATACAATACCCTTCCAGACAATGTTTTACCAGTCTTGACACCCTGTACTTACAATGTAATGATGTAGAGAGTGACACTAATTATGTCTGTGTTCATCTTCTTGCAGCAGTGGGCGATGCGCAATAATGCAGAGAGTGACTCTTTGCATGACACAACCAACTTGAAGGTAGCTCCTGCTTGTAAATGTTATTGAAATAATCCATTGTTTTTTAAAATAACTAAAACATTAGAATTTGTTTATACCACAATGCGCATTATAGTATATGTCACAACATGCATAAAATGCACCTTTTTATTGCACACCGCATATACAGTATGTGTTGTGGTGCATTGCCATTAATTATCAACATCCAAATGCAATTGCTCTGTGGGTTGCAGGGCGCTACATTTTTTAAAACACAGAAACCTATTTTTTTTTGTGCTTTCACAGCCCATTTAAAAAAAAGGGGTTGCCTAATGCTTTTCGCCTCTACACATGAAAAGGCGTGTGTTAAACACAGTTGAAGACAATTACCCATAAACGTGATCTGCACAACTGACGTAGCTCTAAAATCTTGACTTTATTCAGTAAACCACAGCCTAAAAAGTTACAATAACAGTCAGTTGACGCATTTCTGCCTGCATGGCTTTAGCCATAAGTTATTACTAAAGCCATCAACTTCAGCCGTATCTTCAGCTGTGTGACTGAGGATCGGGGACCTGCTGGCTCGATGAAAGGAGGTCTCTATGAGTAGTAGCACCGTTTTTTGTTTTTTTATTTACTATAGGCAAAAAGACCGTGCACTTTGCAAGTGCAGTTGCTCCAAAGTTTAGTAAAAAACATTCACTGGAAAATTCACCCAGTGAAACCTTTACTAACAGTTGCTCATGTAAAATTTGACTGTATTTGCCTAGCATTCCACAGTTACACACATTATTTCTGTAGTGCCCCATACAGCACATGATATCACCATAGCAAATGAGCAGTGAGCATACAACCCCCCCTGCTATGTTGATACCTGTCTGCATGCATATTTTTTAGAGGAACCCCTCTCAAAGAACCCAGACACCCCAATGCAAGCTGGTATAAACAGGACTGCTTGATTGCCACTCCCCTGCGATGAGGATACCAGTCCACAAGGCTGCCTAGTCCCAGGATACAGGAGAGGGTGGGCAATCTTTTTCTAATTTGTTTATATCGATAATAGAATGAGATTTAATGGTTAATTAACAATAACCATGATTGCTGCTGACAGACTCATCCACCTTACCAACCGTTCAGTGTCTGCTACCCCTCTCTGCCAATCCCTCCACTGGCTTCTGCTCACCCAACAAATTAAATTCAAAATACTAACAACGTACAAAGCCATCCACAGCTCTGCTCCCAGCTACATCACTAACCTAGTTTCAGATTACCAACCAAATAGTTCTCTTTGTTCCTGCCAAAAACCTCCTGCTCTCTAGCTCCCTTGTCACCTCCTCCCATGCTTATCTCCAGGTATACTCCCAAGCCTCTCCCATCCTATGGAACTTCTTACTCAAATCTGTCCAACTATCTCCTTCTCTTTAACCGCTTCCATACAGGGCACTTTGACCCCCTTCCTTCTCAGACCATTTTTTAAGGTTTCAGCGCTCTCACACTTTGAATGACAATTGCGCGGTCATACAACATTGTACCCAAACTAAAATTTTATCATTTTCTTTACACAACTAGAGCTTTCTTTTGGTGGTATTTAACCATTTCAATACCGGGCACTTTTACCCCCTTCCTGCCCAGGCCATTTTTCAGGTTTCAGCGCTCTCACACTTTGAATGACAATTGTGCGGTCATACAACACTGTACCCAAACTAAAATGTTATCATTTTCTTCACACAACTAGAGCTTTCTTTTGGTGGTATTTAATCAACACTGGGGTTTTTATTTTTTGCTAAATTAACAAAAAAAAAAGAAAATATTGAAAAAAAAACATGTTTTTCTTTGTTTCTGTTATAAAAGTTTGCAAATAAATAATTGTTCTTCATAAATTTAGGCCGAGATGTATTCTGCTACATGTCTTTGGTGAAAATAACCCAAATTAGGATGTATTATTTAGTTTGTAGGAAAGTTATAGAGTTCACAAACTATAGTATATAACTGAAAATTGATCAATCCTGAAGTACTGACAGCTAATCTAATTTCTTGTCAGAACAGTACAGATATCCCCCAAATGATCACTTTTTGCAAAGTAGACAATCCAACGTATTTCATAAGAGGCATGGCGAGTCTTTTGAAGTTGTAATTTTTTTGTCATAATTTTTCAGAAAATGAAAAAATTAAAACATTTTTCACTATTTTTTTTTTTACATACTGTCAGCAGTGCAGTACAGCATCATCATATAACTGGCATGGTGGTGATCAGGGACACTGACTGGTGACAGTACGAAAAAAAAAATTTGATAATGTTTTGTAATTTTTTTTATTAGTTTTAATTTTGTATTACATTTTTTTCTATTTTTTTAAGATTTGTTTTTCATATTGCACTATGACCAAAGTAGTACAATGTTACCATAGTAACATTGAACTACTTTGGGGAGGTGATCAGTATTTTTTTTTTTTACACAATTTGCTTATAGCAAAGAATTACTTTGCTATAAGCAAGCATTTACCTGAATGACATCGATTCATTCAGGGGTTTTTTTTTTGTGCTTAGCTGTGATTTGGCCACGGCTAATCACATGACACAACTGGGCTGTGATTGGCCCAGCCTGTGCATGTGATCGCTGTGACCATTCACAGCTAGACACATTTGTATACAATGGATGGCATGAAAGGAAGCCATCCATTGTATACAACTGTCATGTGACCTGCTGTGATTGGTCACAGCTGGTCAAATGGTACTGGAAATGGGGCGGTACACAGATGTGTCATTGGCCGTGCCTGAAGTACACGGCCGGTGACAGATCGCGCCACAGAGCGACCGCACTGCGCATGCCTGAAAGGACCCCATATTGCGTCCACCCGGAGGGACGAGCTGCTCGCCCGGCCGCCATCTTGCTATAGGTCGGACGGCAACTGGTTAAAGAAGCCTATCCTGCTTCCAGCTAATACACCGTGTTTTTACTTTCTCCATCAACTCATCCCCCACAGTTATTACCTTTTGGATCACTTGATCCTCTCTCTTAGATTGTAAGCTCTAACAAACAGGGCCCTCTGTTTCCTCTTGTACCAAATTGTATTGTAATGTTATATAAATCCTGTATAATAATAATGTTATAATGTTTGAATAAATATAAATGTAATAAATTAAGAGCTAAATTAAATTAATTTTGCTGAAAAATGGGATTGCAATGTGAAAAAGCAGAGAAGGTAACATTTACCCTTTACTTACACAAGGTGAATATGATAGACTTTTTCCTACTGAACAAATGTTCCTGAAGGTCAAGAAATGAAATTTTCACTGGAGCAACCTTGGGTCAACTTTCACTAATCTGACTTAACACAAAGTGTAAATGTTCACCAAAGCATTTTGGGTGAATGTCCAGATACTGGTTATTGCAGATCATAGAAATAAGACTTTATCTTGCCTCATATGTGGGTAATGTAATGAACACTGCATCATTTCTTTCCCCTAAGCTGGAACTTTCCAAGTATGTTCATTTAGCCTGTTTCAAATCAATGAATAACAAGGTAAATCTTTTAAATGTGCATATGGCCAAAGACCTGGAGAGCACGGTATGGAAAAAACTGGGGGGATTTTCTTTCACTTCCAGTTTCAGAGTTACAACAGAATATGAGAGGAAATCTCTCCAATGTTAACGGAAATAACATTTTAGATATACATTATATTGATAAAAGAATTGGGACGCCTGCCTTTACACGCACATGAACTTTAATGGCATCCCAGTCTTAGTATGTAGGGTTCAATATTGAGTTGGCCCACCCTTTGCAACTATAACAGCTTCAACTCTTCTGGGAAGGCTGTCCACAAGGTTTAGGAGTGTGTCTATGGTAATGTTTGACCATTCTTCCAGAAGTGCATTTGTGAGGTCAGGCACTGATGTCGGACGAGAAGACCTGTCTTGCAGTCTCCGCTCTAATTCATCCCAAAGGTGTTCTTTCAGGTTGAGGTCAGGACTCGATCAGATCAAGCTCCTGCACCCCAAACTTGCTCATCCATGTCTTTATGGACCTTGCTTTGTGTACTGATACACAGTCATATTGGAACAGGAAGGGGCCATCCCCAAACTGTTCCCTCAAAGTTGGGAGCATGAAATTGTTCAAAATGTCTTGGTATACTGACACCTTAAGAGTACCTTTCACTGGAACTAAGGGGCCAAGCCCAACCCCTAAAAAGCAACCCCACACCAAAATCCCCCCTCCAGCAAACTTTACACTTGGCACAATGCAGTCAGGCAAGTACCGTTCTCCTGGCAACTCAGACATATCCATTGGATTGCCAGATAGAGAAGCGTGATGAGAACAAACAACAGCAACACAAATTCCATTATGTAAGCATTAAAAATACTACTTACCTTAGGTAACAACAATTGTTTGAAATAGTTTACACCCAAACATTTTTCAGTAGGGTCCTGATGGTTAGTAAGTGATTTAAGTCTGCAGAAAACAATATAGTTAATTACTAACTGTGCATTGCTTTTCTAATGCAGTCTCTGTGACATTAACATTACATGAATTAGCTTCACAGAAGTGTCTCAGAAGTCCATGAACACACGCAAAAAAATAAAAATGACACCCCAAAACATTTTTTTTATATATTGCATGCATACAGATTCAGACCAGTTTTTATTTGCATCTAAAATACTTTTTCACTGGCTGTGAATATGATTCTATTCAACTCTATATGTACCTCGCCTACAACATGCCCAGGAGGCTTTGACCCTAGCTTCACACATATTTCAGAGCATCTTCCGGTTTGCAGAAACACACAACAATTCATTGACCGTGATTTCCTTTGGATCTTCACATCTGTGCGTTTTGAGCCAGTGTGGATTTTTGAAAGGTTTGGGACTTTTTTTCCCTCAATACATTGTATTTTGCATGTAATTGACTTCAATAGAACCGCACTGAAAGCACAAATATTGCATTTTTGATACGTTCTTTCTGCATTTTGCGTGTTGGGTGACTTCAAGGAGGGGGTTGCAACTGTGTCCTTAACCACTAGCCGAATGACGGCTTCACTGTGGTTGGCCAGTTCTGGGTGAACGTCATATGACGTCCTCCCAGAACGCACTCTCCTGCACACCCCTGGAGCCGCGCACCCGGCAATCTCCGTGATCGCATGTATCCAATAACACAGTGATCACCGGGAAATGCAATTGCCGGTTATCGGCTGCACTTTCCTCGCGCTGTCACAGAGTGAGGAGAGTACTGCTCAGAACCGGCAGTTGTCAAAGGAGGGATCGGCACCGATCATCAGGGCACTGATGATCCATGCCCTGATGATCGGTGCCCAGCAGTGCTACCCACCTGTGCCCATCAGTGTCATCCACCAGTGCCCATCAGTGCAGCCCAGCAGTGCCATCCATCAGTGCTGCCCAGCATTGCCACCCATCAGTGCCCAGCACTGCCGCCAGTCAGTGCCCAGCAGTGCCACCAGTCAGTGTTGCCAGTCAGTGCCCATTAGTGTTGCCTATCAGTGCCCATCATCAGTGCCAGCTAATCAGTGCCGCCTATCAGTGCCACCTATCAGTGCTGCCTATCAGTGCTCATCAGTGCTGCCTATCCATGACACCTCATCAGTACCGCCTATTAGTGCCTATCAGTGCAGCCTCATCAACGTACATCAGTGAAGGAGAAGAATTACCTGTTTGCACAATTTGATAATAGAAACAAAGCAAAACGTTTTTTTTTACATTTTTTGCTCTTTTTTTGTTTATAGTGCAAAAAAAACCACCCAGCGGCAAGTAAATACCACCAATAGAAAGCTCTATTTGTGTTAAAAAAATTATAAAAATTTCATATGGGTACAGTGTTGCATGACCGCGCAATTGTCATTCAAACTGCGACAGCGCTGAAAATAGGCCTGGTAAGGAAGGGGGTATAAGTGCCTGGTAGGCAAGTGGTTAACAACCATTGAACCATCAGCTGTCTGCGGGGAGCGCTGCTGACAGCTGAATATAAACAAACCTATTGTCGGCAATTAAAAGAATAAAAAGAAAAATCGGGAAAAAAAACAGCGTGGGGTTCCCCTCCCCCCCAATCTATACCAGGCCTTTGGGTCTGTATGGAGTTTAAGGGGAACCGCAGGCCAAAATGAAAAAAAAAAATGGTGTGAGGTTCCATCCCACAATCCGTACCTGACCCTAATCTGAGCATACAGCCTGGCAGGTCAGAAAAGTGGGGACGAGCGAGCGCACCCCCTGCTTCTGAATTCACATGTCCTCAACATGGGGAGGTGCCCATGTTGGAGAGGAAAAGGGTCTCTTCTCCATAACCCTGGGCTGTGGTTGTGGGGGTCTGCAGGGGGGTGACTTATCAAAATCTGGTGACGTCATTGACCGGGGCATGCTGGATCAATGACGCCATGAGGTGGCTTTGCCCCTTGGCTGATTTAATAGCTGTCAGATGGCGGGAGCCTTTGTTAGCAGTGGAGCTCTTTTTTTTTTCTGGTTGGTGGCAAGCAGTGAGGGACCAAATTGGCATACAGAGCAAATTCAGAAGGCAGGCCAAGGTCAGTAACAGCCGGCAAAGCAGTACAGAAATGGGCAAAGGCAAGTCCAGTAAACAGCGAATGAAGGGGAGAGAACAATGTTCTTGGACAACTTGCCAACAACTGAAGTAACCTGTCTAACAGTATGTGTTTATAACAGGGGTTTAGTTAGCACACATTTGCAAATACATACGTAGGCCACAGAGCCACGTCACGGCACCCTGATAATCTGTGGTCCTAACTTTACAATTTCTGAGAGCCCCCATAGTAGAGGCACATGTATTTAATAGATAGATCAAGGGCAGGTGGACCTGAGGGAGCCCACCCCTCTTAAAGGCAAAGGAGTGCACAGGACCCTAGCATATAGCACAGTGGCAGCCAGGACATCCTAGTGCACCCACGTAACAAAACTCCAACATGCAAATAAAAAGATGGCCACCGCCCAAGTCTATAACTGGCTTATATAGCAAGGACACATAAACAGGCATCACAAACCCCTGTTATAAACACATACTGTTAGACAGGTTAATTCGGTTGTTGGCAAGCTGGCTGGCAAGTTGTCCAAGAACATTGTTCTCTCCCCTTCATTCGCTATGTGATGCCTGTTTATGTGTCCTTGCTATATAAGCCAGTTATAGACTTGGGCGGTGGCCATCTTTTTATTTGCAAGTCCAGTAAACAGGCTGAGATCAGAGTAATCAGGTGAACAGAGTTTAGGCAGGAGCAGAAGTGAAGTCCAAGGGAAAGCCAGATCATACACAGGTAAACAGGTACAGCAGATCTCAGGAACACAGGAACAAACTGAAGAACATTCAGCAACTGCTTATAATGACAGACTAGTTAAAATAGGCCTTTTGGCACCAAGTGTGCTCGCTAATTGGCATACGTGCGCCCGTTTGCATGTTCACACAAACGTGGGCATGATGAACTGGAATTGCATGTCTATTGCTTCTTCGCTCAGAAGTATGAGTATGTGAGCAATGCATACACATATGAACATAAACCTATACTGGTTTTCTGATGCTAGGAAACTGGTTTACCTTACACCAGGGTTGTGGGGCACTCGCTCTTCCCCCTTCCTTTCCTGACCTGCCAGGCTACATGCTCGAATAAGGGTCTGGCATAGATTTTGGAACTGACCATTGTTTTAATTGCCGGCAATGGGTTTGTTTATATTCAACTGTCAACTTAGATAAGCCAACTCCCTTATGATAAAGGGAGGGCACAAATCAGCCATAGTGTCAGTGTATTGAAAGTAGAGGTGAACACAATAGAAAAATTTGTTTCGTTTCGAATTCAATCATGAAGAATTTTTTTTTCCGTCATATTTGTTATTTTAAAATGATTTGTTTTTGGAATTTGTTTCGTATATTCGAATTTGTTTCGTATATTCGTTATTTTCAAATCGATTTGAAATTCGATTTTTGAATTTTAGAAGATGGCCATATTTTATTTAACTCTATTCGAACTTCGGTAGACAGTTATATTCTATTTTATTCTATTCTATTCGAAATTAGAATTCCGGAAGACGGCTATATTCTTTAGATTTTATTTTGTTCTATTCAAACTTTAGAAGACAGCTATATTCTTTCTATTCTATACAAAATTCTAATTTCAGAAGACTGTTATATTACTTCTATTTCAATTTATATTCTATTCAAAATTCAAATTTCGGAAGACAGCTATATTCTTTCTATTTTATTCTATTCGAAATTCAAATTTCAAAATTCGAATTTCAAAAGACAGCTATATTCTTTCTGTTTTATTTTATTCCATTCAAACTTTAGAAGACAGCTATATTCATTCTGTACAAAATTCAAATTTCGGAAGACAATTATATTCTATTTCAATTTATATTCTATTCGAAATTTAAATTTCAGAAGAAGGCTATATTCTATTTTATTCTATTCAAAATTTGATGTTCGGAAGACAGCTATATTCTACTTTATTCTATTCGAAATTAGAAATTCAAATTTCAGAAGACGCCTATATTCTATTTAAAATTCAAAGTTCAGAATGCAGCTATATTCTATTTTATTCTATTCTAATTTCAAAATTCGAATTTTGGAAGATGGCTAGATTCTATTTTATTCTATTCGAAATTCAAATTTCAGAAGACGGATATATTCTATTCTATTCTATCTTTTTCTGTTCTATTCTATTTTTTTTCTATTCTATTCTTTTATTTTCTATTCTATTTTATATATATGCTAGTCTGTTGTATTCATTTCTATTCTATTCTGTTCTATTCCATTTTATTCTATTAAACATTATTCTCTTTTATTCTATTCTTTTATTTTCATTCTCTTCCATAAAGCAGGAATTTTTTAAGTGGGAATCATCATCTATTCTCACTTTTATACCTTACTGTGTTTATTGCAATATGTTTTCATTTCAAATTCATTTGCAAATTCAAATTCATTTTTTTATTCAAATTAATTTTCAAATTATCATAATTTGTTTAATTATAATTTATTTTAGCTTTGTCAAACTTTGTTACTATTGTGATTTGGAAATTTGGAGACACCTGAATCTCCAAATAACAAAAATTCTGTCCGAATTTCGATTCCTAACAAAATGAATTGCACATATCTAATTGGAAGCTGCTGTAGAGGAAGCATAGCGAAAGCTGACAAACTGCATAGGGAGAAAGTAGTTCAGTTAGCAAAACTAACTCTGATTGTTAGCTCTTTGCCAAATGCCTTTTTTTGCTTTTATTATTGAGGGCTTTTCTGTCTTTCATTTTATTTTGTGTTTTGCATTTTGTTTTTTTAATTTTCAGCAAAACTTCCCTTCATTAAAAAGTAGATTTTGGTTTTAGGGGTGGTGTCTCTGGAGTTTTAACTTTTTTTTCTATTTTTCTATTTATTTTTTTTAGTTGCAGGTACACATAGCTGATCATATGCTATCATATATTAATCATCTGCTCTTGGAGCTGCCTTTTGTTCACAGCATGCCACTGCATCATTACTGATACTGTAAAGCAGCCTTTCTCAACCTTTTCAACACAGAAGAACCCTTGAAATAACTTTCTGGTCTCAGGAAACCCGTGCTAAAAATGACTCTAGCTACAACTCGTGATGGTGATTAGTGTGATGGTCAGTGGGAAGAATGCTCCTTACATTTGTGGTCATTGGGAAGAATTACCTCCTTATAGATAGCTAAAAAGATCAATGGTGTCAGTGGGAAGGAATCTGAGAGGCAGACATTGCACATTAGGAACCCTTAGGAACCTCTGGAGGAACCCTAGTTGAGAACCCCTGCTGTAAAGTGTCATCAGATGTAAAACATTTTAACTACTTACTTATTGCTGCCATCTGTTAGTGGAAGTTCAGAATTCGTCTGGATAGGTTTGCTTGATTTGAACTGCAAAGGCAGCTCTTTTATATCACAGGGTAGAGTAAATTCAGATGGATTAATCAGCTTGAAAGTGTTTCTCTGTCCAAAATAGCCAATGTAACTTCCTCTCGAAGCATGCCATATTCTACAAAAACAGTGCCATTAAATCTTGCCAGGACATAGCTCAGGAGTAAGAAGAAAAGACGGCCAACTATAATACTGTATAAACCTACCTAATGGAGTCATCCTCTGAAGCAGATACTACAACATTTTTATTGTCCTCATAAAACAGGCTGGTGATTTCCATAGAATGTGCCCACCAGCAAAGTTCTTCTTTTAACATCTTAAGGAATAATATTAAATGAAGTATTATGTTAGACTTTAGAGCATTAACATTTGGTTGTATACTGTTCATTTACTTCTACTCTAGGCAATAAAGACTACTGATTCTTAAGTAAAATAACCCATAGCAACCAATCAGCATTAATCAGGTAGTGGTATCACTTTAGCACTGAGAATCCTTAGGAATTATCAGTTAAAGGAATTGTACACTTTTAAATGATTTTGTTGTTTTAACTAGGTATTAGACTTCGTTCACACCAGAGGTGCATTAAAACGGATTTGAACATAAATGTCTCTGCAAGGACACAAAGAAAACAGTTGTTTTCTAGGCACCCTGTTCACGCCACAATGTTGGTCATGAACAGTTTTGCAGAGAAAAAAAAATCATACATGATACCAGTGTTGTGTTGTCAACAGGGCACCTAGAAAAAATAGTTTTCTTTGTGCCCTTGCAGGGATAAGTGCAGAAAAAACACACATGTTGTGAACAAGGCCAGCCATACATAGGTTAATTTTAGAACAATTTTTCATTTAAAAATCGGACATAAGAATAATCGGCCGATTTTCGCTTTGTTAGTGGGGCAATGACACCATCCGATTTTAGAGGTTCCTCCCCATTTTGTTTATCGGGCATGCTGAAATATTTGTGAAAAACAATGATTTTCGAAATCATTGGTGGCACCATCGGATTACAAAACAAACGATGTTTTCAATTTTCGATCAAAAAATCATTTGGAATTCGACCCATGTTTGGCCTGCTTTAGTGTAGTTATATTCCCTGTGTTGTTTGTTTGCCTTACCTTAAACTTATGGGCTCACATGTTGTGGCTGCAGTTTGCAGTGCCATGACTGATCAATTCCATTATGCCCATGTCTTGCTTCAGCTACCTTGTCCCTATCAGCTAAAGGGACAAAACAACATCCTGTTTCGAACACACAGCATCCAATGCATGTCTTGTCATCTGCTCTCTGTCACACCACAAATGTGGGAGTGATAATGTTAATACTTGGCATTACCTAAGGCTCCAATTACACTTGTGTGATTTTCATTGCGACCTTACAGTGCGACTTTGATGCGGCTTTGGACGATTGCGGCTTTGACCAAGGATAATTGTTTGTGCTGTACAAAATCGCACACAAGTCACATATATATGATTCAGATGCGACTTTGGAAGATTTACATTGCAGTCTATGGCCCTCAAGTCGCAAGAAAGTCAGATCAAAGTAGTGCAGGAACTACTTTCAAGTCGCTACAACTTGAAGTCGCACAGATATGAATGGTACTCATTGGAAAGCATGAGGTGCAAGTCGCACAAGTGTGAATGGGCTCTTAACCTGATTTTTTTTTAAACATATATAAGCAAAGCATTTTAATATTTTAATGATAATAATATTACTATTATTACTGTTAATATTATTATATTAATAATAACAAAGTCATGAGTTCAGATGGATGAAAATCTATTTATGTAGTTTATGTGGGACCCTTCACTTTTCCCCAAAGTGCATGAATGTGTTTTTAATAAAATTGACTTACCAGAATTATTTTTTTATCGGCTTCTTGAATTTTATAAAGCTTCCACAATCTTATGTAACCCTCTGTTAATAATGGAATATTGATTAGAACTTTGTGCTGTCATCTCTAGGCCAATAAGTATGGCTTGTTTACTTAGATAAATAAGTAGACTATTGTAACCAAAATATTAATATACAATTTTAGCATATATGAATGTGTTATTTTCTAAGCCCAGCAAAGGGATGTGCAGTCATAAACATGTAGTATACATATAAGGTGTAAACTTATAGTGCATTTACAAACATTGTGCTGTGCTACCACAGCATGTTTGAATTTCATTCTATGCCCATGAAATACTTAGAAAGATGGGCATACTACGTAGGTAGAGGAAACTGTACAGGCTGTAAGTGAAATCCAGTAACACATGGCTATAATTATGTCTGCTTTATCCAGATCATGGTAAAGCTAGTACTAGTTAGTCACCTTTATCTGGACTTTAATTGTTCTGCAGCTCATTCCTGTACAGTGGAATGAATGTCAGGAATGTCTGTTAGCATTGCTAGCCACAGGGATACCTCAGTCAGCTTAATCCAGTAATCACTGAATTATTGGAAGGAGCTGACTGTCCAAGAATACAATCAGAAATGTGGAGGTTTGGGAAGGTTTGGGAAATTCACCCTGTTCCAATGGTATAGTCCAAGCATCATGATGCCAAGTAGTTTGGGACAGGTGTTTTAAAAGTTAAGTATGTGTCTCCCAATATACCTGTTTGTTTAGGTAATATTTAAGGTATATGTAAACCCTGTCACTAAAATCTCATATGAGCTTCAATGTATTCATTTCAAAAGGTTCTTTTTAATGTCTAAAATCTTCCATGAAGATCATGGGCTGAAAATGCTCTGTCCCAGTATCCATAATGTGTTCCTGCATTGTCACCCATTGTTTCTCCCAGTGGAGAGTGTGTAAAAGGGTGACTTTTTTCTTTTGTTTCCAAAAAGAATTTTATTAGAAAAATTAAGGCAGATCAATGTACATACAAATATGTATTACAGTCCGAACATAGACACAATATGCAGCATCCTGTTTCGCAGACGGGCTATGGGTTTGAATTGTAGTACAAATCGAGGTGAGGTATATCTTTATATCAAAGGTGTATAGCAAACCAGCAGATACAAAGAGTGTAATAGATAAATCGTTATAAGTATATTAATTTCTGACCTATCTACTTGTACGCCCTTAAGTTGAGGGAATGTGAAGTACTGGGAAAGAATAGCACATGATGATGTGTGCGTTATGATTTGTGCCCATTTCGGGAGCGTGTGATCCACGTGAAATTAGTCACACCTGTATGAGAGATTAAATGCTATATTTTGTTGGGGAAATATGAATGAGGAAAGCGTACAAAAGGTGTGAGATAAAAAGAAGTCAGAGAGGTGAATAGATAGAAGAAGAGATGTAGAGTGAGGTAGTAGGGGGGAATATGAGGTTAAAAAAATAAATAAATAAAAAAGGGGGGGGGACGGGGGGAATGGGTAAGGAGTAGGGGGGATGTTAGAATGGGTAGCTGCAGATAAAACAAATCACATCGTTTTATACGAGCCAGAAAGATAGCTATATAGCTTAGGATTTAATATGTGCAAGATCATTTAATCGGGCAATATGTGGGTCAAGGACCTGAAAGGTAGGTTATGGTGTTGAATCTCAATCCATCTAAATGTGCATTAAATGCGTCACTGGTGGATAGGGTATCTTTTGAGATAACATTGTGTCCAATTATTTAGTCAGGGGGTGTAGGCTGGTCATGCAATAATAGGTGATAGGTATTGGTGGTTTTGAAATGACTCAAACAAGCACATTTTCTTTAACTCTGATTTTCTGTTTTGAACATGCATCATCTTATCAATTAAAAATATGGATAAATATTTAATATACATGCCCTGCTAAACATATTGTATCATTTTAGGTCATCTCTAGTCACTGTTCAAGTTACACTTGGGAATTTTGTCTATTTAGCAAAAATAAAACAATAAAAATAGAAAGGCCACAACTGGCACCATAATTGACCACACAGTACTGACAGCAAAACAAAACACAAAATATAAAACCTATCAAAGACCCCTGCCCACAACGCCAACCCCCACCCACCTCTGTGCAATACCACCCCATTTTGCAAGGACAATTGAATACCGTATATATAGGATAGACCATAGTGCATGTCCTACAAGACTAGGTATAACCCTATTCGGTCATAACAGAGAGGATCCTCATAACATCAAACAAAATTAGAGTTATAATTTTAATGTGTATCACAGTATCAAAAAAAAATAGTACACGCACAGCCTCATAAGACAAAGATTCAGAAGGATGGAATAGGAAAATTTGAGCAGTAAATAATCTAACAGCTTTTAGAAACCTAAGCAAAACTTCACAAACACATACCAACCTTTGTTGCCTGTTATGATGACATTAGCACACTTATCTGCACACAGAGCTGTTATTGGAATGGGAGGGTGCTTTGTAAATAGTATTTCTTTGCTTAACAAGTCACCCTGAAAAGTAATACATTTAAATATTTATTATGAAACCCTCTTGCAATATTGATATTTTATACCAAGGCCAGAATGTTACATTTAGTTAAAAAATGTAATATATATTTATTCTGTTCAAATCCCAACAACTGCACTACCTGCCTGCAGTTTTCATGTTCTTCTTGTTCCTGTGTGGGTTTCCACTAGGTACTCCGGTTTCCTCCCGCACTCCAAAGACATGCTGGTAGGTTAATTTGCTCCTGTTTAAGTTGACCCTAGTATGTATGGATGTGAGCTAGGGACCTTAGATTGTAAGCCCCTTAAGGGCAGGGACTGATATGAATGTACAATATGGGAGAGATTTACTTGAACTTGTGCACACAGAATCTGGTGCAGCTGTGCATGGTAGACAAACAGCTCCTAATTTCAGCTTGTTCAGTTAAGCTTTGACAATAAAACCTGGAAGTTGATTAGTTACTGTACAGAACTGCACCAGATTTTTCACACTTCAGCTTTAGCAAATCTCCCCCCTATATGTGTAAATTGTTGACACTATATAAATAAATAATGTATATATATATATATATATATATATATATATATACATACATACACACACATACACATATATACACACACACACTATATTCCCAAAAGAATGAGTCGCTCTCAGGAGCTCAGTGAATTCAAGCGTGGTACCATGATAGATTGCAACATGTGCAATAAGTCCATCCATGACATTTTCTTCCTACTAAATATTCCACGCTCAACTGTTAGTGGTATTATAACAAAGTGGAAGCAACTGGGAACAACAGCAACTCAGCCACCAAGTGGTAGGCCTCGTAAAATGACAAAGCGAGGTCAGCGCATGCTGAAGTGCACAGAAGTCACCAACTGTCTGCAGAGTCAATAGCTAAAGACCTCCAAACTTCATGTGGCCTTCAGATTAGTACAACAACAGTGCGTAGAGAGCTTTGTGAAATGGGTTTCCATGGCCGAGCAGCTGCATCCAAGCCTTACATCACCAAGTGCAATGCAAAGTGTTGGATGCAGTGGCATAAAGCACGCCGCCACTGAACTCAAGAGCAGTGAAGACGTGTTCTCTGGAGTGACAAATCACTCTTCACTGTCTAGCAATCCGATGGACGTGTCTGGGTTTGGCAGTTGCCAGGAGACCGGTACTTACCTGACTGCATTGCGCCAAGTGTAAAGTTTGGTGGAGGGAGGATTATGGTGTGTTGTTGTTTTTTAGGAGTTGGGCTTGGCCACTTAGTTCCAGTGAAGGGAACTCCTAAGGGATCAGCATACCAAGACATATTGGACAATTTCATGCTCCCAACTTTGTGGGAACAGTTTGGGAATGATCCCTTCCTGTTCCAACATGACTGCGCATCAGTGCACAAAGCAAGGTCCCTTGGATGAGTGAGTTTGGGGTGGAGGAACTTGACTGGCCTGCACAGAGTCCTGACCTCAACTCGATAGAACACATTTGGGATGAATTAGAGCGGAGACTGCGAGCTATGCCTTCTCGTCCGACATTAGTGCCTGACCTCACAAATGCGTTTCTGGAAGAATGGTCAAACTTTCCCATAGACACACTCCTAAACCTTGTGGACAGCCTTCCCAGAAGAGTTGAAGCTGTTATAGCTGCAAAGGGTGGGCCAACTCAATATTGAACCCTACGGACTAAGACTGGGATGCCATTAAAGTTCATGTGCGTGGAAAGGTAGGCATCCCAATACTTTTGGCAATATAATATATATATATATATATTTATTTATTCAAACTTCTGGACCCTTATCCCTCTTTTGTCACTTTCAGACTAGTTTTCTGCCCTCCTCTGATGACATGCAGGAAGTCCTGCACCAATACATTCAGCACTCTACAGAAAATCCTTTCGGTTTACATGTTGCCATGTTTTCCCCGCTACCTTGCATGATTTGTTGTGCAAATGTAGCCTTTGTACAAAAGCAAGTCAAATGTCTGAAAAAGGACAACATAAGAATATTTGTGAACAGAATATTTTGCCAAGGAAAAGTGAGAAAATTTTCCTTTAAGTGGTTGTAAAAACTCAAGGTTTTCTACCTTCATGCATTTTATGCATGAAGGTGAAAAACCTTCTCTGTGCAGCCCCCTTTCGATCCAGTGATGTGCACTGGAGTCTTAGCAAACGTGGGACTCCCTCTCCTCATTCGCTGAGACAGCAGTAGGAGCCATTGGCTCCTATTGCTGCCAATCGCAGCCAGTGAGCCAATGAGAAGAGAGAGGGGACAGGGCCAAGCCATGGCTCTGTGTGTGAATGGACACACGGAGCAGTGGGTGCCCCCATAGCAAGCTGCTTGCTGTGGGGGCACCCGACAGGAGGGAGAGGCCAAGAGGGGGACCTAAGAACAGGAGGATCTGGGGTGCTCTGTGCAAAACCACTGCACACAGGAGGTAAGTATGATGTGTTTGTTATTTTTTTAAAAAATGTAAGCCTTTAATATCACTTTAAAGTGGAGTTCAAGTGAAAATAAAAAACAATAAAAGTCAGCAGGTCCAAAAACTAGCTGGGTACTCACTGTGCATGTGTGAGTAGGGCTGCGTTTTGTGAATGGTGTCGTAGTCTTCTGGGACCTGTCACATGTCCCAGAAGACTACAGGGAGGACAACTTCGACTTCCAATCACTTAGGTGATCGCAGCAGAAGTCAGAGCGGGTACCTATCATTGACAAATTGCCAGGTACCCGCTCCCCAAAGGTGCCAATCCTTAACAGGGAGCAGAGGAGCAGTCCTTAAAGTGGAACTTCCCCTTTTGGGTGGAGCTCTGCTTTAAGCAAGAATCATGAGAATGTACTTGACTACAATAAATGTCTGGAGGCTGTGATTTCTTGCCAAAGAGGGTATTATCAAGCACACACTGAAAGGGTGTCTTAGTGCTTTCATATCTCACACTTTGTGGTAGATTTACTAAAACCGGATAGTGCAAAATCTGGTGCAGGTCCGCATAGAAACCAATCAGCTTTCAGATTTTATTGTCAAAACTTAACTGAACAAGCTGAAGCTAGAAGCTGATTTGCTACAATGCACAGCTGCACCAGACTTTTCACTCTCCAGTGTTAGTAAACCAGCCTGTTTATGATTTTCCAATCCATTAAATTAATTACATTACAATTTACAGAAACATCTCATGTTTAAGTGTGTTCCTTTAGAGGTTTCATAATATGCATAAAAATGGTAAAGATTGTGTTAAAGGATATGCTAGAAATGCTAGCTGCCTGATTATCTCTGGATTCCATTGTAAATGAACTGCCTGGAAAGCTTGCCAAAAGTCATTGTGAAATGAGAAAATGCAGAAGTCACTGAATGAGCATGGCTGCCAGGCAATTAGCTTTTTCAAAAGAAGAGGTCTGAAACGGCAGCCTCCAAACTTTCTCAGTGCAGGCTTCCTTTAATTTCTTTTCACTGGGGAAAGAGTAAGACCAATAATTTTATTAGGGGAAACCTACATTTTTATTTGAATGGTATTTGCCAGATGAGAGTGGAGTGGGACACTGTTCCCTGGCCAGACACCAGCTCAAAAGTATTACAGAAACGCTGGCTCCCAGGGAATTAAGGGTCCTTTCACATGGGGTGGACCCATTTAGCCGATCTGCTTGCTCAGTGGAGGATCTCTCCACTGATCCCTGCTGAGCAAGCGGATGACAGCTCTGAGTCTGCTCCGCTGCTGCAGAGTAGACACAGAGCTGCTCTCTCTCCTCAATGGGCGGTCGGATGAAAACGGACTGCGTGTTCATTTTCATCCAACCTGATCCGATGGACGGAAGGGGAATTGGATCCCCATCTGTCCCTTTTTGATGGATCAGATGTGGGCGGGTGTGGACGCATGTCTATTTATACCCACCGCTCCATAGAAGAGAATGTTGGTTCTGATTGGGTCCACCTGAAAACGGGCAGGCAGACCCAATCGGAACAACTGTGTGAAAGAGCCCTAGGGCTGCATTCACACTTGAGCATTTTATAGCTTGAACTTCAAAGCTTGAAGCTCCAAAAAAGCTCAAACTTAAAAAATCAATTGTTCTCTATGGTGCCTGTTCACGCAAACAGGTGTGAACAGACACCATAGAGAACAATTGATTTTTTATGTTTGAGCTTTTTTAGAGCTTTGAGCTTCAAGCTACAAAACGCTCACCTGTGAACACAGCCTTAAGCACTGCAGTTTAGCTGTCTGGAGGCAACAACATTCAGAACCAAAACAGAAGCAAAATCCAAGGTCTGTGATTGCATATCTTTTTGAAGAGGAGAACAAGGGTAACATATGTGCAATTGCATCTCATCATAATAGGTGTTATCTCTTAAAAATTGATTAAAAAATCATGCTATGATATATTATAGTTTAAATTTGTAATATACCTTAGTGTTCCATATACACAGATGTCCATTTTCATGACCTGAAAGAATGAGTGGTGAGTCAACCTTGCCATCTAATGACATAGTATTCCTGCTTGTAGGTAAATGTAGCTCTTCAACACATCTGTCAATTTCTATTGCTGTATGTTCATCTGCAGAAAAGTACAAACACTACAGTGGAATAATGTGTGTAGAATTAACACTACAGATACAAAGTAATTTGTAAGAATTTCCTGAAACATACCTAAAGCCTCAGTTCACACTGGTGCGGCTTTGAAATCGCACTACTTCATAAAACAGAAGTCTATGCAAATCGCAATGATACGGGAAAAAAGTAGTGCAGGAACCTTTTTCATAATCACTGCGACATGAGTTACGGTGATATGAACAGTTCCATGGCTGGCAATGGGGTGCGACTTGTCATGCAATTTGGAACTGTCGAATCGCATGACAAGTCGCACCAGTGTGAATCGGGGCTAAAGGAAATCTTCTGTTTTGTCCCATCATAGCAGACACCTACTAGTCAGTGCAAGAAAAAATATGGCGCGTGCGCCGGAAATGACGTCACCGCGTCCCGGAAATGACGATGGGCGTACCAACGCGTTGTGTCACGAATGTCACGTGACTTCATTAGGGACCCTGATGAAGTCACGTGAAATTTGTGACGCAACGCGTTGGTACACCCATCGTCATTTCCGGGACGCGGTGACGTCATTTCCGGCGCACGCGCCATATTGGGACTCCATGAAGCCACATGCTATGAGCATAGCTGAAGATGTTTGCTGATACCTGCTAACATGTGAGTGGGTATTTTTATTTAATTCATTAAACACAATATTATTACACTATGGAGCCTGTTTGTTTGTGTTTCTGAGTGGAACCTAGAGGTGTTGCCAGAGCGGTGGAGTGCAGGAAGAGGTCTGGTCAAAGCTCCGGTTACTTACCTTTACAGCCTTACTGGGAAAGGGATCCGTAGGAGATCGTCTGAACGTTATTATAATGCTGGCTGGCCCTTGTGGTCATTGCGAGGAGGTGAGGGGGCACTCGGACCATTTTGGGATTTATGGCACATATGACACATTCACGTTTATGAAGATCTTTTCACCTGTGTGTATAAAGTGGACTGATTTATCACCTCTAGTCACGGACTAAGTGTGTCACATTTGCACCAGTGATTGTTATGTGTTATAGTGTCATTTACTGACGGAGATTTATGTACATAGTGTTATATTCACTTATGATCTGAATGTTATTTAATTATGTTGTGATATTATTTTATTCATTTATTTTTCTGATTCAGCTTACTATTAGCTGTATAGATTACGGTATTAGCGCTGCACCATATATATATTTTTTGTCTCTTGGATGCTATTTATAGGTACATAGTGGGTGTTAGCAGCTTTTCATTGATTAGTGCAATCTAAGCGCAGGGGCTTTTATACATCTTTTTGTATATATATATATATATATATATATATATATATATATATATATATATATATATATACATACATACACACACACACACGGAATTTTGCACAGCCCTGCAACCCTGTAGCAGTACTTCTACTATAGGACGGCAGGCACACAGTTAAACTGAGCATGCATTATGCAAACTTTGTCCACTTTCTGATGAACCAACCAAAGCTGGGTCCATGGGCACCCTGTCACCCCCTCCCACTCAACATACTTCAATTGAAAAATCAAAGGAGTCAGATGGAAAATGTTTAGTCAACCAGTGGCTGCATCCAATCAGTTACTGCGAGTACTCTAACAGACGCCTACAGTGGTAAGTACTGCAGGAGATTTGTAGAAATCAGTTGGATGTTTTTCCATTCAGCTTGCAAAAATCTAACAGTGTATGGCAAGTTTTAAAATTACCCCTCTAAATTTTGGATTTTCTTCTACTTTCAGTACCTCTGATAATGATCACCAGGACAAACAGAAAGAATAAAACTCCCCAATTGAGACAGACACAGCAATGAAAACCTTAATAAACAAAACAGTAAAAAGGATTTACATACACTTTTTATTCCATATTTAATGTTAAAACACATACTGACCGGTAGATGTTTCTGGGTTCCTCATCTTCTCCTACATAGAAAGCATAAAATTCTCTAGTCATTAAAACAAAAGCAAATTACGCAACGCAGTGTTGTGTGTTTATTAACAAAAGTGGGTTACAAGATGCCCGTTTATCTCGAGCAATGTAACAGATTATTAGAAACCATGTTAAAGTGACCTGTCAGCACATGGCCACATTGTATGGTAAAGCACACATACATTGAGGAGTGACTATACTTAAATTTCAGACAGACCATTTGTCTATATGCCACTTCTTTGCATCTCCTTGGCCACTGTGGCCACTGCAGGTATACAACAGGTCAGATAAGATGAATATTTGTTTCCCCCACCGCACACAGTGGTTCCTCCAGCCAGCTTGAACATCCTGTAGTGACATATCAGCCAGTGGGAGAAACCACTGCATACAGAGGGGGATCAAATATGTCACATACCCAGGGGTTTAGAAGACTTGCAGCAACCAGAGAGAAGTGAAGAAAAAGCCTATCAACAAACAGACCACTCGGAAAGATAAGTATAGTGACTCTTTTATTACAGGTATACTTTACTATAAAAAACGGCCCTGTACTGACAAGGTCTCCTTAAAGCAGTAATAAACCTCAAAACAAAAATGTATTTAATTGCAGTTCACCAATACTTAAATGTTGTAGCTGCATTTGTTTTCTATCTTTTAGTCATTTTTCTCATTTTTTTCAGCTGTTGATCCAGCCAGCATGTTTGTTACGCTTCAACTTCTTTTAACAGACCAAGCTGTCCAGACAAAGTAGCAATTAGGTTCGGTTCACATTAGTGCGGGCTGCTGGAAGGGGTGTAATCACATGCCTTTCCGCAGCTGCAGAAAAAATGCAATGCAGTTTAGGAGATGCGTAGGGTACCATTAATCCTAATAGGGCCCCCATGCACTGGAAACCAAACTGTACTATGCTGTTTCCCTGTGTAGCGGGGCCATTGCTGTTTCCCTTTTAACCATTAGCCGCCCGGCCAATGGCAACACAGGCCCGGAGCAACACGTAGACTCACACAGTGTTACAATCCCACAGTATACAAGTGAATTTTGGACTGAGCCTAAAGAGATGTCAGTTTAGCTGGGGACATATTGCTGCTATAGTTGCAGGGGGTTAATTCTCGTCTATAGCTATACCGGTATATACGTATATACATGAATATTGTGTTTATTGATGTTATTGTGCCAATTCTAGAAGGTTTGCGTATTCAGTGCATTTAATTGCTATTTTCCAAGTTAATTTGCAGTCTATTTGCAGAGTTTTACCTGCCTTATTAAACCTGTTATAAAACTTCCCACAAGGTGTACTGGTGTGCTGTGGATCCTATATATATATGGTTCATCAATGAAGTAAGGAAAGAAGTGCCCGTTAATTCCAGCGGCTCCCTCGGGGTGAGCGCTACACCTGTGACTGTGTTTTCTGAAAAGGTGCAGGGACCTTTTCACTGAGTTTTTAGTGGGTACAGCAGCCCATTCAAATGCTGTGCCTGAGCAAATGCAGCTACAGGGAAACCACTTAGATGTGAACCAGAGCATAGAGGGTTGAGATAAACCATTTATCACTGATAGTGGTGTACACAATAATCAGGTTTTATTCATTTATGTAAAACCTTTATTCCAAAAGGAAAAAAAACTGTTTGCTGTTGTAATGGTTGTGCACAAGGCACATGGAAGCTGTAGGAGATAGCCATCTTGTCAGATCTCAGCCATTCTTTTTTTTCCCATGAGCCCAGTGATGTTACCCCCTCCCTCCTCTTGCAATATATGGAATTCATAGCCTTATCTTTTAACACACTTCAAAAGAGACTGTTATCTTAACTTAGGGACAGCAGACACCAGCACACAGGCCTTGACCAGAGCTGTAAACAGCTAATTGAGTACTGGCAGGATGCCTGTTTCTATGGACCATAAAAAACGCTAAAGATTAACACTTTCCTCTGACCTATCGTAAAACAATGACAAAATCTGCCCAGTCTGTCACACATGATGTGTAGGGTAATTAAAGCACTAGGAACACATAGCGTGCCATAAAATGTCTACATAGAAAGCACCTAGGCGTGGGTGACCTCTGTGAGACTGTGCTCAATTCACACCTTAACAAAATCCACACACAATTAATAAAAACCAAGACACATTAATATTAAGTATATATTTGAATGGGAAATATCATACTGAACAAGGTCATACATGACTAAATTAGCACATACAAAAGGGGAGAAAGCAGTCTCCTCCCTCCTGGGTGACAGACCCATCCGAAAAACTCTGTGTATCCCTGGACATAAAATATAATGCTGAACAATAATTTACCAGTTTCCAGAATACAACCTGCACATATTGGAAGATAATAATATTAGTATAAAACCGCGTGTAAGGGAGGGCTCAGTGTGTTTAGCTGCTGCTGGTCTGATAGCTCCCTCTGCATCCAGCAGGGGCGTATAAAAGGGGGGGGGGAGAGTTGCCAACCATCCCTGCAGCCCTCGATCCACTCGCCCGCAAGTGGAAACAAGGTGGGGCGGTGCTGGGACTAGGGTTACGTGGGAGGGGAGGTGGTGGAAGTAAGGGGTGGAAGGAACTGAGGTCAGACTTACATCACTCAGTCAGAAGCATCAGGGCTGTCAGCTGCTCTGTGTTCAGTTTCCTGCCCACACTCCAGTCCGTGCAGCTTCAGAGGATGTGTGGGCGGGAAACTGAGCGACCTCCTGTATGGCTTTAAATGAAGCAGCTGAAAGCAATGGGAGGGAGAAACGGCTTCCAGCTGCTTCATTGAAAGCCATGCAGGAGGTCGCTGCTTGTCACTGCACCTACCGCTGCACAGAACATACCTGACAGTTCAGTTTCTTTCTGGCCCTCCCACCGCCGCTGTGTTCTTCTCACTGCTCCGCCCCTCCCTCCATCTTCTGCACCAATAGAAGAGGAGGGGAGAAAGAGGCTGGATCTGCTCTGCCTCCCCATACTCCAGTCCGTGCAGTTTCAGAGAATGTGTGGGCAGAAAACTGAACACAGAGCAGTCAACAACCCTGATGCTTCTGACTGAGTGATGTAAGTCCGACCTCATTTACTTCCACCCCTTCCTTCCTTCCCCCCTTTCCTCCCTTGCTTCCACCCAACCCTCCCTTCCTTCCTTTCACCCACTCCTCCCTCCCTTTCACTCACCCCTCTCTTCCTCCCTTCCACCCATCCCTCCCTTCCTTTCTTCCACCTACCTCTCCCTTCCTTCCACCCACCCCTCCTTCCTTCCACCCACCCCTACATTCCTTCCATCCACCCACCCCTCCCTTCCTCCTTTCCACCCACCCCTCCCTTCCTTCCTTCAACCCACCGCTCCTTCCTTCCACTAACCCCTCCCTTCCTTCCTTCCACCCACCCCTCCCTTCCTCCCTTCCACCCACCCCTCCCTTCCTTCCTTCCACCCACCCCTCCCTTCCTTCCTTCCACCCACCCTTCTTTCCTTCCACCCACAGCTCCTTCCTTCCACCCACCCCTCCCTTCCTTCCATCCACCCCTCCCTTCCACCCACCCCTCTCTTCCTTCTTTCCACCCCTTCCTTCCACCCACCCTTCCTTCCACTCACCCCTTCCTTCCACCCACCCTTCCTTACTTCCACCCACCCTTCCTTCTTTCCTTCCATGCACCCCTTCCTTCCATCCACCCTTCCTTCCTTCAATCCACCCTTTCCTTCCTTCCTTCCTTCCTTCACCCACCCCTCACTTCCTTCCACCCACCCCTTCCTTTCACCCACTTTTCCTTCCTTCCACCCACCCCTTCCTTCCATCCACCCCTTCCTTTCTTCCATCCAGCCCTTCCTCCCACCCCTTCCTTCCACCCACCCCTTCATTTCTTCCACCCACCTCTCCTTTCCTTCCTCCCACCCCTTCTTTCTTTCCTTCCTTCCATCCATCCATCCCTTCCTTCCTTCCACCCTCCTCTTCCTTCCACCCACACCTCCTTTCCACCCACTCCTCCCTTCCTTCCTTCTATCCACCCCTTCCTTCCTTTCACCTACCCTTCCTTCCTTCCACCCACCCCTTCATTCCTTCCTTCAAGGGGGAGTAAAAATGCAGCTCAGCTGTGAGCTGAACACCCACAGAAAAAATAAATTATCTACAGCCCTGGCATCCAGGGAGCTTGAGAAGTTTCTGGATGATAAGTGTGAAGCTATGCAGGTGGCAGCATTTATCTCAGAGAGGATTAGTTCAGCCTGGAGGGGGCACACTGTCCTTCCAGGCAATGCTGTTATGTCTTCTGTCATGAGGCTTCAGTTGGACGACCTGAGGGCCTGGATGCTGAGACCCTGGAACTAAAGACAGCTGACTGAGGGGGGGGGGGTGCCTTTCTGATGAAGATCTGGTCTGGTATAATCGAAGCAAGGTATTGCTTGGAAGTTAGAAGGAGGCAGCCAGCTGTCCTTGGGGCTTGTGTACAGATGCTTCTAAGAAATCTCGGGGAACTTTGTGCTTTTGCCACCCTCTGGTGCTAGAGATTCAGCTGTGGGTCTAGTTAAAGGGGACATCAGCTGGTGGCCTGAAGAGCTTTGTCCATCTAATGATCTACTTAAAGGGACTCTGCTCTTGTGGCTCTAAGAAAGAGATTTATAGTTAACTTCTACTACCTTAAAGCTGGCGTCTAATGTTTGCTACAAGCACAGACTTTAATATAGCTTGTTCTGAAGAATACCCAAGTCCCCAAGCTGTACACAGATCTTGTTTTTTGAGTATCCCACTTAATTTCCTCAACCCTATCCAAGTTCTCCAAAAATAAAAACAACTAAAACAACACCTATAAACTGGTCATTGACGAAACATGTGAATGAGCTTATGTGCCTGGCTGCGTGGCAAAGCTTGTGGGGAAGACCCGGAGAGTATTCCTGTGGCACACTCCCTTTCTATCTGCCAGCATTTTTTTAGTTCTAAATGTGCACTGAGCCACACACTAACAGCTTATTGTACAGTTTTGCCATGGTTTTGGTGCCTGGGATAAATTTCTACTATGCTCAGATGTGGGATTATGTGGGATTTATGTGTTTCTGTCTTGGCCAATCAAGATAGGCTAAAGGCACCAAAGCCAGAAAGACTGGTCAAAAATTTAAGAAACAGTGACAGTGATGAGTGAGACCTTAAATCTTCAGAATGGGGAGCTTTCCCAGGTAGTCTGCCATAAACATGTTATTCCATCTAATTACAAACTTTTATTGTTCCTAATGCAGCTTATGTATGTGGTGTGTACACCAAGTATGAAAATCTAAATGGCTTAGGTTTGAACTATATAAACAAATGACTAAAAGAGGGCGTAAATCTAAATGTAGTATTTAAAAGTAAAGTAGTATAAACTCTTCAATAAATATATAAATATAAAAAGTGGCCACTCACATGACTTTCAAATCAAAGAGGCATATAAATCATCCCTCATGAAAATGTCACTCCATTCCTTAATGTAATTCCTAAACCAGAACTTGTAAGAAATAGGGAATCACCAATGCCTGAAGGAAAACTCTGTCAGGTCTCATAGCAGCCCTGTGGACAGTGGGGAAGGCTCATCCATGATGTCACACGCTATGGGACGAGAAGTGGGTGTGCTGTAGCATTTCTGGGGTTCTGTCCTTTATCAAGCTACTGATTATTAGTCATATGTCTGGTTTATGGTAGTATTTGTGTGTATGTAGTACATGCATGTGTATGTCTCCTAGATTGTAAGCTCCGAGGAGCAGGGCTCCTATCCCTCTTGTATTGAACTGTATTGTTGCTGAATTGTCTCCCGTTATATTGTAAAGCGCTGAGCAAACTGTTGGCGCTATATAAATCCTGTATAACAATAATAATAATGTTTTATTATGTACAAATGCTTTTAGTTTGTTTCAATGTAAAACCTGTCTAAATTATTATAACTTAACTTATAACTCCAATCTTATGTTCTTGCACATTTGTAAAGGGTCCTCCCTGTGCTGTGCATCCTGTGTGAGCAAAACACAACCCTCGAAGGGTGAAAACTTAAGAATGCCCGTGTGAACGAGGTCTCAAACATTAATTACAGTCACTAAATATTCTAAATAAATGTATAACTAGAGCAATACATTTTGTGGAACATACTTTTAATGAATACTCTTCTTTTTGTCCTGAAATATCTTGGAATGATTTGCTTGACCTGTGAATAAAAAAAGATGTCAGGATGTAGCTTTTAATATTTAAAAATAAACATTTTTCTTGGTGGTAGGGTAATGATTTTACCGTATTATAATGAACAGTAAAGAGGTCCAGAGGATCCCTTTGTCGTTTCACTAGGGCAGGGAGGTAGCAATTTACTACTAAAAAAAGTAGTAGCTAGTTTGTCAGATTCAATTTGCACCATCACTACTAACACCATGAGGGTGTATAAACAGGATTATGAATGGAAAAAATAGACAAGTGTCTTTTGTATGTTTTCCATGCAACACTGTTGTAAAAAAAAATAAAACTTCCACCTATAAAAAACTTTAAGTGAATGCATGGTGTAACCTCCTGTCATTTGTTAATTTGCCTTCCCCACCCTTCTAAAGCATGCACACATCACTCCTATACTTAAAAAGCCCTCACTGGACCCCACCAACCTGAACAACTTAAGACCCATATCCCTGCTGCCATTTACCTCTAAACTCTTAGAACGCTTAGTCTACAATCGCCTGAGCTCCTACCTCACTGACAACAACCTTCTTTACAGTCTGGCTTTCGCTCACTACACTCCACTGAAACTGCCCTACCAAAACTCACTAATGATTTACTAACTGCTAAAACCAATGGCCACTACTCTATACTCTTACTTCTTGACCTCTCTGCTGCTTTTGATACTGTTGACCATCCCCTCCTCCTATAAAAACTCCACTCTCTTGGCCTCCGAGACTCTGCTCTCTCCTGGTTCTCCTCCTACCTATCACAGCACTCCTTCAGCATTACCTATAACTCTGTCTCCTCCACTCCAGTCCCTCTTTCTGTAGGGGTCCTTCAGGTTTCTGTCCTTGGACCCCTTCTCTTCTCCATCTACACCTCCTCCCTTGGTCACTTGATAAACTCCCATGGCTTTAAGTACCATCTCTATGCTGATGACACACAAATCTATCTTTCTACTCCTCACCTCACCTCTTCAGTCTCCTCTCACATTACTAACCTACTAAGCAACATATCAGCATGGATGTCACTCCACTTCCTCAAACGCAATCTTTCCAAAACTGAGCTCATACTATTCCCCCCAGCCTGTGCCCCCTCCCCTGACTTCTCCATCAAGATCAATAATACAACCATCAGTCCCTCCCCTCATGCCAGGGTACTAGGTGTAATCCTAGACTCCCATCTGTCCTTTCAGCCCCAAATCCAATCGCTGTCCAAATCTTGTAGACTTCACCTCCACAACATCTCCAAGATACGCCCATTCTTAACCTCTGAAATTACTAAGCAACTTATTCACTCCCTTGTTATCTCTCGCCTTGACTATTGTAACTCCCTCCTCATTGACCTACCTCATCGCAGGCTATCCCCTCTTCAGTTTATCATGAATGCTGCTGCCGGACTCATCCACTTTACTAACTGTTCCATATCTGCCACCCCTCTCTGCCAATCCCTCCATTGGCTTCCCATTGCCCAACGGATACAATTTAAAACATTAACAATAACATGTAAAGCCATTTATAACTCTGACCCAAATTACATCACCAATCTTGTCTCCAAATATCACCCAAACCATACTTTCCGCTCCTCGCACGACCTCCTGCTCTCTAGCTCCCTTGTCTCCTCCTCCCATGCTCGTCTCCAGGACTTCTCCAGAGCTTCCCCCATCTTCTGGAACTCTATTCCCCAGTTTATAAGACTATTGCCTACTCTGCTAACTTTTAGACGATCCCTAAAAAAACCTATCTCTTCAGGGAAGCCTACCCTGCCCTCTACTAATAATGGAATCTGCTATTCCTCCTACCAGTCCATCCCCCACAGTTATTACCTTTTGTACCACTAGCCCCTCCCTCTTAGATTGTAAGCTCCAAGGAGCAGGGCCCTCCTAACCCTCTTGTATTGAACTGTATTGTTGCTGTATTGTCTCCTGTTATATTGTAAAGCGCTGTGCAAACTGTTGGCTCTGTATAAATCTTGTATAATAATAATTTTTTTCCTGATTGAGGCATGTAAAAAAATACCATATCATGGCCACTAGATAGCACTTGCAATTTTAGGAGATAATTATAATACACAAAATGCAGCAAGTTTTGTCAGGGCTGTGCAAATGTTTGTTTTATTCTTACAACAAACGTTTTATAAACAGCCCATGTGTTTTTTGTTATACATAGACACTGTGAGGAAGATTTACTAAAGTTTGTGCACTGACAATCTGGTGCAGCTGTGCATAGCAATCAACCAGCTTCTAACTTCAGCTTGTTCAATTAAGGTTTCAGAATAAAACCTGGAAGCCGATTGGTTTCTATCAGAGCTGCACCAGATCCTGTGTGCACCAGTTTTAGTAAATCTCCCCCTCTGTGTCCAGCTAGTGGAGGAAAGTGCATGAATTTAAATGTACACTTCACTGAAAAATTAAACTAAAGCACTTATGGGGAGGATCACCCCAGTGGTGTGCACACAGTCACTATGTGATATGATGTGAAAGCAGTAATGCTAACGTACTATAAAAGCCACATTGCACGCGGTTGTGGGAAGTTGTCCCATCTACAGGGGAGATATTTTTTTCCCTGCTGCAATGTAGTTCATCTGCCTCAGATGCTTTTGCATTGTCATAGACATGTATAAGAAAAGAGAGAGTTCCAAAAATGAACAGTGTTCCCAAGATAAATTGAGGGCTTTAGCACAATTGCAGTTTTTTCTGGATACCAATAGCAGAGAATTGATTGTTTTCACTTGTTTGATTTTGAATTGTCCTTGAAAATATTTTTGATCTTGAATGCAAGAATTGGAATAGGTAGGTGTTAATATTTTTTCCATAGAACCCTCATGCTTTCTTAATGTATAAAAAGTTAATAGAAAATTGTTCTTTATTACAACTTTAAGATAGATTACCTTGATGTGTTCAAAATGTCCACCTCTTTGGGAAAAATAAACAATACAGTGTTTATTCTGTCCGCCTTCAGATTGGTTGCCAGGTTTGTGCCATTAATACTTTCAGCAGAGTTCTTGCTGCAGTTAAAAATAAAATCTAGAATTATATTTCATAAGAAATGCACAAAAAACAGTGGCGAGCATTTTTTCTAATTCTTTGCATTTTCATATAATCTGCAGACAATTGGTTGTACAGGCAGTTGGTTACAAAGTGTAGTACCCTCCTAGTTTGCTAGTTGTTATGTAAATTTATTTGGCTCCATTGTCAGCAGAGGAGCAGGGGGCAATTATTATTGTTATATAGGATTTTTACAACGCCAACAGTTTGCGCAGTGCTTTACAACGTGAGGGAAAACAGTACAGTTACAATACAATTCAATACAGCAGGAATCAGCGGGCCCTGCTCATTATAGCTTACAATCTAAAAGGGTTATTGTGTTAGGAGCTGTTCAATGCCTTACAGGTTGCTGGCCTGTGACCCCCTCCCCCCTTCTGGATTGTTCCAGAACAAAGTGGGAGGGAGAGCAGAGCTAGCAGCTATTTATGGGTCTCCAGCCAATCCCTGAGGAGGTGTGTTCAGTAGGTGGAGGGAACCCCCACAAATACTCTGAGGAGTGGCAGCTTGGGAGCAGAGTCCAGGGATCTGGAGGTGACCCCTGTGCTGGGGGGGTTCTGCCCCTAGGGCATCGAGAGGAGAAGAGGAGAGGAATCCTCGGGAGTCCAGTCCAGCCTTATGATCTCAGCTAGACTTAGCTGATGACCCACCAGAGCAATAGAGCCCTCCTGGGCCAGCAGCATATTTTGGAAGAGAAGTGACTGTGGAGTGCAATACCCTACAAGTCAAGACCAGGAGCAGTGCAAGACAGCCAGGCGCTGTGCTACTACTACTAGTACTACTTCCACTGCTAGTCAAATTATAGGACATTGCAGCTTACAGCTGTGCAACCTGTATAGAGCAGACAGAAATTCAACAAGTCCTCAATACTGTACAAAGTTCTAAAGTTCAAGGTATCCCATGCATCCAAACCTATCTATCCAAGTTTATTGTTCTCTAAAAAAACCCACCAAAAACAAAACCCCTGTACTATTCATTGAGCCTGTGCAGGAATGCGTAAAATTTCATCTTCCTAGCTGTGGGTGCTGTATTGGGGGAAGTGGGCCCAATCTCCCCTCCTAATGACCCCCAAAGCTAAAGACTGTGCAGGCTAGTCTCAACATCACAGAAAGCCACACACTTTCTGCCTCTTTGCCATGGGAATATCAGTCCACATTCCTGGTGAATTGGGATGGTAGAGTTAAGAAGAAGCAGCTATGGATTTTTATTCTTTAACTGAAAAAATAAAAACACACCACGAGATAAACCTTTGTAACAGGAGAGAAAGCCTATGGGGTTGATTTACTAAAACTGGAAAGTGCAAAATCTGGTGCAGCTCTGCATAGAAACCAATCCGCTTCCAGTTTTTTTTTTGTCAAAGCTTAATTGAACAAGCTGAAGTTAGAAGTTGATTGCCCAGCCCAGCTGCTCCAGGTTTTGCTGTCTTTTTTTTACTGTGTTTCAGTGAAAATGCTATGGTCCACCACTTTGCCTTGGTGAAAATCAATGTGCAAATTTAACAGGTGCAGGAAATGTTTGGTGAATGTGACATTCCCTGATTCATAATTATGGAGTGCTACAATAAGTACCTTTCACCATTAGAGACAAGAAGTTGGCAAATGCTGGTGGAGATTTCTTGATCCAGAATCATTTGTAAGTGCATGGCAAAAAGGCTTTAACAAGAAGGGAAAAATGTCCCCCTGATGAATGTTTTCATAAATATGCCACTAGGAATACACGCTAATTGTTCTCTACACAAACAGTCTGGCTTTAGATCCCTATTTGGACATACGTATCTGGCAAATACCAAAATTGCTAATTGCCAGAACCGGCCTGTCATTGACATTATCATTACTATTTCACATTAGATAGTCTATAGTATATTTACATTTGTTTTGCAGATGATGCTTCTAAACTACACAAACTTATCTCTCCATTTATGCTTCCTGTGGCAATGAGAAAACACTTTTCCAGCTTTAAAGCATCGAAACAGATAATTCTTCCTATAGGTGGCATAATCTGTAGATGTTAGATAAATAACATTGTTATTATGGCATGGATTATCATGCATCAATTCAGTTCATCTATTCCCAATAGCATATTGCGTGCAGTATTTTACTAACCATGAATAATTTGCCTTTTTTTACTATCAGAAATAGATTTCTTAAGTCACTGAAGTCATTACTCTACAGATAAACTAAATGTAATCAACCAGTGTCAGTCTACCTATTTCTCTCAATACAGGTTCTGTAAGGTTGCTTAGTATGTATTATCAGGGGCATCCCTAGGCAGGTGCGGGGGGTGCACGCTACACCGGGTGACACCTTTTGCACAGGGTGACACCCGCTACACCAGGGGCAGACTGATCATTCGGGCACTCGGGCACTGCCCGAGGGCTCGGGGTCACTACAGGACCCCATGAGAGGCTCAGTCCGTCCCTGTATGTGCCACTGCTGAAATAAGCAAGCATTGAGGGGACGGACAGTGAGGCAGGCACTTTGGACACCTCTCCTCCTCAGAGTTTCAGCAGAGGGGCGGGTCCACATCCCTGCCACGGGTGCTGAAGTTGGAGAGCTGGAGGGGCGGGCAGAGTATGCAGCAGGTCAGTGTGTAATCCCCGACCCTGGTGACAGCACTGCAGCTTCATGTAGTAGGTAGGAGGGAGAAAGAGAGGGGAGAGAGGGGGGGAGAAAGAGGGCAGAGAGAGAGAGAGGGGGGGGGGGGGAAGAGGGCAGAGAGAGAGGGGGGAGAAAGAGGGCAGGGGGGAGAAAGAGGGCGGGGGGGAGAAAGAGGGCAGAGAGAGAGGGGGGAGAAAGAGGGCGGGGGGGAGAAAAAGGGCAGAGAGAGAGGGTGGGGAGAAAGAGTGCAGAGAGAGGGGGGGGAGGAAAGAGGGCAGAGAGAGGTGGGGGGAGACAGGCAGCTTGCTTTAAAACTTACCCGAATTGCCTTGATGGTTCTGAACAAATCCATAGAGTGCTGTCCACTCTACAGATTTGTTCGGAACCATCAAGGCAATTCAGGTAGCTCTACTTCTGCAAACTGCAACCTCAGCATGTAAAAGTGACTCCAACAGTGACCCTAAAAACCAAGGAGCCACAGTTAACAGATAAATCAAAGCCAGTGATTAAAGGACCAGGTGAAATGACAGGAGAGAAATGCAAAAGCTTTTGAAGAAGCCAAACACAAGGCAAGTGCTGCCACAAGCACCTTAATTAGCACAAAATTGGGTTTAATGACACTTTCAGCTTTAATTGACACATTGGAAATGGCTTTATGGCTGTTTGTCTTTTACCTGTAATACCTTTTAAACTGAATATTTAAAATCTTTATTCTGTCTTTATATTTTATTACATACAATATATCTTAGAGAAATTAATTATGCAATAAAAAAGCAACTGTAACTCTGTGAATCTAGCTAGTGACCTCATGCCGCACAGGCCACGAGGAAGGCCGGTGGCCATCTTTGATGTTGTTTATGCCAGGTGTGAGTGCAAAGTCTGTCCATTTTTTTCTGCAAATATCCTAATAAATACTGCACTATCAGAGATTTCTTTCTGGCTCATTTTTTAACGAGCCCCCAAGGTGGACTCCTGCTAATGATACCACATGCCCATGACTGGTCCCTATTATCGGATGTGATATCCCTGGAACCAGAGAGTGAGGTCTGCTGATCACCTGACATGCTGATGTGTGCTAGATGACCCTCTAATATACCCATTCGGATTCAGATAACCATTAGTGGATTACTATACACAAATGGGCAATTTTATTGCGCTTCTGGTTAGTGCAATATTATACAAAAGCTTACAGTTACCTAAGTCACGGAATTCACTTTTATTGATCTGATCATCTTACATTTGGCCTTTTTTTATTTATTAATTTGTCACTTTTGCACTTTATGTTGTATTATTACACGTCATATTTGGACGATATCACTACATCATACCACAATATAGCGCTCCACAGCGCATTCACTGTTTATATATATATATATATATATATATATATATATTGGGGAGGATAATGGTTCGGACTCAGATCCATTATGCTCAATCCGCAGATCCGATCCATCCTGCGGGGATCGTCGCTGGGGGTGTCACCAAGTGTTCTGGCACCGGGTGACACCAACTCTAGGGAGGCCCCTGTGCATTATATATATACACACACACAATATCTCACAGAAGTGAGTACAGCCCTCACATTTTTGTAAATATTTCATTATATCTATTCATGTGACAACACTGAAGAACTGACACTTTGCTACAATGTAAAGTAGTGAGTGTACAGCTTGTATAACAGTGTAAATTTGCTGTTCCCTCAAAATAACTCAACACACAGCCATTAATGTCTAAACCGCTGGCAACAGACGTGAGTACACCCCAATTAGCCATTTTGCCTCCCTGGTGTCATGTGACTCGTTAGTGTTACAAGGTCTCAATGTGAATGGGGAGCAGGTGTGTTAAATTTGGTGTTTTTGCTCTCACTCTGTCATACTGGTCACTAGATGTTCAACATGGCACCTCATGGCAAAGAACTCTCTGAGGATCTGAAAAAAAATAATTGTTGCTGTAGATAAAGATGGCCCAGGCTCACTATTGTTGCCAGCAGTTTAGACATTAATGGCTGTGTGTTGAGTTATTTTGAGGGGACAGCAAATTTACACTGTTATACAAGCTGTACACTCACTGCTTTACATTGTAGCAAAGTGTCATTTCATCAGTGATGTCACATAAAAAGATATATATCACAAGATGCAGCGCTAATGACTATAACATATATGCATAAATCAAGAAATCTGTCATAAATGACTAAACAGTAGAAAGTTCATAAAATGGGTGACTTTAGTGCTCTCTTCTCCTATATATCCTCCTGCTGGTCAGGCGTTTGTGCAGAATAGTGTTGAAGGGGTGCACACTCACCAGAACGCACAGATAAATGAGCGTTTATTATAGATTCCCCTTTAGGATCATCAACTGGACATGCTGTGGTATTACGACAAAACACCTTCCAGACCTCCTAGATGTTCCTGTATATTCCCTGGTTTAGATGACCTGCGTACTTCTCCTTAGGATCAGCATACGATTCGTACCCCACAGAGAGATGAGTGGCTAGAATGGGTACTCCTTTTATTTATAAACCCGATGCTGCCCTTGGCAAGAGGCTTGTAGCTGGTAAGGAAGGTCCCTGAGGCGCCGACCTGATAACTGGTGTTCACGTCAGCCAACGTCCCGGGGAGGAGGGACGTTGGCTGACGTGAACACCAGTTATCAGGTCGGCGCCTCAGGGACCTTCCTTACCAGCTACAAGCCTCTTGCCAAGGGCAGCATCGGGTTTATAAATAAAAGGAGTACCCATTCTAGCCACTCATCTCTCTGTGGGGTACGAATCGTATGCTGATCCTAAGGAGAAGTACGCAGGTCATCTAAACCAGGGAATATACAGGAACATCTAGGAGGTCTGGAAGGTGTTTTGTCGTAATACCACAGCATGTCCAGTTGATGATCCTAAAGGGGAATCTATAATAAACGCTCATTTATCTGTGCGTTCTGGTGAGTGTGCACCCCTTCAACACTATTCTGCACAAACGCCTGACCAGCAGGAGGATATATAGGAGAAGAGAGCACTAAAGTCACCCATTTTATGAACTTTCTACTGTTTAGTCATTTATGACAGATTTCTTGATTTATGCATATATGTTATAGTCATTAGCGCTGCATCTTGTGATATATATTGTTTTGAGGGTGTTTGGTACCTTATGCTCAGCTGCTATATAGATGCGCTCGTATTTATTCTTTTTGATTTACATAAAAAGATAGAATAAAATATTAACAAAAATGTGAGGGGTGTACTCACTTCTGTGAGATACTGTGTGTATATATATATATATATATATATATATATATATATATATATATATATATATGTATGTATGTATATTATACTGGAGCTCACACTTGTTGCCATCAGTATTCAGATCAGATTACACTTTTCATATCTGTAGCATAATATCCAGGGGTGTAACTACAGATTATGAAGCGCCATAGGAAAATGTTAATGGCAACCTCATGCTGTGGCACCTGGTAATGTCAACTGGAACAACAGTGTAATCGATGTTAACATAAAGTATGCCTAGCCCAGCACAAATCACGCAGAAAAACAGATAAAAAAACTAATGTAGATGCGATTTTGATGCATGTACATTGGAGTCTATGGACTTCCCCAAAGTCCCATTGTAGCTGCATTGATGTGAACGGGCATGTTATCTCTTTTGTCATGTGATTCAGTGGGACCTAAGTGCCATCTGAAATTGCATCAGTGCAACCCTGGCCTAAATTACCTTAACGGACAGGTATCAGAATTGCTGTCAGCTTAGGCAGCGCACTATTAGGAACCAGTGCTGAAGATATATTGTAAGTTAACAGTAAAAAGCAAAAGTGCAGAAAAATACATTTTAACCTGTTCACCTTAAACAGTACACAAATATGCGGCCTCTCGGTAGCTAGGCCTTAAGAGCGACTGGGTATTTGTGTACAAAAAGGAAACAAACATGTGCCGAGACCGTGATCTGCTCTTTCTTCTGAAGGGAGGGTTCCAGTTCTCTTGGTGATGCTGTCCCTGGAGGCAGCTTCACTGAGCCAAGGATTGCGGAGAGCCTGGGGAAGATTGCCAAATGATTATACTTGCTGAAGGGCACTATCCTGAAGTCCTGCTCTGGAGAAGTAACTTTTTATCTACCTCCCTGAGAATCTACCTGTAGATGCTGGGTTGCAGACTACTCCTAGGACATTGTGAGTAAAGACCTTGCTGTGGACTATTAGTTGTGAAAGTGCCAGAGAGGGACCAAGTGTCCAGAAGCTGCTATATGGACTGGGGCTGCTACTGTAGGGTCCTAGATATATTAGCCTTTTCCTATTACCTCAAGGATAGGTGGCTATAGAGAAGATTAGTGAGAAATTTGTCCTCCCATTATTGCTATTGATCATTTAGGAGTAGCTTATGACTGTAAACCTTTCTCCTGTTAAAGTTCTTCAGCAATATAAATATTAAAAAGACATTCCCTAGACTGAGCTTGAATTGTCGGTGCGCATGGGACTGTGCCTGTGTGACTGGCGGCCTCTGTACTAAATTGAGAGACCTGGGTGCATTCTTAGCAGCTCTTCTAGAGGTAAGGCATTTGTATCAACTAATATTTTTGTATTAAGAGATTTCAGGGCCTTGGTGTAAGTTCTAAATCCACCCACCCCTTCCACTACCACAGCAAGCAAGAGATGAGTGATGTGGTTTAGTAGTCAATAAAATAAAAGTTGTTGTATGTAGTAATGATGATATAACTGTTATAGCTCCTGAGCACCATAATCTCTAACATGGTGTATTTGCTGGCCAAACTGTAGTTTTTATTTTATAATGTTCCAGAGCAGGAATCTCCAAACTTTTCACTTCGAGGGCCACATTGTATATTTTTACACATATTCGTGGAAGGAAAAGAAAAAGAATTTATAAATATATCCTCATCAGCAGAATGGAATAAAATTTTACAGGCTGCTGGCATTGGCATTGGGGCTGGATGGTGCATCTGTATCCCCTGTCCACACCTAAATGCCAGAGCCTCATGAAGCGGGGCAAAACTTCCAGTGTGCATGGGGCCTTACATCTGTGTTTCCATCAAAGCCACCCTGTACATCTGAGTCCCCATCAGAAACCCCACCACACAATTGTGTCCCCATCAGAGCCACCACTCCCCTAACACAATTGTGTCCCCATCAATACTGTCCCCCTCCACAGTTGTGTCCCCAAAGGAGCCATCACCCCTGGCTGCATATGTGTCTCCCCATCAGAGCCTTTGTCCCCACTGCACAATTTTGTCCCCATCAAAGACATCACCCCTAACAATTGTGTCCCCATAAGAGACATTACCCCGCCCCGCCCCCCCACACACACACACACAGTTGTGTATCCATCAGAGCCATCACTCTCCCCCTGCACAATTGTGTCCTTATAAGAGCCAATCCCCCCCTGATTTTGTTTCCTTCCCATCAGTTTTCCTGCACATTTTTGTACTTCATAGTACTTTACCACTCTAAAGTGTGTCTTGAGTGCAAACCCTCTGCACCTTCTGGCTCCCATCCTGCTGTTGCAAAGGTACCCTATAGGCGAAATTACATCGCTAAAAGACACTTATGTTAACAGCGGGTGGGAGATGGGAGGTGTAGCAGGTCTGCACTAAAGTACTACATTGATTGCTAGGATGACACCAGTCCTAGCTATCAACACATTGAGGATCTAGGAGGAGATACCCTGCACACTGTTAGGGTGGGGGGTGAGTATGCACAACAGGTTCTACAACCTGACAAAGCTTTAGCTGTGCAAGAAGTACCGGTTACTGCAGGTTGAGGAGTGCTCTAGATTCAGACCAGGAAAATTGTGGGTGGGTTCCCTGTCTACAACCCCATCATGGGTTTCCCACCTCATGGAAGACATAGATGGATATTTAATTTCTCTTTTTTTTACAGCATACAATTCCTGCTGGGGGGAATGGGAGAGACTACATTCAGAGCTGGCCAGCTGCAATGATGCATTGTAACTCCCTTTGGGTAAATAAGAGTGAACCAAAAAGGCGAAATAAAACTGGACTGCCCATGCTGTGCCTGACTGATTCTAAACCCCCACAAACATACAGTATATCATACCATATACACCTTTTTAAAAAAATGCATATGGATTTTCTTATATGCATAGATTTACCTTTCATTAAATGACCATTGCAGAGAATGCAACAAAGTTCTTCAGTGTAAAGAAAAGATGTGTACTGCTCATATTTTATCTTCAAGGTAAATACACTGAAGCTTATACCTGGTCGTCAGGTGTATCGGTGGTCCTTGCATTCTGTTCCATTTTCATTTTCAGTGTTGATTGTAATGTTGTATGGCATACATTCATGCCTTGACCAAATTCAGTAGCCACAAGCCATCTAGGATCATTTTCTTTACCCTTTCAAAGATTGAAAATAGTCAATAGCAATCCTAACTGTGCAAAGGATTTCTTCATTTCTAACATAATATGTGCATAACTTTGGGTCACAGAGTTTTTAATTAGTAAATGTTTCTAATTTTTCAAACATAGACCATTTAATGGCTTATGGAAAGTTTTGTTAGGATCCACAAAAAAATAGTATAGTCATATAGGATATTGAAGCCACATTTTGAACCACAGAGTGCAAACATTTTATTTGTAGTTTATTGTGGATAGAGGTAGGTCATAGAAACAGAGATAGATATCATACTCCTAGCCTTTTTGGAAATAATGTTTGAAGATTTATTTGGCAAATCGACTCACTTGAAGACCAAGCAACCAAGCAGATCTTTTTCTTCAATTTACTAAACTCATAGTTGATTGGCCTTTATGAGTCATGACTCATACACGTGCATCTAGCCAAACTCATTACATTACACTAGTAGACAATTTAAAAAAGAATAATGATGAAAAACCTGAATCATTTTTATATTCCCGCTGATGTCCAAAGCAATAATCACATGTTGGTTGTCATTTGTTCTTTTGTAGTTAAGCTGACAAATGCCTTGCTCTTTACCCTTATACCCTTTCTTTTGCTCCAAAACCTTAACTTGATTTCCATTTCCAAACTCCCAAATTTTCACTGAGCCTAAAAAGAGTAAAAGTAAACATTAATGTTAATTTCACCTACAAACTAGACAATATATTTTATAGAATGCTAACAAAACTGGACCTAGGGCCAGGCACACATTTTCATGCTGACACTGATGCATTGCACTCCTGATGTAGCCTGGTCTCTCATAGCAGGGAACTCCAGAATTTCCCTTTACTCTCTGGCAAACGCACATGACTGCTGGCTGATTAAATACAATTTCTGGGAGGAAGGCATCCTCATTTTCCTCCTCCTGTGTTGTAAAGTCACACATCAAGTCTCTCAAGCATCAGCATTCATTGCTTGTGATCAGGTGCAGTTTTCCTCGTGCTGCAGGGAACAGACCATTTCTCTCGCATTGAGCCTAACACCACATACAGAGAAAACAATTCTGCTGTGACTGAGCATTCAACTTGTTAGCAGCAAAGGCTGCCTGCATATAAGCCAGGTCCTGTTGCAAGGCTTTTGTTCCTGCTTGCTCTCTGCATCACATAAGGAAACAATAATAATACAGCCTGTACTGATTCAATGGTAAAATTAAGCAATACCTCTTCCTTATCTCCAGATTTTTGTGCTTAAAGCGATATTAAAGGCTTATTTATTAATTTATTTTTTAATAACAAACATGTTATACTTATCTGCTCATGATCCTCATTTTCTGGGGTCCCCTACCGGCGCTCTAGGCTCCTCCCCCCGCTGAGTAGTCCTATAGCAAGCCGATTGCTATGGGGGCACTCATGCGTGATAGTTTCCATTCCCTGCTCTGTGCGTCCATAAGACACCACCCCTGCACCCCCTCACTGGCTGTATTTGACAGCAGCAGATCTGGCTCGGGTGTTAGGGAGGCTGCAGGTGGCTAAAGGTAAAAAAATCTTTACAACCACTTTACATTTTAGGACCTCCATAGTAAAAGACTCTACTGTAAGTGTACTTGGTGCGGATTTATCAAAAATGGGAATTGAGGAAGGTTTAGGCACACTGAGTAATTGAGTAAAATTCCAGAAATGGACAGTTGATCTTGCTTCCTGTGGGCTCTAGTATGTAGGTCCGGTATCAGACAGTGCTTTCCCGGAACAGAATGGCCAGCATTAAATAGTTCTGACCAGATGCCACTATTGGGAAAGGTTTTGAGTCACACTTTGGAAAGAATCTGTGATTATGAGATCCAGCCAGCTGGTCATTTTGGGAAAGCCTGAGTGGAAAAATAGTATGAAACAAAATAGTAAGCTTTTAATTGGTAGCTGCAATTAATTTCCCCTCTATTTACAGTCCTTGTATTTAAGATGAATTTGTCTTTACATGAGAACAATTGAGTACTGTCCGTGATACTTTTTTTATTTGCACTAACATACAATTTTGAGGACAAGCTTTCGGGGAATGTCGCCTTCTTCGGGTCTAAGCAGTACTGAAACAGAGATTTCGCAGAATGTTAGAAGAGATGTAGGGGATGGGAAAAAAAGAAGGAATAAGAAAAATATTCAAAGATTTACAACCCATCATAACAGAGGATGGAACTCTGAAAGAAATAGTCCAGCAACCCCCAATACTAGCTTTCAGACAACCCCCCAACCTCAGAAATAAACTAATCAGTAGGAAACTTCCTTCTGATTATGATGTCACAAATAATGGAAGCAAACCCTGCAATAAAAACGCTGCAAACTGTGCAACCAAATCAATCCATCAAAAAGTGTCAGACACTCAAAAGGGATCTTCAATATCTCCGGATCATACAGCTGCACCTCTAGTAATGTTGTGTACCTTATCCAGTGCAGAAAATGTAGCAAACGATCTTATGTTGGCGAAACAGGACAGAAGTTGCAAACAAGGATGAATTTGCACGGACATACCATCAAGGAACATAAAGAAGATGACCTTTGCACACCTGTGGGACACCATTTCACACAACCAGACCACACAATGGATGACCTCAATATTTTAGTTCTTAAAAGGAAATTTCAAATCCATTCAGGAAAGAAAAACTTTTGAACTAAGAATGATAATTCTATTTGACACAAGAGATAACGGCCTGAATTTGGACATGGGATTCCTCAATCATTATCCAACAGTTTTATGACTATCAGCTCAAGCATTACTGCCTCTGCTAGTGTTGTCTTCCCTACCCCCCAGACTTTGCTTTTGCTGTGTCTTATCTCTGTTTTTTTTTCCCATCCCCTACATCTCTTCTAACATTCTGCTAAATCTTTGTTTCAGTACTGCTTAGACCTGAAGAAGGGGACATTCCCCAAAAGCTTGTCCTCAAAATTGTATGTTAGTGCAAATAAAAAAAGTATCACGGACAGTACTCAATTGTTCCTGTCGCAAATGCACTAATTCGGCTACAATCACCTCTTTACATGAGAAAACTATGTTACTGTTTTTTTTTATATTTTGGACTATGCCATTTTTTTTCAATACTGTTTGATGAAAAAAAAAGGATCATACCATTATCAGCTCCTGTTGCAAAATGAAATCCATTGATATCAAGAGCAGCAGTGGTCACTTCAATAGTTGGTCCATGAGCATCTTTTATTTCATAGACTTGAGCACCTGTCTCCATTTCCCACACCTACAAGTAATAAAATGCAATTGCTTATATCCACCAAGATATATCAGTATGCAAGTCATTCAACTGCAGACATGGTCCTATATACAGTATACTGTACTTGTCTGACTTCCATGTAGACTAACACATTTACCCCAATGGTTATGCTGCCATGAATGGATGTGTCCCCTGAATTCCTGCATTGCTAAGTACAAGATTTTAAATATTAAAATATTACTAAACCCACAACAGTAAAATCAGTCTGTATATGCAGTAAAGCATGCTTGTTATACCCACTGTTGAACTTACGTGGTTAATCCTCTGTATTGTGTAAAAAGGATGTTTGATCCGGTCTTCTTGGATCCTCCCCTTCTTATAAATTCCCCATTTCATCTCCTGATAGAACACAGCCTGGGGGACACCCTGCACATGCTCAGTTTGGTGTGTACTGCTAGAGAGTTTTTTCTTGGGAGGGTGCATGTGATCAGCACAGGGCCAATCAGCACCGTGCAGACAGAGGGTCAGGGGTTATGCAATCTCATAGGGCAGTGAGAGGAGAATGAAAACTCCTCCTACAAGCTTTAACCAGTGCTCAGCTGAACACTGATAGACGTCACAAGACTGCTCTAACTGCTGATGAGAAAAATGTATTTAGCAGTTTATATTTATTAAAATAATTTAATTTCCATGTTCTGTGTACTGTGGGAGACCAGATAGATTGAATGCAGGGTCCTGGGTTTAGTAACACTTTAATGTTAATTTTGACATGGATGTAAAATATTAATGTTCTACAAAGATGAGTACTCTGTATATGCACACTCTATAGTGAACTTTCTCTTTTGGAATAGTCTATGTATCTACAATTCTGGAGACTGCTTCATGAGTTCCTTTTTGTACGTTAAGTAAAATCTAGCAGGTTTTATGTCTCACACAGGCATTTGCAGATTTTAAACACTTCCATCTTTTATTTCTACAAGGAACATCCAAATTTCAGATATTTCATGGGTATAGACAGACAAAGCTAATGCAATGAACTATATGCTGTAAAATATGTATCAATAAAATTACCTTTAGAACAGACCCAGAGCAGATGCTAAGAACTTTGTGGAAGACCTGATTATAAACAAGAGCGTTTATTGGCCAGTCATGGGAATGTGGTTCCTGTCTTTTGTCCTGAATCATTTGAGTCAAAGGCCAAACATCCAACACACTTGAACCTGAAAAACATACATATTTGTGTTATAATTTTTATTTTAAAAAAATAAATGTCTCCTGGTGAGCATTAGCAGTTCACTGATTGACTCCCTGTAGTAGCCAATGATGTCAGCTTGTGAATTGCATATGCTATGTTCTGCAGTCAGTAAATCCACTCAGTACACCCTAAGGCAGTGGTTCTCAACCTTCCTAATGCCGTGACCCTTTAATACAGTTCCTCATGTTGTGGTGACCCCCAACCATAAAATTATTTACCCAGTAATTATAATTCATGAGTGTCGTTTTACCTCCAATACTGTTGCTTTGAACACAGTAGCTACTTTTAACAGAGTAGCTGCTTTCAACACAGCAGCTGCTTTCTACACAGTAGCTGCTCTTTACACATCGGAAATATGTGTTTTCTGATGGTCTTAGGGGACCCCTGTGAAAGGGTCATTCGACCCCCAAAGGGGTCGCGACCCACAGGTTGAGAACCACTGCCCTAAGGTGTTATGCTTAATAGTAATTTTGATTCTTTAAGCTGTAAGATGTACTTTTGACAAGAGCATACCTTCATAGCACAAGGATATCTGCTGTACAATGGCTCACTCGGTGTCTAAACAATTATCCTATAGTGCAGCAGAGAATCCTGGCAAGGATTTTAACAAACTTTGTTGCAGATTACTGCCTGCTTCTGCTTTGGAAAAAAAGTTTTTTGCACCACTTTGTGTCTTTGGATACCAATTATGAATAGGAGTGACTAATTTATTCAGCTGGTGCATTTTCAGGGTTCAGTTGCGTTACTTTGCCACCCCACTGAAAACAAAGTAGCTATTAGCATGAGACTGCCCACAGTAACTGGGTGTTACATTGAAGGTGCATGCTATTAGGCTCCAGACCTGCACGGCTGCGTGCATGACAGTTCTAACAGTGGAGGGCCTCTCACCCGGCTGCAGATCACTTGCAAAGCTACCTCTGCCTCATCAGGTGTGGCCTCTCTGAACTGCTGAGGAAGGGAAGCTAAGGAACATATGTTCCTTGGGTGTGTCCAGGAAACCAAGCAGTTGTGGGATATGGAGTTAAAGGGGCCTGCACCTGCATAAGAGCATGGTGAGTAAATCTCCACTACAGATAAATCTAGTAAAGACTAGGAGTTGACTGAGAATACGTATACAAGAGAAGGATTACTGTTGTCCTATTGGGACATGAGAAAAAAGTCTTAATGCCAGTTGGGTAAAAAATGTAAAATGATCTAAAAGATAGGTCAGGAAATTGAAATATTTAATATCTATTCATGGGACAATGTTCGTCTCACTGAGAGCAACATTAGACTTCTTTCATATGGATTGCCAGGGGCAGTAAAAACAGGTGGTTAAGCTGCTCACATGCAAGGCCATGTCAAATTTAATGCAGTAGGTTGAGTGCACAAATTAAGCAATTCAAGTCAATGGGACAAAGCAGCTGTAGCACACAGCTCAGCAAAAAAACAAATAATAAAACAGGCAATCAGGAGACCTATCAGCAGTTGCCTAGCTGCACTCTGAAAAGTGATCCACCAGGGACCACTTTTCAGATAAAAGACTAGTGTGAACTTAGCCTTAGGGTCTGTTTTCCTTTCACACATGGTCTGCTGGAAAGGTATTTATATTGCCTGTTCTTTTAAAGGGTGTTCATTGTGTCCAAGTGGTGACAATCTGCAATGTTCAAAACTAAAACTTGTTTTGGTTTAAGATATGCAGTACTGTAGCTATAAAGCAGAACAGACAGATAAAACAGATCCACATTTACTACATTTATGTTTTTATAATAAATAAATAGTTAACTGCAAAATTCCTGGAATATTCACTTAACTCAAGAGCTATGATCATCTGAAGAATCGTCTCTGACACTTTAAGATGTGGTAAAAGCATGCGTAACCTGTCACATGCTGTGATTCAATCCACTGGCCCTCCTGTAGCACAGCTCCCAACTGTCCCTTATGTGGAGGTACTATTCCTCTTTAGGAACAAAGTCCCTCTATTCCACTTCCTTCCTCATTTGTCCCTCATTTTGGTCTGATGTACATACCTCTATAAAATTCACTATTTACATTTTAAAAAGTGTTTTATAGCGCTAACCCTTTCATCCAATTTCCAAATTGTTGCAATTATAAATTTCAACAGCCACTTTAAAGGAATAGTACCAGTATAAAAAAGCTATTGTGTGTTTAACTAATCATTTTTTTATATTAAAAATGTAATATACATGTGCATATCAGGTTTCTCTATACCTAATATGCACATTTTTTTAAGGTAAACTACACTTTGAAAAGCAAGCCTATGGAGCTGACCTGGGGAATAGGTAGGTCTTCGTCCTTGTTCCCATGCTGAGCACCAAGTGTGGGGTTACTCTCGGTGTGGGCTCTTCTGGGATATACTAGACACCGTGGACAGGGTCCCTCACCCTACACATAGGGTACCTTTACTGTGTCCTGCTCATCAATGCCCTTGGATGAGGCTGGGACTGCTTTCAGGGAAATTCAACCTTGTGGTGGTCCCCCAACTTAGAGACCATACACAACGTACACTGAGTGAACAAACTGGACTCCAGATAACCCTCTGGTCCTGTGTCAATGCACACCTTAACTGTAATGGTTTGCATTTAGGTGGGACACACTGAGCCTATGCCCACTGCACCCATCCAGCATATCTCTGTCACCTGACTTCCAGCAACAGAATGGGGTCCCACCATACACCTAGCAGAGACCTCATTTGTGCACGTTAACGCTTCCTCTTCTGTACCTAGTGGCCAAGCCGAGGACCTCTGCGGCGCTGATCTGCTTCAGTTGCTATGGGAGACAGACCGCTTGGAAAGGGGGTCCCTACAGCAACCCCCTGTCTACTAGAGGACACCCCACCTATCACTGGTACCACACTTCATGACAGGCAGGTTGTACTGGTTACTAGACTTCCATTACTCTTGGAAACTACAGTACTTGCTTTAACTCTGTACCCAGTTAACTCTTGCAGAGGCTAACTTCCTACCCCAAAGTGCTTTATCTGACCCAGATTGTAGAAGGCTATGTGTAATGTGCTGGTTGCTTTCATACACCCCTTTGAATAACTTCAGACCAGGCGTTAAAATGGTTAAGAGAGCAAATAGTTATTTTCTTAATTGAACCTACAGCTATGGCTGTCCCATCATACCTGCACAGGTAAGAGTCCATTCTTGGCACAGTCCATCAAGGCTGAATTCAGATGCTGGTGTCTTGAGTGGCTGGCTTGGCCCAGGCAGGCAACACCCCAATCACCTGGTAGCGGCCTAAACCAACAAAGTACTCCCCCCAGAATCCATACCCCTGTCCCGTTTTATAATTCGCAAGATCAGTGGGTTGGACCTAAAGAGTGGCGGCAAAAAAGACTTTACCACTTTCCTCCTGCTGAGGCAACCATACTAGCTGACCTCAACCTGCCTACAAGTCTGTAATGACAACATCCATATTTCTGTCCTGACAAGTTCCCTTAACGTAAGCCCACCCAAGCCCCTTCCAACAATCAGTGTTTGAGAACTATGGAATCTAACAAAAACACCACCCTTTCCACGGGCAGAAAATGGTGTCCATTACTGCAAATTAAACTATTGATCACAACCACACAGAGATAAGGTGAAAACCCTATGTATGTTGGTAGTACAACAGTACTTTTTACCGTGTACAACAGTACTTTTTTCTCATTTTACCGTGTACAAGGAACAGCTTTCTAGCAACCATGATAGTGTAGGACACATAATAACAGCAAAACATACCATTTGTTAATGTTCCATACATAAAAGGTAAATACAGTAAGGTATGTTTCTACATATCCAATTAACCTTACCAGTGAGCAGTCTAAGGTTTTTGTTGTCAAATACCATTGAATTTACTCTGCGATCCCCTGGTCCCTGCTGTGTGTCAGTAAAGACTTGCAGTAGTGAATGAGTTTGTATATCCCATACTCTAAACCCCTGAAACACATAAATACAGAGATTATTTTGTCTGCCATTCCTTATGATGAACTTTATTTAATATTTCAAGGATTGCTGTGATAGTAACATGTATTAAAATAAAATTAATGATGGATGAAGTACTATGGCACGTTAAATACTGCAAAAATTAATTACTTGGAATTATTTATATAACTAAGCATTAGAAAGTCACAAGCACAATTATTCTTTAAAACAGGGTTCTCAAAACTATATGAGGCCTGCTTTAGGATTTTACACACCTCACAAATGATGTCCACAGCCCTGCTTCTTCTTCATCCCTTAACAACCAACCCCCACTGTACACAGTCTCCAGCGCAGGTTACCCTCCCCACCGCTCCACTAACATCCTGGCATCCAATGACACGCTTGCCCCTGCATTCACAGAATGATGGAACTTCCTCATCCTTACCTGTTCTGCCCTGCTGCTATACAAATACAGCCATGTTGTAAATCGAATTTAAGAAGTAGGGGAGACTCTAATGGGGACACTGATATAATAAGGGGGGGGGTTCTGCTAGGGACACTGATGTAAAGGGAGACTCTGATGGAGATACTGATGTAAGGGGGGACTCTGATGGGATACGGATGTATGGAGAAATTCTAATGGGGACCCTGATGTAAAGGCGGATTTTGATAGGGACCCTGATGTAAAGGGGGACACTGATGTAAATGGGAATCTGATGGGGACACTGATGTAAGGGGGCTATGATAGGGACATTGATCTAAGGGGGACTCTAATGCAGACACTGATGTAAGAGGGCATGCTAATGGAGATATCAATGTTCAAGGGATTTCTAATAGGGACCATGATGTAAACAAGGACTCTAATGTGGACCCTAATGTAAAAGGGAGTCCAATGGGGACACTGATGTTAAGGGGACACTGATTCAAGTTGGGACTCTGATAGGGACACTGATGTAGGGGGAATTCTGATGGGAACCCTGATATAAAGGAGGACTTTGATGGGGGCACTGATGTTCGGGGGGATTCTGATGGGAACCATGATGTAAAGGGGGCTATGATGGGGTCGTTGATGTAAGGGGGACTGTTATGGGACATTGATGTAAGGGGGGATGCTGAGAGGGACTCTGATGGGGACAACAATGTAAGGGGAGATTTACTTTGCTTTACTAAAATTCTTTCTCTTTTGTTCTGAATCATATTGTACTGATTACAAAATCATTTAATTGAATTGTGTTTGTTTATTTATTTACTGTATAAAACTAACTTTGTTAAGCCTGCTAGTATTTGTAAAATATACCACGAGGCACTCGTATAGAAAAATTGCATTTGATTATTTTAGCAAGTAGAGTATTAAAAATAAATGCACATGTACTGTTTAATTTAAAGTCCAAATCCACCTATTAGAAGACTAAAAGAAAGCTCAGCAGATGCAAAAAAGCTAGAGGGTTAGGCCAGTAAATGTATTTTAAAAAGCATGTAAAATGTTATGGCAGGCAATCTACAAAAAAACTGCAAGCTGATTGGTTTCTGTGCAGAGTTGCAGCAGATGTTGCACTCTCCAGTTTTAGTAAATCAACCCCAGTGTGTCCAGATCAGCATAAACGGCAGCAAGGTCACCTACAGTGCAGCAGTCAGCAGTAATAATGCCTAATTTACTAAACACAGGAACTATACTGCCAACGTGCATTAATGGTGACTATGCTAGGCCTAGACCTAAGTGCACTGTCCATAGAAATGAAGGAAAGGGGAGAAGGGAACAAAGGGGAATTCCAGGATGGTACGGAAGGGGCAGTACTTTATGTTGTTCTTCTTCCAGCTATCGTTGGGGCCCTTTACGAAGCATTGGTGCACTTAACAACAGTTTTAGTAAACCAGCATGCAATATAGGTCCCGCAAAGATGCAGTAAAGGTGCAGTATAGGTGCAGTATACTAAATGTCCTTCCTCCAGTAACTCAGTCTCTGCCAGCAGTGTGAACAATGGGCAGTGCCCTCTCACCAGTACCTGTGGTGCAGCTGTGAACTCTCTCTGTAGGAAGGTGAGCCCCTCAGTCTCTCCACAGAATGCATCCAAAGATTCACCAGTGGGAATTAGAAGATGAGAGGATGCTCTGGTCTACCTGCAGCAACGGTGCCAGTGCAGTCACTGCAGTCTATCCTGTTCTGCCTTGGGTGTCTCTGCTGGTCTGGCCTCTCAGCAGTCTGGTCAGTATGCAGCAGATGTGCTCTCATAAGTTTCCTCGGCACTAAGAAAAAGAACCTAACTGGACAGTCTGAGAATGAGAATTATAGTGCAAAGGCTCTATAAGCTCCACTATTTCTTACTTCCTGAACTTTAAATCCCATGATCCTTAGCATTATGCATAGGAAACCACAGGCTTTTCTGACTATAGTTCTCCTTCTGCTGACTGGAGGGGATAGTGCAACACAACATTTAGCACAACAACAAAAAGTGAAAGTAAACTGACTGTAAAGAGGGAAATGTCTCCTCTTACATGTTTCTGCAGTCACATATAGCAGTATAGTAGTTACGAGGAGCGGTCAAGTCAAACCGGGACTTTTCATTTTACAGGTATAAAAAGGGATGCTAGCGTAGAAGTACTACATGCAGTAGTAAGTGACACGTGTTACTATTACTGACAGGCAGCGCATATGTTGCGGGCCAGTCCAGGGACCATTAATCAAGATGGCAGACAACAGTGTTAGTGTGTGCATGGCACAAGTTTCTTGTGAACGAAGGTGTAAAACCCGCGGATATCTACAGAAGACTTCAAGCACAGTACGGTGATGAGACGCTCAGCCGCAGTAAGACATTTGAATGGTGTAAATGTTTCAAAGATGGCCGTACGTCTGTCAGTGTCGATCCTGGGTGTGGTGGTTCCCAGCCCACAGCAGTCAATCCTGTGAACATTGAGCGCGTGTAACGCCTGATCCTGGATAATTGACACATAACTTGTTGCGGAATTGCACGAGAGAAATCTTTCTGTGGTCAGTATTTCAGCACTTATGATGAAATGAAGCAGGCTGACTTAGGATGGTTCAGGCGTACTAACAAATCTTTCTATGCCAAAGCTTTCCAGGCATTAGTTAAAGATAAGTTTAAATATTAGTTTAAATATAAGCGAAGTGTATAAATGTAGCAGGGGAGTATGTAGAAAAATAAATGCTGTTTCCACTCCTTGAAATTTGTAATTTTATTATATAAATTCAAAAGTCCCGGTTTAACTTGAATGCCCCTCATACATATAGCAATATTAGTAAATGATAGGCTTATCAGTTCACAGAGTGGGATAGACTTCCGGGGCTCACCACCCCCTATATTTATGACTAAGAAAGACATCAGAGAGTACCTCTGTCTGAGGATTATCCTACCAGCAGTGATGCAAACCTGAGACTGGAAGTGAGGACACCTGGGGCCAGTGCAGCACCGCCCCACAGCACATCTACTGCACCTCTGCAGCAAAGAGACTGGAGCCTCCTCTCATACCGCTGATCATTGGAGGCTTTCAGGGAGAGAAGGGGGGGCCCTTCTACAGGTAGCATCCACAGCAGCATCCTAGGAACTGGTGAAAGGGCTTTCCACCCATTATTGACACTGCTAGTAAAGATTGAGCCACTAAGAGCAGGATATCAAGTGCACCAAACCCATACCATATCTACAGTATACTAGCCCTATACCACACTTCTACCAAACCTATACTGCACCCATACTAACCCAATACTGCAGTTATACCGAACAGTTGCTGTATTTGACCCACATCTACACTGCACCTGTACCACACCTATACTGCACTTTGACTGCATCTTTACTGCAACTACTGAATGCTGGTTTGCTAAAACTGTCATTAAGTACACCACCACTTCTTAAAGGGAGCCAACGATAGCCAACAGAAAAACAACTTCAAGGACTGCCATTCCAGCAAGACCATTCTGCAAGTCCTTTCTGATCTCTTCTCCCCTGTCTTTCATTTTGACGGATAGTGCACAGTTAATATAGGCCTAGCATAGTCGTCATGAATGTGCTTCGGCAGTATAGCCTCCTGTATCTGGTAAATTAAGCTTTATTACTGTTTATGCTGATCTGGACCTCAAGTGTTATCTTATGTCTAGTCCTTACTACTAATCACTCTGTATGGTAAATTGTATTATTACCTTTGCTAATCCATTTTCATGCTTGCTTCATTGCCTACTATATCAATAGGCAATATATTAAGTTTACCTGGACATGGTATTATTACTGGATACCAGTTGTTACCTTCAGTGATTTTCTGTGTTACTGCATGCTTTGTATACTCAACCAAGTGTTTCAGAGGGGCTGAAGTTCTTATGGAGGTCAAAGCAAAGAACAGAGGACCCATTTTAACCAGCAGCTCCTATGGGGGTAGCACTATATGGTTATCCCCCTCTTCTATGTGTGCACTATATGTCACCACCCTCTCTTTCCTGTGTGTGCCATCAGACAGACCTTGTTAAAGCTGAACTCCGGTAATTCAGCTACTTTGTAAAAACTGCAGGCATACTATGAGTTAAGTACAAAGAGGTGCCTGCCACTTTTTAGACTTATCTCTATGCTCCAGGAAGATAACTTCCAAAGCTCCAACACTTCCCACTCTAGTCTCATTTCCTTTAAGAGCAGAGTTGCTGAAACTGCTATGCTTGCCCCTCCCCTCCTCTGCCCATTCACAGAAGCCTTTATATTATGTGAACTCATTCACAAAATACAAAGGCATATGTGAATGGGCAGCAGAGGGGAGGGACGGGCATAGCTGCTCTGTGTGCTTATCTCCTTACAGCTGTAGTATATCCTCTGGGAGTGCAATAAACCTGTCACATATAACTGAGATAAAATCAGGAGGCAATATGCACCTAACTGGACATAACTCATAGTGTGCCTGTACATTTTGCAAAGTTACTGAATTCCTGGAATTCAGCTTCAAAATTTGTCTCCTTGTGAGCAGCCTGGTTAAACAGTTATAGAGAAAGGGGGTGGTCTGTTGACCATGCTGACTTAGCAACCAAGGCACAAATCAGAATGGGATCAAGTGCTCCATGCACTTGGACCCCTAAGGCAGCATTTTACAACCTTGTTTTCAATTGTGGCACCCTTTAAAGGATGCAAAATGTCAAGGCACCCCAATTCGAAAAAAAGGAATTATTACTTATCCATGGAAAGCCTGAGCCTGGGAAAATGCACATAGCCACCTTGATTCAATTACCTTCACATCAGAGATTCTACCCATCACACCTGAGGCTCCCCCACCAAATCAGACCCTCCTTCCCCCCTGTTCATGAGTGTCCCCCCATCACACATCTGTATCATAGCAACTCGTGATGCTGATCCAGAGCAAACTATGTCCATAGAATCCTATGCTCACCAAACCCCAGGGGAAGGGCTGTCCAGGGTGGCACGACACCATGGTGAGGAAACACTGCCCTAGGAGGTTCCATAAGGATTTAAACTAAATGAAAAATCTATCACAAATAGAAATCCTTTTCATGGTGATTTCATTTAGGGTACTACTCCACTCTTATGTCACCTTATATTTCCTGTACAGCTCATTCATAATGTTGTAGACACAGCTAAGCTACATTAGCAAAATCTACACTGAAAATGCATAAAAAATGCCTTTGCTGACCTCTCCTTACTATTTCCCTGGCTGTCATGCTGAATCAATGGGTTCAGTACTTTCTGAGACACTGACCTGAATAACTATGCAAAACAACAGTTCTCTTCTTTCTGGCTTTCTAATCTGCAGGTTCCATGTCAGTGACTCAGAAAGTACTGTAGTGAGTGACATCCAGGAAACTAATATTTTTATAACATAAAAAAGGGCAGCTTCTATATTTCTGTCACTACAGGTTTTCTTCAGCATCTGCCTTTTTTCTTTATTCAAGTGGTAATGATACCCTTAGCATTTCAATTGAAAATTGAATTACCCGTGCAGTAGAAACACTGATGACATGCTGATCCTTTTCATTGACTGCAATGTCTGCAATTGAATATAGGTGACCATGCAACTCTGCCTCAGGTTTGTTGACTACCTCAGGGTCCCACAAGCGTATAACCTTGTCAGGTCCTAAAAAGAAATCCATTGATAAAATCAGGAAAAACAGAGGTTAAAGTGTAAAAAGTATCATGGTGCAAATGTGTATTTACTAATTACATGTAAAATGCAATTTTTTAAAGCCCCATATGCTGTGCAACCTTGGCTGAGAATGAAAGATCAAAATAAAAACAGCAAACATGGGTAGACCATAGTAAATCGGAAAGCAATTAGAGTGAAATGTATTTAGAGCAGAGTGAGGAATCTAACTCACAACGCCAAAGAGTCTGGCAGAGAATTGTGTGGTTGAAGAGGAAAGCATAATCAGCTGGTGACTTTATGTTCCAACACCCCTGGAAGCTGATTCAAGTATCAACTAGGCAAAGGCTGTTCCATTCAAAAGAAACACAGGGACACCGAGCACTACTCACACATTTTATGTACTGTGCTTAGCTTAAAAAGTCTGCTTAGTAACAGGATCTCTTTAAAGTGCAGCTCCACCCAAAAGGGAAAGTTCCACTTTAAGGCTTCGTCCCCCGCTCCCCATTAAGGATTGGCACCTTTGGGGATACCCGATTTTGACAGGTACCCGCTCCCACTGCGATCACCCAGGTGATCGGAAGCAGAAGTTGTCCTCCCCCCTCCCTCCTTGTAGTCTTCTGGGTCACGTGACAGGTCCCCGAAGACTACAAGACCATTCAGAAAGCGCAGCGCTACTCATGCATGCGCAGTGTGCACCCGGCTGTGAAGGTGTTCAAGCTGTCACAACTGGGTGCCCATGCTGAAAATGACGGCGCCGGGGTGAGAGGACAACCGGTAAAACCGGCTGCAGTGAGAACACTGCAGGATTAAATGACAGGTGAGTGTCTGTTTTTTAAAAGTCAGCAGCTACAGTTTTTGTAGCTGCTGACTTTTATTTTTCTACATTGTGACTGGAGTACTTTAAGTACTTTTAAACCTATACAGCTGACAAAACTACAGTACAGTGGAGTTGATTCTCTAAAATCTTGTGCAGCTCTTCATGGAAACCAGTCAGCTTCTGGGTTTTACCCTAGTGTGCTGCCTTGTATTACACAAGGCATTCTTTAGCATTCAGCAGTGTCTGTCCCCTTTAAGGCTAGGGACGTCCTCTCTGCTAACTTGGGAGGAAGTGACCTCATCTCTTCAGACTGAAGAAATTCTACAATGCAAGTACATGTGGGATGCTGTTCCCTCTTCATATATGGGCTTGATTAGACCCCCAAAGTCTGTAAGTACCCCTCCTATGTACTGAGGAATGTTATGTATATAGCTAGGTAGTTAGATATGTACTCATGTCTGTTTATTCTGTTTGTATTTCAGTTTTACCACATTCATTCATTCTCATTATGTCACATATTATCAGTAAAAGATCATCGGTTATCAATCATCGACTCTTTACTGTGTGGACATCAAAGGTTATACTGCCTGTAATCCTCTGTAACCCTTTCATAACTGCAGAGAAGGCAGGACAGTAAAAAGACTTACACAGTTACTTCAGAGCACATTGTGTGAAAAATCTACAGCAAGCCCCACAACACAGAAAAGACTCTTAACTGTTAATACAGCAGCACGTGTGTGTGAAATCCCCACAGCACAGCCAGTCTAAGGCATAGCAAAGTGAAACCAACTCAGCTTCATGAAAGATAGCACTAAATTAACCCTTCCTAAAATCTCGTGCAAACAGGAAGAAAATATGCACAGTACGCTGGAAACTAGGTCACAATGCAGCACGCCGAGAACTTATAACAAATCGGATCTGTCGTCATCCAAAGCAGAAACCGCCAGATCTAAGCGTTCAAGTTCCAGGCATTCAAACGTCACAGACCTATCGTCAGTCAGTGCTGGGGCAGCCAGGAGTAAGCATACAAGTTCCAGACATTCTAGCGTTACAAACTTGTCTTCAGTCAGCGCTATCGCCGCCAGGGCACAAGCCAAGGCCGAGGCCGCATGCGCCATGGCCCCCTATGACATACAGGAAGCAGAGCTTATGAAAGAGCAAGGCTACCTAGAGCAGAAGAAGAGACAAGCCAAAGGGGAAGCTGAAATAAAAAAGAGACAAGCCGAAGGGGAAGCTGAAATGAAAAGGGGAGAAGCAGAAAACGCTTAGGAGAAAGGCAGAAGTACAAGCCTCTTTACACATACTTCAGCAACAGAAAATAGCTGCAGCAGCCATAGCTGAAGCTGAAGTTCTCGCGAGAGCTGCAGATATTCAGTTTGTAGAGAGCGATGTACTGGAAACCCCGATAACACCTCTCAGTACATTCCAACGCACCCGTGAGTACGTGCAATCACAAGCAACCCTGTACCCTGATAAACAGCCTAGTGACGCACCGAAACCATCAAGGACCCAGTTGGGAGCAGACAGCTTTGATGTTACGCATCACTACAAGACTGAACCTGAACCGCCACGTGATAAGTCAACCAATCATGGGCTCAGATACCAAACCGCCAACACGCTAAAAAACCAAGTAGAAGGCGATATAACCTCTCCTCGTGCAAGACCAGATCTAGACTACAATAGAGGAGAGCAACCATCTGACCAAAATAGACTTAGTCAAATACCTCAACGAACCCATCAGTCACTATCAGCCAGTAGTCCCGCGTTTGTACCCAGAACAAACGCACCTGACACAGCAAGGGTTACAGACGTGTCAAAATACCTGATGCGCCGTGAGATGGTGAGCACTGGTCTCTTGAAGTTTGACGATCGTCCTGAAAACTACTGGGCCTGGAGGTCATCCTTCCTAAGCAGCACCCAAAACTTAGAGCTGACAGACAGAGAGAAGCTCGACCTACTCGCCAAATACCTAGGACCAGAGTCCTCAGAGCAGGCCAAAAGAATTAGGTCAGTGCATGTCCATGATGCAACAGCAGGACTTGCGATGGTCTGGCAGAGAATGGAAGACTGCTATGGGTCACCTGAAGTAATTGAAGAAGCACTTTTAAAGAAAATTGAAACTTGCCAGAAAATGACAAACAAAGACAATCAGAAGCTGAGAGAGCTCGGAGACCTACTCTTAGAGATAGAAGCAGCAAAGACTAGTGGAACTCTGCCAGGTCTCTTATACTTAGACACAGCATGTGGAGTAGAGCCCATAATCGAGAAGCTCCCTTTCAACCTGCAAGAAAGGTGGGTCTCTCAAGCATCCAGATACAAGAAAGACTATCGAGTTGCATTTCCACCGTTTGTCTTTCTCGCTGAATTCGTTGTAGACCAAGCTAAGACACGCAATGACCCAAGCTTCGCCTTCCTGAACAAGAGAGTTGCAAGCTCCCCAAGGACAGAGAAGCAGCCGCCAGTACACTACAAAGAACGCAGAGCAACTGTCAGGGCTCCCAGGTATGACCAGAGGTGTGTGACTGAAGCAGGGAAACGCAGACCTCAGATATGTTATAAACAATATAATTTATTAACACTAACAGTACAAACATAAACGCAGTGCAATACTAAAACATAATACAGTGCAAACAAACCAAACCAAACCACCCACAGATAACAGTATATACAAGCAAGCGTCGTCAGGCAGGCCGGGTCAATATCAATTGGGCAGGTAGGTACAGGGGGAGCAAGCGGAGAATAGTCGGGGTCACAGGCCAGGTTCAGCAGGTAGCAAGCAGCATAGTACAGAGGGTCAGACAGAGGGATGGTCCGGGTCACAAGCCAGGGATCAGAACAGGTAGCAAGCAGCGTAGTACAGAGGGTCAGACAGAGGAATGGTCAGGGTCACAAGCCAGGATCAGAGCAGGAGAAGTCAGCAAAGGAACAGAAACAGGATGCAGGACAGATACAGGGCCCAGGACAAACACAACACCAAGGCAGAGTCTGCAAGTCTGGCCATCCCTTAAATACCCCAGCATCATCAGTTCCAGGTGTTAGCTGGCTGAAAGGTTGAGTCTCTGATTGCTGGGAGCACCCGCTGGCCAGCCCTGGTACTGCAGATCAAAAGGCAGGTGAGTCCCACCATTGCTGGCCAGTCCATTCCTAACAGCAACAGTGTCTGTGCGGAAGACAGAAGTCCCGCCTGAGGCTGCAGCCAATCAGGAAGACAACACAAGCAAGGAAGTTGAGGATCCAGACAAACAGTGCCCAATACACAACAAGCCTCATCCACTAAGAAAATGTCGCAGTTTCAGAAGTAAGACATTAGAGGAGCGCAAGGCTTACCTTAAAGACAATCACATTTGTTTCAGATGCTGCGCCTCAATGCAACATCTTGCAAAAGACTGTAAGAGAGAAATACGGTGCACAGAATGCAACAATGACCGACATCTGTCAGCACTGCACCCAGGACCACCACCATGAAGATCAGAAGTTCCAGCAACTCAAGAAGATCATGGTGGGGAGCAAAAAGAAAGTGCAACACCAGCGATAACTTCAAAGTGTACTGAGATCTGTACAGAACCAGGACTCTCTAGATCATGCTCCAAGATATGCTTAGTCAAAGTGTATCCCAACGGTCTCAGAGAAAAGGCAGTGAAGATGTATACAGTCCTAGACGAACAAAGCAACAGGTCTCTAGCAAAGACAGAGTTCTTCGACCTCTTCGGTGACAAAGGAAGTTCAACTCCATACACCCTGAAGACATGTTCAGGAGTTATAGAGACATCAGGGAGAAGAGCAAACAACTACACCATCGAGTCATTAGATGGAAAGACGCAGCTGACTCTTCCTACCCTCATAGAATGTGACATGATACCAGATGACAGGTCAGAGATTCCCACACCTGAAGTGGCACGTCACTACCCTCATCTTATGCGAATAGCAGACAAGATCCCAACACTCAACCCAGATGCTGCAATCGTCCTTCTACTAGGAAGAGACATACTGAGAGTGCACAAGGTCAGAGAACAATACAATGGGCCACACAATGCACCATTTGCTCAACGTCTTGATCTTGGATGGGTTATCGTTGGAAATGTATGTCTGGACGGACTTCACAAACCCGCAAAGGTGAATGTCTACAGAACAAATCTGCTGCAGAACAGTCGCACATCATGTCTTTGCCCATGTAACAACAGCATGCAGATTAAAGAGAAACTATCTAACCCAACACATCCCCAGAACATCCAGAGGTTCTTGGAAGATACAGGCTCAGCTGAAGATTCAGATCAGCTAGGCCACAAAGTGTTTGAGAGAACTCAAGATGATGACAAACTAGCACCATCTGTTGAAGATAACCTCTTCCTTGAGATCATGGACAGAGAAGTCTTCAAAGACAAAGCAGGCAGTTGGGTAGCCCCACTACCATTCCGTACACCACGGCATCGTCTTCCCAACAACAGAGTGCAAGCAGAGAAACGCCTTGCGCTATTGCAGCGCACTCTTGAAAGAAAGCCAGACATGAAAGAACACTTCCAAGAATTCATGCGGAAAATCTTTGACAAAGATCAAGCTGAAAAAGCACCAGCACTGCATGAAACACAAGAACGCTGGTACTTGCCAATATTCGGAGTGTACCATCCTCAAAAACCAGGTCAGATACGTGTAGTATTTGATTCCAGTGCAAAGCATGAAGGTATTTCCCTTAATGATGTACTTCTCAGCGGACCAGACCTGAACAACACACTTCTTGGAGTCCTTATCAGATTCCGAAGAGAACTTGTTGCAGTAACAGCAGATGTACAGCAGATGTTCTACTGCTTCCTTGTCCGTGAAGACCACAGAGACTACCTGAGGTTCATATGGTATGAAGACAACGACCTCAACAAAGGTATCATAGAGTATAGAATGAAAGTACATGTGTTTGGGAACAGTCCCTCACCAGCTGTCGCTATCTACAACTTGAGACGAGCAGCGCAGCAAGGTGACAGACACAACCCTGAAGCCAAACAATTTGTTATGAAAAACTTTTATGTAGACGATGGACTTGCTTCCTTCTCCAGTAGTGGAGAAGCCATTAACATTTTAAAAAACACTAGAGACTTGCTAGCAGAATCTAACATAAGACTGCACAAAGTGGCTTCCAACAACAGCAAAGTCATGGAAGCATTCCTAGCAGAAGACCGTGCAAAAGACCTCAAAGACTTAGATCTAGGTACAGATTCACCACCCCTTCAAAGAAGCTTAGGGCTTAGTTGGGACTTGAAGACTGACAGCTTCACCTTCCGAGTATCCAGGGAAGTGAAGCCTTTCACAAAGCGAGGTGTCTTGTCTACGGTCAACAGTCTTTACGATCCCTTGGGGTTCGTAGCACCCATCACCATGCAAGGCAAAGCTCTTTTGAGGGAGATTACAACTGAGCTAGAACAAAGTGATTGGGACACACCTCTACCTGAAAAGAAAGAAATGCAGTGGAAGTTGTGGAAAGACTCTTTGCTGGAGCTTGAGCGATTTAGCATCCAAAGACCATACGTCTCTGTTTCTTTGTCTGTTACAAAACGAAGAGAGATACACGTGTTTTCAGATGCATCCACCGTGGCTATAGCAGCTGTAGCCTACCTTAGAGTCATAGACACTCAGGGACAAAGCCATGCAGGATTCATCTTGGGAAAGTCCAAACTGGCTCCAAGACCTGCTCACACAGTCCCACGCTTAGAACTTTGTGCTGCTGTCCTAGCTGTGGAGATAGCAGACTTACTCATTGCAGAACTGGACATCGAAATCCATGCAGTGAACTTCTACACAGACAGCAAGATTGTTTTAGGTTATATCCATAACGCTTCAAGAAGATTCTACACATACGTGTCAAACAGAGTGACACGTATCAGAAAGTGTATAAGTCCAGAACAGTGGCATCACATCAGTACAGACAAGAACCCTGCTGATCATGGGACTAGACTGGTACCAGCTGCTGTCCTCAAACAGACTAACTGGTTCACAGGTCCATCCTTCTTGACTGGACCAGAAACTGAAGAGACTGATCAGAAAGGAACTTTTCAGCTTGTAGAACCAGACCAAGACAAAGAGGTAAGACCTCTAGTTGCAGTTTACAAGACTCTAACCACCAGAGGAGGTCTTGGCTCATGTAGGTTCGAGAGGTTTTCCAGCTGGAAGTCACTCATCCGTGCCATAGGGAAACTCATCTGCTTGGCCAGATCCTTCAGCAAAACAGCCAGTGTTGACCAGGGTAACAATGACTATCTTGAGCAAGCCAATGTCACCATTATCAGATGTGTTCAGCAGGAAGCCTTTAAGGAAGAATTTCAATGTCTTCTCAAGAAAGAAGAACTTTCTAAACACAGCCCGCTCAAAAAGTTGAACCCTGTCCTTGATGAAGATGGAGTGATGAGACTTGGAGGTCGTCTACCCGCAGCTGATACGACTATTCTAGAAAAACATCCCTTTGTCATACCCAAGAATCATCACGTTGCCGTTCTTCTGACAAGACACCACCACGAGCAAGTTGCACATCAAGGTCGCCACCTCACTGAAGGAGCAGTCCGTTCAGCTGGATTGTGGATCCTAGGAGGTAAAAGACTAGTCTCCAGTGTGATTAACAAATGTGTAACTTGCAAGAAAATCAGAGGAAAACTTCAAGTCCAGAAGATGTCAGACTTACCTCCAGACAGGCTGGCTTCAGATCCTCCATTCACAAATGTAGGCCTAGACGTTTTTGGTCCTTGGAACATTTCTTCTCGCAAGACCAGAGGAGGCAGTGCAGAGAGCAAACGCTGGGCTGTTCTTTTCTCGTGTATGAGTACCAGAGCAGTTCACATTGAGGTAATTGAGTCTCTATCTACCTCAAGCTTCATCAATGCCTTGAGAAGATTTTTCTCCATTCGAGGACCAGCAAAACAGATTTGTTCTGATTGTGGCACAAACTTTATTGGAGCCTGCAAGGAATTGAAGATCGTTGCAACAGACTCAGAGACAAGTAACTATCTTCAAAATCAAAGATGCACTTGGATCTTCAATCCTCCTCACGCCTCACATATGGGAGGAGCTTGGGAGAGGATGATTGGAGTAGCTCGTCGCATTTTAGATGCAATGCTTCTAAAGATTGGATCTACTCGTCTCACACACGAAGTCTTAACCACGCTAATGGCTGAAGTCACGGCTATCATGAATGCCAGACCTGTGGTCCCAGTGTCTACTGACCCAGAGATGCCAACCGTCTTGACACCGGCAACGTTGCTGACCCAGAAGATGGAGATGGTGACAGCTCCCAACGGGGACTTTGATCTTAAAGACTTGTACACCAAGCAATGGAAACAAGTTCAAAGCCTTGCCGATATCTTCTGGAAGAGATGGAGACAGGAGTACCTGATGACCCTTCAACCACGCAACAAATGGCAAGCCGACAAGCCCAACTTACAAGTTGGAGATGTTGCTCTACTAAAAGACTCTCAGGCCCACAGGAACGAGTGGCCAATTGGACTCATTGTGGGGACTGATGCTAGTAGTGATAGCAGAGTCAGGAAAGTAGAGGTCAGAGTAGTAAAACAGGGCACCCCTAAGGTGTACCTTAGACCCATCACGGAAGTCGTTTTACTCCTTCCAGGAGTTTAATAGTGGCATATCATTATTATGCCAGGTGGGGAGTGTGCTGCCTTGTATTACACAAGGCATTCTTTAGCATTCAGCAGTGTCTGTCCCCTTTAAGGCTAGGGACGTCCTGTCTGCTAACTTGGGAGGAAGTGACCGCATCTCTTCAGACTGAAGAAATTCTACAATGCAAGTACATGTGGGATGCTGTTCGCTCTTCATATATGGGCTTGATTAGACCCCCAAAGTCTGTAAGTACCCCTCCTATGTACTGAGGAATGTTATGTATATAGCTAGGTAGTTAGATATGTACTCATGTCTGTTTATTCTGTTTGTATTTCAGTTTTACCACATTCATTCATTCTCATTATGTCACATGTTATCAGTAAAAGATCATCGGTTATCAATCATCGACTCTTTACTGTGTGGACATCAAAGGTTATACTGCCTGTAATCCTCTGTAACCCTTTCATAACTGCAGAGAAGGCAGGACACCTAGGTTCACATCTGTGTGGGTGGTGCCGCTGAGGATCCACACGAAAATCCGTGCAGCCGCACCACCCGCACAGAGGAATGCAGACCCGCACTGGAAAATGCAACCATACTGGGAACCGAAGTTCCCATGCGGACTGCGTTTTCCAAAGAAGTGCAGGGACTTTTTCCCTGCGTGTCACAGGGCACGGGAGTCCATTCAAATGAATGGGCTCTCGTTCCCATGCAAAATGAAGTCCGCACGGCCACATATATGTGAACCGGGGGTGATTGTCAAAGCTTAATTGAACAAGCTGAAGTTAGAAGGGGATTGATTACCATGCACAGTTGCACCAGATTCTGAGTGCTCCAGTTTTAGTAAATCTAACCCACTGCTAGGCTGAATTACAAGAGGTTAACATTTTTCACTTAGCTCAGTGAAGCTCTTTTTTAAATTCTTTTATTCAGTTATATTATATACAAAAGGAATTCCCAATTTGTAAAACCGATCTGTACATATCTGGCTAATTAAAGTTTGTTTTGTGCTAATACAGACATTATCAAACTTACTTTGGACTCTCACTAACAATGCATTTTGTGGATCAGGTTCAGGTTCTTTGATTATTCTGCTGTTATTTCCTTTGCCTGTGCTCCTCCACACAGAAGTCATTTTTTTCAGATACACAAAAACTGACACATTTTACAGATGATAAACTTGAACCAGTCTTCAAGATCTGCTTGGTGCTGTTGGTGGAGTCTAAGACTAGTCATAGATGGGCAGATGACTCCCTAAGAACAAGATCCCTGCCTGTACTTATGTGAATCACAAGAGCATTTTGACTTGCCACAATCCTCCTCCTGATAGCAGTTAAAAAGCGGAATTTCTGATCCTCCTTTTGTTTGCACTGAAGAGTTACAGATAGGCCCTGCTCATATAAGATTCTGGGGCAATAATGGGTGCCTTCACCTGCTTTCTGGCTGTACAGAAACAGCCTAATGATCAAAATCAATTCTAGAATTCAAACAGCTTTTCTTTTACTGATCTGTCTGTTGCCAAGATAAGTGCAAAAGTGCGTCTGCTGAGGTCCTGATCTAAATCTCTGCAGTTATGAAAGCTAAGCCCTCTAAACATCAATGACTTCTAGCTGAGTTGTAAAATGAAACAAGATACATGCTTCCTTCACTCTCTGCCTGCTGCTGTTGCCTCTGCTATAGAAGCTTAGTCTTTGCCAGCCTGACACCTGCTTCCACTGCACATACAGACAGATTAATGCATGTACACAGTGGCTAAATAAATGAGACTGTTTGCATGGAGGGAAGTGTATAGACAAAAATATATATGTTGGTAACTGGACAAAATGGTTGGGACACTTTGATATTTTCATCTTGGCTGATAGAGGACAATGCTCCAGTACTTATTGCATTAATTAATGCAATGTCAATAAATGAACAATAAAACACCAAGCATTGTCTGTAAGCAGTATCTTTAAAAACATGATTACATGTTTATGACCACAATGTTCTTACCTCCAGTTGCCATCATTTTAGCTGCCACACAGAATGCAAATGTCGTGATACCTTTTTGAACTGAAAAAACTCTGACTGGCCTGTTTGTTAAAAAAGAAGATTTACTTTTATGCAATTTACAACCGTTTGTATATTTTTTACTATCACATATGGCGATATCCTCTGTAAATTGAAGTTCTTTTATTTTTCCAATAAAAAGAGTTTGTAACAAAAAAAAAAAAATCACTGCTTTAGTAATAACTAGTTTTACTCATGCACAAATATAGGGGAACAATTCAGTGTATTTCCTGTTAGTTACTAATTCTAAAATATATTTGAACTGACAACATAAACACATTTAAAATGATAAATGTTATAGTGCAAAAACTAAAATATTCATAAGCATTTGGTCATGCTCAGGGGCGGACTGACCATTGGGGCAGTAGGGGGCCCCATGAGATGCCACTGGTACCTTTTTCATAGGCTTTTTTGAGTTTGGGCAAGGACACAGGGGCCCCATGATCCCCTATTGCCCGGGGGCCCCATGAGTTGTCAGTCCGCCCCTGGTCATGCCCATGCTGAAAAGTACAGGTCTCGAGTGTATGAAATAAACAAACAGTATATATAAATATCTGCACAGAAATGAACAATAATTAATACCTATCATCTTTTATCTTTTGTACTTCATCCAAAACCAAAGAAAGGTTGCTGTCTTGAGAACATGATGCAAAGCATTTTAATTCTTGGATATACTTTACTTTGACAACACAGTCATTGTGCAGCTTTCTCTTAAACCTAGAGATAAATGCAAAGAACAGCTCAAAATGTTTAGTTATTGTGAATAGCGATATCATTAGCTGCTAGTTGCTAAGGATAGGTTGTTATGTTCTATTAAGGAGTTCTCTATCTTGCCTTCCTTCTCTGTCATTGGTGGATTTCCCTGGTTAAAGGATATAAACTATCTCAACATTAGCTATTTTTAATCCTTATCCTGCAAACATTAGTAATCAGATACTCCTGCCTGCATGCCTGAGATAAGGACAGATGAATTCTAGGAAGTAAATGCTTTATGAACCATCTGCCATTACTCAAGATGGCCACAGCTAGAAATGCTAGAGGCTTGTTTTTCTTAGTGATTTCTCAACAAAATAAAGCATGGAGACATGGATGGATGGGAGAGTTTGCTTCGAATAGTAAAAATTTATTAAATACTGTTTTGGCTTGTGGTGCACAGATACTGCTTCAAGAGAACGAGTATGTTGGCATGCATGGCTTGGTGTAATTGAGATTAGACCCAAAGGGTAAGAGTAATGTTTTTGGTCTTTTTCTTTGGTTCAGGGAACAGGTGAATACGAAATTGTATTATTTCTGTGACACTCTTTACAGACTTGCCCACAATTTGTGTAGGGTGCTGTAGTGAATTGGCGGATGTCGCCACCATGCAATCATAGGAAAATGAGGATCTTTACCAGCAAACCTTGATATGGTGATAATCTTGTCCTTTATTCACGTAAAGGCACCACAGGCCAATGTGTCAGGACCTTGCTTGATTCCTTTCTCAAGGCAGAGAAAAATGGATCCTGCGAGGTCCCTAGATATCAACCTGTGATGCCTATTACTTTATTTAAATAAAGGACAAAATTATTACTATACTAAAGTGTGCTGGCAAAGATCCTTATTAACCAGGCAGAAGAGAGGTCGCCATGTAGTCGGTGTCCATGTGTGCCCCAATTCCTTCTAAATATGGCACCATTGATGAGTGTGGTTCCTATGTGTCAAGACGAGTAAAGAGAGTCTTGTGGTCCTTATATACCAAATAAGAAGGTAAGGAGAAAGTTTTCCTTTGGAAACTTTGATCATGATGTGAGGCCTATTCTCGAATTTTAAAAAAAGGAGTTCTTCAAAATAAAGTTATAGTAAATACAATTACTTCAGGAGGGGAAGTGGGCTGATAAAAGCTATCGATCCCTGTCTCTCAACAGTGGGAGAGTTAGGGAGTTTTTATACCTAATCACAAACAGGGATTTTCAAATGACCAGATTACTAACTAAACTTACTTGGGTGAACTGGTGAAACAGAGCACTAAACAGATATGATGCATGCACTTCCAAGTTTGATTTCTTTTCTTTTAATGTTCGTTAAAGTGGTTGTAAACCACAGACATGAAAAGTGCACAAAGCACATCCCTCTATAGTGTGTACTGGCCTGAATCCAAAACACTTTTCTCTATGAGTATGTTTGGGGGGGGGGGGTGTCCCTTCCCTCCAATTAGCAATCAGTTATCAGATGTCATTAAGCTCTGTACTCTAGCTCTGCAGTGTGTGACATCTGCTGCTGAGAGATCCTGGGTAAAAGTGTAGAGAAGGACACCACTCAGACCGACCCCATGGATACATTAACGAGTAACGATGTTGGCCTCAGCCCCCACTCCGTCCATGCCCTCTGGCACATTTCGCCCTGCCCCTTTGATGCTTCCATAGGGTCAGTCTGAGCATCGTCCTCTATATGTTCTTACACTTTGGATTGATGCCAGGACACAGGCTCCCCTCTTCTGAGTACTGGCGGCGTTGCTCTGTTTGATCTGACCTTGAGTGGCGCTGCAAAGTCTTCACTCCACTGGGCAAAATTTGTATTTTAGGCTCCATGTAAACTGCAGCTGAACTCACATTTAGGCGCTTTTCTGCATTTGTTTCAGCAGCCCCTGAACTCTCCCTAATGTTTTCGTATGTGTCCATGTACACTATGTCGTTTACAGTCATTTACAGGCAGTTGAGTTTACAGTCGTTTTTTTCACGCACCAAACTTGCGTTCAGGAGTAGATTTTAACAGCATTTCAAACGCCAAACGCTTGTAAACGCGGCTAACCACGTTTATAAGCATTTGGAAACATTTTTTAACTCTTCCATTTCCAGATGCTGTCCAGAGCCTTTTTTCATCATGATAAATGCATGCAAAGCATTTTTCCAGTACTCAAATGGACACCATACTTTGAGGTTTTGCATGAAAGAAAATATGTTACATACTGCTGCAATAATTTCTGCACAGAAATGAGCTGAAACACATCCAAACACCACGAAAAAAAAAAAGAGTTAATCTCAACAAATACTCTCTCTGCTTCTGCTCTCACTATTCCTCTCAAAATGTCTGAAATAGTTAATTTATAACTGTTTTTCAGTGCATTCTGGGCATTTTGGAAGGTTTCATGAGGTTATCTTTTAAAAACACTTCTAAACGCAAACGTTCATAAATGTGCATAAACGCGTATGCAAACGCAGCTAAACAGACGTTCTTTAACCTACGTTTTCCAGAAGTCAGTTTCCATTGTTCAAAAGTGTTTTCCAAACGTCCCATGTACATGGAACCTTAGAAGAGAAGAAATGGCTGCAGATAGACATGTACAACTTATGTAGGAGGCTTGTCATTTTACTGGGTATATGTAAGGGTCTAAGCCAAAAGAAAACTGAAAAATTAGGTAATCCCTAATAACCAATCATAAACCAATAAGCAATCATTAAATATTGTTCCTGATTGGCTGCACTTTTATCAGAGGAACAGTGAGTGTATATATAGCATGTACACAGCATTTAGGAGGAATGGCACGGTTTTCAAACATAAAAGTGCAAGAATTACATTATGACATACAAGTTGTTCACTAAATTAAGCTAGAATGATGTATAAATTAAAAGTGCCTATTAAGGAATTATTTGTTTTTTCACAGTTTAGGATCTGTCCTTATATTATAAAGATCAGGACAATATAGAAACCTCATTTTCTGGCCTGCATTCAAGGTAATAATCATTTTCAGCTAGCAGAAGAACACAAAGTGAGATAAGAATCTCACAAACTGTAAAAGACTTAAACACTGCAGGATATGGAACAATTATAATTATTTTTTTCTAAAGATAAGAGAAGAAATATTGGGTTGATATACAAGCAAAAAACGAACATCTCTTTAAAGTGGAACTTTAGTCAGAAAATTAAGTCCCGATAGATGACTTCGGACTGGTCCTTTTGCAGGTATAGCTGTGTAAAACATGAAAAATAAGTGCCTTTACTGTTTAAAATATAGTAATGCATGGCCTCACCCTGCTCTGCATGTGATCAGTTGCTCTCTATTCTTGGCACTGTGCCTAAACTTAGAGCCACTAGTGGTCGATCAGCTGACAGCTTTAATGGGGGCCATAGATGGGTCGAAAATCGGCCGATTTTTTGGCCGAAAATAAAATCGGCCGATTTTCGGATCGTTAGTGGGCTATTTGTTCGGCCCTTTTTCGGTATTTTGGCAGAATTTTTTTATCGGTAAAGCTGGAAAAAAATCGGCTGATTTTGCCGATCGGCCGATTTTCGCGGCAATGATGGGCAAAGCTGCCAATTTTTTACCGATAAAAAAATCTGCGCATGAGCAGTGACCTGCAAGAGGAAGACAAAAAGAAGAAAAAGAAGAAGAGGAAGAAGAAGAGGATGAAGAAGAGGATGAAGAAGAAGAAGAGGATGAAGAAGAGGAAGAAGAAGAAGGAGAGGAAGAAGAAGAAGAGGAAGAAGAAGAAGAAGAAGAAGAGGATGATGATGAAGAAGAAGAAGAGGATGAAGAAGAGAAAGAAGAAGAAGACGAAGAAGAGGAAGAAGAAGAAGAAGAGGATGATGATGAAGACGAGGAAGAAGAAGAGGATGAAGAAGAAGAGGGTGAAGAAGAGGATGAAGAAGAAGAGGAAGAAGAAGAGGATGATGATGAAGAAGAAGAGGATGAAGAAGAGGATGAAGAAGAAGAAGAGGATGATGATGAAGAAGAAGAAGAAGAAGAGGATGAAGAAGAAGAAGAAGAGGATGATGATGAAGAAGAAGAAGAAGAGGAAGAAGAAGAAGAAGAAGAAGAGGAAGAAGAAGAGGATGAAGAAGAAGAAGAAGAGGATGAAGAAGAAGAAGAGGAAGAAGAAGAAGAGGATGAAAAATAAGAGGAATTCCAGTCCGGCAAAAAGTGTCCCTGCAGAGAGCTCCGCTATTTCTTTGACAGTTCTTTGACATTTACAGCGGTTGCAACATTGTATCTATTTGTTTCCGAATAAAAACATCTGTATCCTAAATGGATACAAATAGATACAATGTTGCAACCGCTGTAAATGTCAAAGAACTGTCAAAGAAATAGCGGAGCTCTCTGCAGGGACACTTTTTGCCGGCTGTAGACGGGATGAAAATCGGCCGATTTTTTTTTTACCATTGCTGGTAACGTCAGCCGCTTGAACGACCGATTTTTCGTTTTTTTAAAGAAAAATCGGTCGTTTTTCGCCCTGTCTATGGCCTGCATAAGACTTACTGTTGCTGAAGGGAGAAGAAACAGGAATGACACAGAATGCACTGAATTAACACAGATTAGGGAGAAAGAAAAGAAAAGAATGAGAGATGACAGGACAAACTCTGCTGTCAGGGAGTCATAAAAGAGTTAAGCTTACAAGGATAGTGAGTTATCATAGCTCCATGATATTTTCATCTTTTTCTCTCATCTGCAGCCTGTGAAATTCAGCACTGTAAAGCTTCTATCAACCTTCCTGTCTAGATAAGCGAAGAGTGTCCAAGGCTGAAAATGTACATATTTTAAATGAAGAAAGTGACATATAGTTTTTCAGACCAAGGAGAGGGGGAGAGTTTCCAATAAGGAAGTGACTGCTCTGAGCTTAAACAAAATGGAGTCTTCTATCAAGAAGAAACAGCTCAAGAGTAATACTGGAGGCAATTTACAGCACACATTCATTTTGTTAGCATAATTGTTAATGAGGAATGCATGTTCTTTTGGTAAAGAAAGTTAATTGTAATCAAGCTGTTTTGGGTAAAGTTCGCTTTAAATGAATCAATATAATTTACAAAACTACAAATAAAAATTTAAACAAGCTACTTGACATATCTTTGGCATACCCCCCAACATTCTGAGCTGGGAAACAGGAACACCAATTAGCAAAAAGGTATGTAGACAAAGAGCACATTGGCACATCCCTGTTACATGGAGAATCAAGTTAGAAAAAATGACTGGTTAAACCCACAAGTGCTTTTTTACCAGTACTATTACTTTATACTGGCTTTTACAATTTATACTGGCTTTTACAATTTACAAATGCAACAATTAAGAAATTGAATTACTGTTTCAAGTAAAATTGTACTTTTTTTTTTTCTATAGAAGTCAATACCAGTCCCTCCAAATCAGGGAAAGTTGGCAGCTATGCTTTGGCAGTTTACAATTTTTCAAACACACAATTACTTACTGCTTGAATGTTCTAGAATCTAGGACACCTGGCTGAGATATATCTATTTTTGCATGGATTGGGTTAAGTTCATAACTTGCAATTGAAAACAAGGTAATGAATCCAGCATCATCTCCGATCAATATTTCATTTTTCACAGAACGTTCTTGTGAATTCACAGCACAGACACACAGCAGGCAGTGTTCCATTGGTCTGATGCAGACATAGCTATCCTTCAAAAGAAATGACAGCTAATTTAATGCATAATTGTGTGCAACAATACATAGCTAATCAGCCACAATAACATCTCCAAATTTGTTGTGAGAAAGCCATCAGCATCCTATTGTAGCACCCCCTCCCCCCCCTTGACACCCCAGAGGCATAGTGGCATCACCAGAGGCAGGAGGCACCAGCATTTCTCCCCAAGGCTGAGTCCATGACTAAAATTGGGGACTGAGAGAGAGCATTAGACAACAGTCACTTTTGCCTCTTCCGCTTGCCCGTCGCCCTATAGTAGAATTACTGCTACAGGGCGTCAGGGCTGTGCAAAATCAAATATATATATATATATATATATACATACATACACGTGATTTGCATTTCCGGGTAAGGGAGCTTGCGCAGCCTTACCCGTGCCGCTATTGGTGGCTAGGCATGTCAATCACCAGGTCCCAGCTGGAGATTACCTGCTGGAACCTGGAAATCGCCGTGTAGAACTGACAGGGGAGAGACCTGTGTGTAAACAATGCAGGTCTCTCTCCTGCCAGCAAGGACATGCTGCTGTGTATTTCCCTAGTAAAACACACACAGCACATTATGTAAAACAGCACACTGTTAACCCTTTGATCACCCCAGATGTTAACCCCGTCCTGCCCAGTGTAATTAGTACAGTGTAAGTGCTTTTTATTAGCACTGATCACTGTATTAGTTTCATTGGGATGTCAGTGGCAGTTAGTCAGTTCCCACCCAGTGTCAGAATTCCTGCTGCAGTCCCGCTTTAAGTTGCTGATCGCCGCCATTACTAGTATAAAAAAAAATTCCAGTACATATACTGCCATTGGTAGACGCTATAACTTGTAATACCAATAAATTTACATATATTGGCATTTTTTTTTAGCAAAGACATGTAACAGAATACATTTTGGCCTAAATTTATGAAGAAATTAGATTTTTTAAATTTTTTTTACTGGATATGTACAAAATATTTTTTTTTGGAGTAGTCAAGGAGGTGAGATTTAGGAGTCCCAGTTACCAAGCAGATCACTTAAAGACTCAGATTCAGATCCATGTCCAGCTTCACAGTGCCAGAACCTTTAACCCTATCATTTCCAGAGCCGTTTTTTTTTTGCACGCATGTTTAAAAAGTGATTTTAGGACTGAAGATTGCATAAACCCTTAAATTTGCGTGCGCTTGTGAAATGGCGACAAACTTCAGTACCTTATATTTTCTATAGGTGACACATTGAAAGCCCCCTACAGGTCATCATTTTAGTGTTACAGAGGCAGCCTAGTGCTAGAATTATTGCTCTCACTCTGGCATGTGTGGAAATATCTATCACAATTGATGTTTTTGTGCGTAGGCACCCCCAAAGCATGTGTTTATGTTTGTATGTGCCTATATGTGGGGGCGGGGGGCCTTAAAAAAATATTTTTTTTGGGGAGGGGGGCTTGTATATGCTTGGGTGTCATTTTATTTTTTCACAGTTGAAAAAAAAATTTTCATCACGTAGGGGACAAAGTGATTTTTTTGGTGACGAGTTCTCTTTAATGAGTCGAAAAGACCCTGGATGTCTCCTGTATGTTCCACTGAATGTAATGCAATGCATTCCCTGACCAATACATTCTTGGCCAGGGAAACTGAGAGGGGTACCCGAAAGTGACAATTTACATGTCGCTTCTGGGTCAGCAACAAGAAGGGGATGAGACGTGTGTCCACTCTGCTCCCTCCCCTCCACCCAGTGGCACCTGCTATGCCAGTCCTGGGCCTGCAGGCAAGTGGAGAACCGGATACATGGCGGGGGTGCATGCATGGGGTGGACACCCTACTAGGGGGTATGAAAGCAATCCAGATCCCACCAGAGGCGCCAGAATGCTTTCATCTGACATCCAGAAGTCGGCCTGTCAAATTTACACAAAATAGGCACCTACAGGGAGTGTGTGTAAAACCTGCTGCTGTCAGGTCTGTACCACATATGAATCTGGCAACGAAAGGGTTAAGCTGGCCCTTCTGGCAAGCGTTAAGCCGGTGTTACTGGATGTAGTAACTTAGTTGGTTTACAGACTTCTTTCTCCATTTCCTATGTTCAGTGCATCCTCCTCCAAGCAAGTCACCAGGCCCTTGGGACAACAAGGGTCTTCCCCTGGGTCTCCTCAATGGCACAGCTTCATCCATCTACAGGCAGGAGACAGCTCTAGGGCCATTTCAGGCCTAAGCCCATATTCAGCACATGTTATGCCCCAAAAAGACTATGGGGTCTAAAAGCATAGCTCAATCCAGCAGCACCTAACCAAACCTTAGCCTGGGGAAGATAGACCACAAATATATAATATTTATATTCTCTCCAAGGCATGCACAAGTGGCCATGTTTAAATGTTGTATGCATTGGACACATGAAAACTATATGCAACATCCATTTTGTTCAGCTCATCTCAGCCATTTTGTCAGAAGGAGAGGCATAGCCACAGTGACCTTTCCCCCCTCCCTTCTTCTTCAGTTCATGCAATACTGTAGCCATGCCAGAACTTTGTTATCAGATCCTTGAAAGGAAAAATGCTGACCCTCTCATGCCTGTTACACAAATACACATTTCTGTCTGGAAACTTTAATTTAAAAAGTCAGATTCAACAAGCCTAAGTACCCATAATTTTAACAGATATCCTCTCGTAAATAGTTCACCTGTGGGAATGGCCAATACACATTCCTGATTAAATGGTTATTAGCAAAGACTAAACTTTCAGTATATGTCATAACTAATGAAATAATAACAACACAGCCATAGTAAGAATACATTTACTTTCCTCAGTTATTTTGTAACGTTTCAAGTCCAAATACTGCTATGTCAGACCATATGGGGAACCAATGGAACCCCTATAGCCTCCTAGGTAAAGTAGACATCTGAAACCTGTCATATTTATATTCATTCCGAAGAAAATTTTACGCTGGACAATAATATGCATGTTTGCAGACTGTAACCCATAGGTATTCAGAGATATTAAAGTGGTCTTAAACCTCAGTCATTAAATCTAAACAAAGCATATATATACAGTGGGGCAAAAAAGTATTTAGTCAGCCACCAATTGTGCAAGTTCTCCCACTTAAAAAGATAAGAGAGGCCTGTAATTGGCATCATAGGTAGACCTCAACTATGAGAGACAAAATGAGAAAAAAAATCCAGACAATCACATTGGCTGATTTGGAAAGAATTTATTTGCAAATTATGGTGGAAAATAAGTATTTGGTCAATATGAAAAGTTCATCTCAATACTTTGTTATATATCCTTTGTTGGCAATGACAGAGGTCAAACGTTTCCTGTAAGCCTTCACAAGGTTGGCACACACTGTTGCTGGTATGTTGGCCCATTCCTCCATGCAGATCTCCTCTAGAGCAGTGATGCTTTGGGGCTGTCCCTGGGCAACACGGACTTTCAACTCCCTCCAAAGTTTTTCTATCGAGTTGAGATCTGGAGACTGGCTAGGCCACTCCAGGACCTTAAAATGCTTCTTACGAAGCCACTCCTTCGTTGCCCGGGCGGTATGTTTTGGATCATTGTCATGTTGGAAGACCCAGCCACGTTTCATCTTCAATGCCGTTGCTGATGGAAGGAGGTTTGCACTCAAAATCTCACAATACAGGGCCCCATTCATTCTGTCCTGTACATGGATCAGTCATCCTGGTCCCTTTGTGGAGAAATAGCCCCAAAGCATGATGTTGCCACCCCCATGCTTCACAGTAGGTATGGTGTTCTTTGGATGCAACTCAGCATTCTCTCTCCTCCAAACACGACGAGTTGTGTTTCTACCAAACAGTTCTATTTTGATTTCATCTGACCATATGACATACTCCCAGTCCTCTTCTGGATCATCCAAATGCTCTCTAGCAAACTTCAGACGGGCCCGGACATGTACTGGCTTAAGCAGGGGGACACGTCTGGCACTGCAGGATCTGAGTCCCTGGCGGCGTAGTGTGTTACTGATGGTAGCCTTTGTTATGTTGGTCCCAGCTCTCTGCAGGTCATTCACTAGGTCCCCCCGTGTGATCCTGGGATTTTTGCTCACCGTTCTTGTGATCATTTTGACCCCACGGGGTGAGATCTTACGTGGAGCCTCAGATCGAGGGAGATTATCAGTGGTCTTGTATGTCTTCCATTTTCTAATTATTGCTCCCACAGTTGATTTGTTCACACCAAGCTGCTTGCCTATTGCAGATTCAGTCTTCCCAGCCTGGTGCAGGTCTACAATTTTGTTTCTGGTGTCCTTCAACAGCTCTCTGGTCTTCACCATAGTAGAGTTTGGGGTGTGACTGTTTGAGGTTGAGGACAGGTGTCTTTTATACTGATAAAAAGTTCAAACAGGTGCCATTGATACAGGTAATGAGTGCAGGACAGAGGAGCTGCTTAAAGAAGAAGGTACAGGTCTGTGAGAGCCAGAAATCTTGCTTGTTTGTAGGTGACCAAATACTTATTTTCCACCATAATTTGCAAATAAATTCTTTCGAAATCAGCCAATGTGATTGTCTGGATTTTTTTTCTCATTTTGTCTCTCATAGTTGAGGTCTACCTATGGTGCCAATTACAGGCCTCTCTCATCTTTTTAAGTGGGAGAACTTGCACAATTGGTGGCTGACTAAATACTTTTTTGCCCCACTGTATATATATATATCTGTAGAGTTTACTTGTCTATCTCCAAAAATCTAAGTATCGTTTCTCTCTGGTGCTGATTACCTCTGTTATCAGCATGAGTCACTTCTGAGGATATTTCCTAACACATGAGACAAATTTGTGTCAGGGTGAATGGGGGGGGGGGGGCTTAGCAGACAGCTTATCTATACAAAACATAGCTTCTGTGTGCTCTATAAAGGGGGTGTGTCCCTTTCTTGCAATCAGCTCTCACAGAGCTCTAACCGCAGCTCCTTGCCTCCACCTCTGTGATATTGATATGCAGCAGGATTTTACCTAAAATCAGCCCTTTTGAAGGGATGTAGAGAAAAGAAGACTGCGGATAATCAAGTAAAACTTATGTACAAGGATTTTTTTCATTTCTGTGTATCACATGAGGCTATTCACTTCACTGGGTATATGAGAGGGTTTACAACCACTGTAATACCTATAGAAAACTGTATTTGTCAACACCCCCCTTGATGTGAAGAAAAGTGGAATGCAACTACACTTTGAGAGCTTTTGTGTACCATCAAGCAAATGAAGATCTGTCAAGTTATGAGAGCCAATATATCACCTTGCTCATGGACTGCTGAAGTCTGCTGAAACAGGACTTGTAAGTATTCTTCATTTTTCACCACTTTATCTTTCTGGTGCTTGATGTCTCTTTGTTTCTTTGTAATAAACCCTTTTCTGTAAATATTTTATCTTGAACCATTTTTTACCTTTTCATTATAAATGTATTAATACGCCAGTCTGTAGTGACAGACACACGTTTTAAAATCATAATCATTATTGCTAATTTTGTGAAAGTTTCGGCTTTTTGGTAAAAGTCGGTGGTGGCAGTCTAAAGGGTTAATTGCTTAGTGAACCTAACCTAGTGACAATTGCTCTCAGGCTGCTGGCACCTAGATTGTGGTCCTGCGAGCTGGAGAATCTTAGAGCAGGGTGAGGCTAAGAGTGGCATTGTTGCATATCAGTGACAGCGTGCTGTGAGGTCGACCAGTCATTTGTCACCAATTGGTGAGAAGGGCAGTGGTCTAACACCACGTTCCTCACACCATGTACCTCCTATTGGACTGGCTGAAGGAAATATGAATATTCATAACAGTCCTGCTATGAATTTCAAACTATTTCCAGTGTTACCAGTGACACCTACTGGCAGCAGTGAGAAATCACAACCCCACTGAGTTTAGGGAAAGACCAAGTGAAAAACTATACAAATCACCACCCAGCCAAAAACTAAATTTAGGCAATAGCCCCTTGTTAAAGACAAGTTGCTACATTATACTTGTACTTAGTGCTGTTATAATTTAACCACTTGCTGCCCAGGCCAATTTTTACATTTCTCAAATACATGTTAAAATAAGCATTTTTTGCAAGAAAATACAAAGCATGCAAACCCAAAAACACAATATGTTTTCTGAAAGCCCTGGAGAATAAAATGGTGGTTCTTGCATTTTGCACAGCTGTTTATCAACCACAACTTTTCAGGAAAAAATCCACTTAAATGCATTTTAGAGTGCATAGACACAATATAATACCCAATAATTTGGTAAAATATAAAAGATGATGTTGGGCCCAGTGATACCTCACATGTGTGGTGAAATCACCGGTCACATATTTGTGTAGTACCTATGTGCGCATTCACATTGGCATGGGGGGAAGAGGATGCATTAAAAAAAAATTTCAATTGTTTTTATTTATTTTATTAAAATGTTTTACACTTTCTCTCTGATCCCTCTAAAGCAGTTGAGATCAGTTTGATTGGATGCTTGCCTAGCCTATACTTTCCATTAACCAATTCAATACTGGGCACTTTCACCCCCTTCCAGTCCAGGCCAATTTTCGGCGCTATTGCACTTTAAATGACAATTGCACGGTCATGCAACACTGTACCCATGTGAAAATTTTCTCATTTTTTGAAACAGACAGAGCTTTCTTTTGGTGGTAATTTACTCACCACTGGGTTTTTATTATAATTTTGCTAAACAAACAAAAAAAGACCAAAAAGTTAAAAAAAAAAGTTATTAGTTTCTGTTATAAAATTTTGTAAATAAGTAATTTTTCTTCTTCACTGATGTGCTCTGATCAGACTGCGCTTATCGGCACTGATGAGGTTGCACTGATGTGCACTGATGAGGCTGCATTGATGAGAAAGCACTGATAAGGTGGCACTGATAGGTGACACTGATGGGGATGCAATGATAATCACTGTAAACCGTGTACAGAAAGTCTTGCCAGTTATAGGCTTTCCTTTCCTCACATACAGCATGTGAGGAAAAGACTACTAATAACCAGCACGTTTGATTATATGTGATCAGCTGTGACTGAACATAGCTGATCACACGGTAATAAGTCAAAAACGCTATTGTTTCCCACAGAAAAGTCAAACTTTCACCCTTGAAAGTGAAAAATTAACATAAACCTTTTCAATGTCACACATCCCAACCATCTCAAACTGTTAATATACTATCCATGATAAAGTCCCAAATTCAAAAATAAAAATAAAAATAAAAATTAAAAATTAAAAAATAAAAAATAAAAATTTCTTAAAAGTTATAATTATAATCCTTGCACTTCAATCTTCAAACTGTGAAATGTCCAAATCTTCCCTTCAATCCAAAGTACCTCGAAAAAAATAAACTAAATATAGTGCATTACCATAATAAAATAAAATAAAGTGCTTATCATGCAACCACACAGGTGATAAAATACTAAATATGTCACGCCTGTGAGGTGAAAATCAACACACCACTTCACAAGTGGCCCTGTGAAACAGCCACTGCAATATGTGAAAAAGCAACACATACACAGTGAGTGATTATTAAAACTGTGCCAAAATAGGTGCCACCACTCTGCACGTGGGATAATATACAATTACCCTCTTTCTGCTTGTATAACACTCTGATATTTCCTTTCCCAGATGAGATTACTTCCACTGGGAATAAACTTTCTTTAGTAGGAGTGCGCAGTAGGATCCTTTCCTCCTGTAGCAATGGGTATCGGGATCCCCGTTCCTCACAGAACAGATGAGGGCAAACTCAGTGGAGTAATAGATAGATATACATAATTTATTAGCAACTTACATTAACAACAAGTACCGTCCATCCTCGATAAATCCGTTATAAGCCGAAAAACCACCTCAAAAATGGCCGCGCTGCTCCTTCCGGCCTAACGTCTGACGTCACGACACTGACGCGTTTCGTCACTTCCGACTTTTTCACAAGGGATATTTAGTTTATTTTTTTCGAGGTACTTTGGATTGAAGGGAAGATTTGGACATTTCACAGTTTGAAGATTGAAGTGCAAGGATTATAATTATAACTTTTAAGAAATTTTTATTTTTTATTTTTTAATTTTTAATTTTTATTTTTATTTTTGAATTTGGGACTTTATCATGGATAGTATATTAACAGTTTGAGATGGTTGGGATGTGTGACATTGAAAAGGTTTATGTTGATCACACGGTAAAGCGCCGCTGTGATTGGCCCTTTACCTCAATCTGTGATTAGCTGTGTCCAAAGGACACAGAGCGTGCCCGATTCAGAGCAAGGTATTTCATAAAATAATGGCAAATAAAAACTATACATAGTCTTAAAAACAATGTATAAACATTGTTTTAGTTCGGCAAAATATTAATAGAGTTACAGCCAAGTTAATCAAAATTTGGGGGGGGGGGGGAGTTAAATTTAGCCTGGACATCTAGGCATGCATTGGTGACCCCTAGTCACAAAGGGATTAAGGGTTTAACTTTTCCCTCAACAGTAAATGGCAACTTGATATTTACAAATGATCAGGCGATGCTGATCCCAAAAAGAGAAGCCTAGAGACATTTACATTCTGTCCTATCAAACTGGATGTCTGTGTGTACTGGAGACACTCATGCCACTATTACCTTTGGGAGCATTAGACTATTGGCCAAAACATTTAGCCTGTTCATTAACCTATTATATCAGTAGTGTCAACTAGGGATGCTTTTTTAGGTTTACAGGTGCCCACAGATAATGCTTCTTCACAGCAGGAACAGCAACAATGCCTTCATATCTATGGATACCAAAGTCCCGTGTAAAATAGTCAAACATATACTGTACATCTATTGTTTTTTTTGGAAGGCCACCAGATAAGCTGTGCTTCTAGAATCGTGATAAAAGAGAACACAAAGGACGCACTCTCCTCATGCAGAGTGCTCCCTTTGTGTTCTCTTTTATCAGCATCAAGATTCCCCTATCTTTTAGAGGGCTGCATCCCAGCGAGTGTCAGTTATCGTGTTCCTTTGGTGCATGAAGACTTAAGCGCTGGTTTTGCTTTTTCTTTACGTTGTGCTTCTAGAATGATGTCCGTACAGTTTTAACTTTAAAACACACCTCCTGTTTTCCACGGCATTTATAATCCCAAAAAACTAGGCTTCTTTCTGTCACAGCAACAACTTTTTTCATCCGATTAAGAATATCACAACATAGTAACCAGGCAGTTTCCTAAAAAATACAACACAACATCAGCAAAATAAGTCATGTTACTTGTTATGTACTGGTTGAGAAATGGTCATAGCAACTTACATGGCTACTATTGGCTTGTAGTTGGTATCCAGCGCTTTTAATAATCCCCAAACTCCATCCCTACAACATGAGTGGGGAAAAGCATGTGCAGTATATTCTCTGGAAACAGGTGCTCCAAAGACTTCTACCTCTCTTGACCACACTCATCAGGTGAAATATCAAATAACATACATGAGAACATTCCATGGCAGATTATCCACACTTGTGGTGTTGGGTGAGTTTTAGTAGAGGGGCTTTCTACATTTCCTTTTGTAGAATCACACAATGTATTTTCTTTAATGACATAATTCATGTTATGGCAGTGTTTCACAATTATGGCTCCAGACATGATTGACAGTAGTTAAAGTGTAAATGATCACTTGTTATATTTATTCTGAGCAAGAAAGCCCAACAAAACAGTTATGCACATAGTCATGATTTTTCCAATAGACAGCTTAGCTGCCCCCACTACCCTGGCCTGCCAAGCAGCATACTCAGATTTAGGGCTTGGTATGAATTTGGCAGGCCTACACCAAATTTTATTTTGAGTGGGGTTCTCCCTTAAAATCTATACCAGATCCAAAGGGTATTGTTTGGTTTTTTGAGGGACCCCATTTTTTCAAATTTGAATAGGGCCCCCCTGTATACAAAATCCATACCAGATCCAAAGAGTCTGGTATTAATTTTAGAGAGACCACATTGCATTTATTTTACCCTATATAGCAAGAGTGTCATATTAAAAAAATGCTGTTAATTTATGATTTGACAGATCCCATTGACCTCAGCAGGGTTCAGATTCGGCATCTGGACTTTTGATATGGTCAGCGGAACCTCTGGGAGCTGATCTCAGTTAGGTTTGCCTTATCCATACTCATCATATATTATGAGTGATGTGATTATCTAAACTGTACAATTCAACAAAAGGATTTTATTATACTGTATACTTCCACACTCCTCTCGTTTGTGTGGTAATATATTACCTTTTCCATGTCATACGGTGGAATATTCTTCCCATTAAAGGAGATTTTTGAATTACACTGAACTTTTGAAAGATTTTCTAGATATTTATTTACAACTGTATGTTTTGATATTTGTTTATATCTGAGTATCTACTTTTTGTCTTTACCTTGCTTTTAGGTATATTGAAGACAGATCTTCATGTATTTCAGTTGTTATGAGACATATCTACTGCTGCTAGTTGATAAATTATTTGAATATAAATGTTTAATGGGGCGTTATAGGTACACAATCCAATCTTGTAAAATCAAGAGAACATTGTTCATGAAACAGGTAGAGAACTGTTACATCTCCAGTAAAGAATGATGCAACATTTATAGTTTAAATATGCTAATATTATGTAAAACTTTGAATATGTGTGTAGCCGTCTTTGGGGTGGAGGGGGGGTTATAAGAAATGACACAAACAGGATAGTGCGCTAAACCTGTAAGGTAAAGAAGAGAACCAGAACCTAATTGGAAAGTGAAAAAATGGGTTTGATAATAAAGTTGTCAGTGCCTCCACCTAGGTCCTCTGTGAACAGAGAAGATTCTATCCCTGGGAAATAAATCAGTAATCTAATCACACTAATTGGGAACAGAGGAACTACTGCAACCCGTAGCTCATATAAAAGTATATAGATGCACACCAATATGAAAACAATACAAGCTTTATATAAGAAAAGACTAATAATAGTGCATATAAACAGGTATTATCAGTAAAGGAAAACAAAGAGGGAGAGAGCGCTCATCCACCCTAGTGTAATACAGATTATTGATAAAAGCAATATAAATTCTCAATGAACACACTCACAAGAGATGATGAAAGAATCAGCATGTGAAAAGACTCAACCTCCACTCCTGAGTGCCCGCTGTAAGATCTCTATGGAAAGAGGTAACCCATGATCTCCTAAGAGTCAGCTAGGACTCTGAATGCATACAGCCCGCCGGGATGGAGCTACTGCAACCGTGATGTGCCTCGTCCGCTGCGCATGCACCCGGTCTAGCCAGCACTGTGCACCAGAGGAATCCTCCATCGACAACAGAAGAGGGGGAGGGCCTGAATCAAGGTTGCTATGAAGATGTGTTTCGGAGGCGTTGCTTCCTTTATCAAGCAAAGGGCCTGGTGGAATTGTGCACATCATGGGGGAGATTTACTAAAGCTGGTTCACTCAGAATCTGGTGCACCTGTGCATGGTAGCAAATCAGCTTCTAACCTTAGCTTGTTCAATTGAGCTTTAGCACTAAAACCTGTAAGCTGATTGGTTTCTATGCAGAAGTGCACAAGATTCTAAGTGAACCAGCTTTAGTAATTAAACCCCACTGTATACCCTTGTCTATAGACGAGGGGTGTTCAAGTCAAATCAGGACTTTTAAGTTTATATAAAAAAAAGAACAAATTTCAAGCAGTGGAAACTGCATTTATTTATCGACATACTCCCCACCTACATTTATACACTTATCCCAGTGTTTAACTAATGCCTGGAAAGCTTCGGCATAGAAATATTTGTCAGTACGCCTAAACCATCCTAGGACAGCCTGCTTCACTTCGTCATCATTGTGTTCATCGTTCCCACACAAAGATTAGGCTCTTTCGTGCAATTTCATGGCAGGTTACATGTCGATTATCTAGGATCAAGCATTCCACACACTGAATGTTCACAGGAATGATTGCTGTGGGCTGGGAACCATCACTGATGGACATATGGCCATCTTTTAAATGTTTACACCATTCAGATGTCTTACTGCAGCTGACAGTCTCATCACCATACTTTGCTGTGGGTTTCATGCCTTAGTTCACAAGAAATTCATCACCACACGCTGTTCTATGCACGTACTAACACTGTTGTCTGCCATCTTGATCAATAGTCTCTGAAATGGACCGCAACATGTGCGCCGCCCATCAGTAATAGGACACACTTGCCATTTAATACTGGGTGTAGTACCGCCATGCTAACATCCCTTCTTATGCCGGTAAAATTAAAAGTCCCGGTTCGACTTGAATGCCCCACATAGTTATTAATAGAGATACCTCTAGATGAATGTTGCAGCAAAGTCCATTTGCAATGGCCCCTGAGGATGATCATGATGCAGCATCTATTTTTGTGTCAGAGACCTGAAGGCAAGATCAGTGGTGATGGGGAAATCCTCCAATTGTTATCCAACTAGTTTGGAACGCAGCTTTTCACACACATACTGTGACTTATTGGCCTTACACTTGTCCATAATTGAATAATACGTTTCACTCCCAAAGACTTCAATGCCCTCTTTTGTGTGTGTATGGGGATATGAGAATTGGCCCATCCCCAAACAGGATATTGCGCTAAACCTGTAGGTAAATAAAATAACCAAAACCATCACTGGAAGAGTGGATTTGATAATAAAGTTGGCAGTGCCTTCACCCAGGACAGGGCTTCTGTGAACAGAGAGAATTTCCTTGCTGGGAAAAATCACCTAAAATCTAATCATAGTAATTGGGAGGAACTACTGCAACCCGGATATAACATTAAAGTGGAACTTTAAATCAAAAAGTATAAAAATGGTGAATAGGCAGGAACTTTCATGCTGAAGAGACATGCTTTGTCTTTTTTGCATTAAAGTTACTTACCTGCCTTTCTGCATGCGCAGCTCACTGTACAAGTTCATCAATGCCTAATCTGACTGAACTCCCATGCATGCAGGGGAATTATGTCATTCCTGCCTGGCCAATGACAGTGGCCGATGATCGAGACCCAGGAGGCGGCCACCCGAACATGTGCATGTTTTGGCAGGGAGATACAGGACGCCGTATCGCTGGATCCAAATTGAGTATAGGTCCTCTTTAACCATAAGTATATACAGTAGATGCACGCCATAATACAATCTTTATATAAGAAAAGATTAATAATAGTACATACACCCAATGTACAAACATGTATTATCAGCAAAGGGCCCAATAGAAGCACGGGTGGAAATGTGCACATATATCTGGGCATATATAATTATTGATAAAGATATCTGCAGATTAATGTTGCAGCAAAGTTAATTCGCAGGGTCCCCTGAGTATCATCGCAATCTGGCATCCATCTTTTTACTGGAGACCTGAGGACAAGCTTAGCAGTGATGGGGAGATCATCCAACTATTGTCCAATCAGCCTGGAACACAGCTTCTCACACGCAGAAACTGTGAACCTCTAAGCGAAAACTATCTATAAAATCTCACAAGAACAGACAGGGTTAACTAAAATAACAGGAGCTGCATATAAATTATTTTGTAAAAACACAGGTTCACCTACTTTAATATACTGGAAGGTGACCACTACATACATACAGTAGCACAGACCTAGCTATCTGGCGCTGTGCATGAGATAATAATAATAATAGGACAGAGACTTGTCTGGCAGTAGGATTCAGATCAAGAAGTTATTGGCAGCTACAGTTAAACAGAAAGAACACAGGAATGGTTACCTAATAGTCTCTGCTTTTGGTCTGGATATGTGAAAGCATTGGACATGGTTCTATACATGGTTTTAATATGTGTAATTTTATGAAAAAAAGTTATTTTTGTAATGCCATTTGTTATATGCCCTTAAATGTCTCTTGATAGGATTCTCTTGATTTCTCTTCTCAATGTTTCGTGATCTAGACAGAAAGCCTGTTGTTTTTCAAAAGAACAAGTTGTCCTGCAGATGTATAAGATACAGGGATGAAACAAACCATTTTACACTTGCAGGGGTGCTTAAATGGTCAGTTTTTATTTATTTATGTAAAACCTTTATCCCAAAAGGAACAAAACTGTTTGCGGTAACTACTTATAAAGTGTTAGCTGAGTTCAGCTTCAATTTGTTAGTGTATTTATATCTACTAGTACATCACTCCCCTCCCCAAGACTGACAATGCTGCTATCCAAATGTGCCCCCTGTGCTTCTTCATCCAGATTGGGGGCACTCTAATACAGGAGGTGTGTTACTGGTCAGATCACCAGGTGAAAAAAGAGGGGAAAAAGCCTAAAAAAAAAAAGAAAACGAAGGCAAGCCGAAAACCAAAAGTTCTGTCGAAAAGCAAAAATAGCTCATACCATCTGTGCCATCATTTGTTTCATTTTTCTAAAACAAACCTAGCACGAGGGATCAGGCACTTTTGATTGCGGCATGAATGCAGCTGCAATATATTACATTGTTTGGTTTGGGTTTAATACCAATTTAAGCCATCCCACCAAGGACAGGAAGTGCTAATACATAACTATACATAACACTGTGATAATAGCAGCTAACAGTAGAGGGCAGCAGATTCCAACATGTGGTTGATTGGTTGTAAGCTATTGTTATATGATATACATTACCTTCCTTAGAATGAAATTATATGTTTTTATGGAGTATAACTTTTATTGAAAAGAAGTAATGAATAACTGATTTTACCAGATTGAATTTGCGTACCTGTAAAGTCCCATTTGTTTGAATAACAAATAGATTTTCCAATTCATTAAATATCAATATATTCATCTCATCTTATGACAGGTGCAGCCCAGAAAAGTCTTATTTTTGGTTATGGGAGTAAAGTGTCTATATTTTACAAGAAAAATATATTCTGATCTATACACAACCTTCTGCACAAAAATTTCATTGCACTCAAAGTGGTAGTAAACCACACGTACAAAAAAAAAAATCGCATACTAGCATATTATGAAGGACTTACCTTGAAACGAAGCCCTCCAGAGGTGCTCTGTCACCGCTGGCAGAGCTTCCATTTTTACCTGAGCTTCCTTTTGGGTTCCTGAGCTCCAGCCATCTGATTGGCCAAGCTGCAATGGCGTCACAGGAGTCTTGGCCCACAGCACAATGCTCTCAAGGAACAGCACGGGTATGCAGAGCACAGCTATCAGTAAGAGCTAATGTCTCCTAAACAGTGCACATTTAGGAGATATTCATTTTACCTACAGGTAAGCTTCACTATAAGCTTACCTGTAGATAAAAGTATTAAAGAAGAGTTTACTACCACTTTAACATGAGAATATATAGAATGTTTACTTACAGTTACATGTACGCAGGCATATGGTTTCATCTGCATAAGAAAAAATTTTACATAAAATGTCATTAGAAGTACTGAAAATTTTCAAAAAAGTATTTGAGTTAATAATAATTATGCATTATATAGTGTGTGCCTCTGTTTAACTACTAATACCTTTAAACCCAACTTCAGGCAAAACCTTTTCCTCTTTTTTTTTTTAAAGAAATATATGCCTGGCTACCATTTGTCAAGCACCAATTTAAAACAGCGCTGGGTCTCAGTGGATGCAGCAGTTTCCAGCAGAAAGTTGAAGTTGGAACTGCAGGTTGTCAGCAACAGCTACAGACCAGTGCTTAGTTGAGAACGTATTTAAAGTGGAGTTTCACCTGAAAAAAAAATGAAAGTTAGCAGCTACAAAAACTGTAGCTGCTAAAAAATACAGCCACTTACCTGTCCCTCAGTCCAGCGGTGTCCTCACCATGATTTCACCGGCCGTCTTCTCTCCCTGGTGCCGGCATCTTCATCATCTTCATTGTGGGCACCCGGCTGTGACAGCTTGCGGCTTCACAGCCAGGTGCCCACTGCACATGACCGAGAAGCACTGCACTTTGTGAATGACCCGTAGTCTTCTGGGACTCAGAAGACTACAGGGAGGGAGGGGGGAGGACAACTTCCGCTTCCAATCACCTAGGCAATCGCAGCGAAAGTGGGAGCAGGTACCCCCCCCCCCCCCGCTCCCCAAAGGTGCCAATCCTTAATGGGGAGTCTGGGACAAAGGCTTATTTATTTATTTTTATTTATTTCAGGTACTTATATAGCGCTGTCAATTTACACAGCGCTTTACATATATATTATACATTCACGTCAGTCCCTAACCCTCAAGGGGTGTACAATCTAAGGTCCCTAACTCACATTCATACATACTAGGGTCAATTTTAGACAGGAGCCAATTAACCTACCAGAAGCAGAACTTCCCCTTTTGGGCAGAGCTCTACTTTAATCAACCCCTGGGTTTGTAATCTTGCTACACAGTGCTCAGTTAGGGTCCTTTCACATGGGCGTTCCATTTTTTTCATCAGTTCAGTCACGTTTTTCAAAGAAAAACATTACATTCACTACCAATGCAAAAACAGATGCAAAAATGGACAGTTTGTCCATTTCCATCCGTTTTTTGCCCTTTCTGTTTTTTTTACAGAACAAAGATAGGGCTTTTTGATCTGTTCAAAATAGGATGCATACGTACACAGATATAAATGAATGATCGTCTGTTTACATCCTTTTTGCATGAAGATGCATTGATGTCTGTTTTTCATCCATCAACGAATAGATGAAAAAGGAACAAACAGAACGCCAGTGTGAAAGGGGCCAAAGGGCTCTCTGAACCACAGGTCAACACAAGGAGGGTTATTTATGAATGCCGTGGCACTTTTTTTGCAGTATGTGAACGTTTGTAAAACATGTTCAGTTACAGCTGAACTTCATTGAGTTGCGCGCCATTTCCTATTTTTGCAACTCTGTGCACCAACTCAGAACTGTTGGCCTGTTTTGGCAAATTTATCTTTTTAAACTACTATTCTAAGCTAGTTTGTGACAGAAGTAAAGCGCTGATACATGGTTAAATTAAAGTGTAGAGTGGAGAAGGATTAGAACACCTATTAGATTTTATCTCTGTATGTGCCCGTTAGGGAGATTCCCCCTCTTTATTTGTCCTGTTTACCATTAACATTGAAAGTGAAAGTAAAAAAAAATCCCAAATATTGAGTTGTCCCCAGAAATGTAATAGAGGGGAAACCTTCCAATGGGGAAACTAGTGCTGGTAACCTGGGGGCCCCAAGGGATTCCATTAACATGCAGGGATTTCCTCTCAGTTCCTGTTTTGGCTATGGAACAGGAAGTGAAGGTAGGGACACAGATGGCTAAAAAAAAACAAAAAAAAAACTGATAGGAGTTATAACCAGTTGCACCGATACCGTTTTTCAACGGCAAGTACGAGCACACGCCGATACCAATTACCAATACCTTTGTGGTGCAATTTGAGCCCCTACAAAATGAAAGGGCTCAAATTGCACTGCAAAGAATCGGTTTCAAGTATCAGAGCATTTGCACAAGTATGAGTGCAAATGCAAATCCTTAGTGTTATGGACACGGGCTGCAGGGACCTTCTCTGCCCACATTCACCCTGTTATTTGTTATTGTCATATTTCCCTTTCTGTGACATTTTTGAAGGACTATTTACTTTCATCTTCCCTAAAGACTATTCTTGGTTGGTTTTATTTGGAATTACATATGTCCATTACAGGAGCTGGTCACATTGGTCTCTGTTCCATGTACTCCTATGCAGTCTCCATACAGCCTAACTCCATACGGACTTATCAAGGCTGGTCTGGATGGCTGGGTGTTGATTAGCTTACTGTTAATGAAGTCACCTATTGTTCTTGGCAAGTTCTTCTGGAGGTGCCTACATGATAGGATTAGACTGATGTCAGCTTCACCTCGTTATCTAATCAGTGTGGGATGTTTATTCCAATGTGTGTGGGCACTGCCCCAATTTCTGGAGTGTATAAAAACTTTAATTCTGTTCAATAAAGTAGTTCCAGTTTGCATCAAGCTAGTGTCGCCTAGTCTTGGGAGCAATGCCCAGCTATAATACCTTGGTCCTGTGTCCAGTGGCAAAGATGCTGTTCTCTGACGGAATGCACAAGCTGGGTGCCAGGTGTTCCGTCACACTTAGTATCACCACTGATACCGGTATCAAGTACAACCCTAGTTATAACCCTCCTTTACTCTATCTAAAATTAAAAAAAATTTTGCCTCTAGTTCTACTTTAAGAAGTGTAGCACTTCCTAAATGGGCAATTTTAGGCAAAGTGCCATAAGTAAATACGTCTGAGGCAAATCTGTGGCAATTCTGCCACATTTCCACAAAATGCATATTCAGACAAAATCAGCAGGTGCAAAAGATTCAACACATTTATTACACTGAATTGTGACATTATAACACAGATACACAGTGATAGAAATGCAAGATGAAGCACAAGGCCTGCGACTTTATTGATAAAAGTGCCGAATTGTGTTTAAGGAAGCGCACCGATATCATCTGTGGCATCACTGGAGCATGCAGCATCCGTCTGGTAGAGCCATTTCTACTCTACCCTCTCTCTCTCTCAAAAGATAGATGCAGTAGTTGTTTTTGCTACAGCATTTCTCTACTGTATGATGATACAGCAACCAGCAGATCACTATTAGGGCTCGCGCACATGGGGCAATACATAAACATTTTTAATGCCAGGAGTCATTTCTCAGTGCTTTCACGTGGCCAGGGAGCCACAGGTGCTGCATACAGTCATTGCCAGGCACAGGAAAGCACCAAGAAATTACAAGGGGCATCTAAAATTCCTGTGTAAGCCCTCTGTGCATGAACCCTTATAAGTGATCTGTTGCTGAAGAGGTCCACGAGTGGCTGAAAAAGGTCTGCTTTATTTAGCAGAAGCAGAAGCAATGTCATCTAAGGTTTGTTTTTTAACTGCAATAGTAAACAGTCTGTGCAGGCAGTTAATTGCAACCCTTTTGTAAATTTCCTCCATTGTATTTACAGCCATTTATAAACAGTTTTGACTGAATAAATAGATTCTAGAGTAGGGTTACAGGAACAGTTATTGTTAGGGTTGCAGGGACAGATAATGCTAGGGTGAAGGTTATATGGAGGGACAACGAGAGGGTTAGTATTAGGATTACAGGGTGGGATAGTGTGAGTGTTAGGGTTTTGGAGGGTGAGTTAGAGTTAGGATTATACGGAGAGATAGTGAGAGGGCCATTATTAGGGTTACATAGGGTTACACAATGGGTTAGTGTGAGTGTTAGGGTTACAGGTAAGGTTCGTGTTAAGGTTATATGGCAGGATAGTGAAAGAGTAAGTATTAGGCCTCCTCCACATGGGGATCTGTCTGCTGATCGCTGCTGAGCAGGCGAATGGCTGGTCCATGTCCGCACAGACACAGCCCACTCTCCTATATGGTCAGTCGGATGTGAACGGACCACCTGTCTGTTTACACCCTACTGCCATCCGATCCACTAGATGGAAGGGGAACAGATCCACACCTTTCTGTTTTTACCGGCTCGATTAGATGTAGGTGGGTGTAAACGGGCACATGTCTGTTTACACCTACTACTTCATAGAGGATAAAGGAGGGTCTGATTCAGTCTACCTGAAAAACTGACAGGTGGATATGATCGGTCTGCTTGTAGTATACAGGATACAGGGTGTGTTATTAAGCATTAGCATTACATGGAGAGTTATTGCTATGGTGTGGACTACACAGGAGGTTAATATTATAGTGTTATTAGGAGTATTCATGTGGGTTGTACAAAGATTGTGAGGGGTCCAAGGGTAAGATTCACTCTCTGCTCACAGAATTCAGTGCTTAAAACTAGCAGCACCAAAGCTCTTAGTGCTGAAAGTGTATATTGGTTTTGACATACTGAACCTGATTTTTGTACCTAAACTTCCCTAAAGTGTGCAAATGTAATTTTGGTTGTCAGCACACAGTAAGAGCAGACATCCTGAAATGGCACACATTGTCACAAGCTGGGGTCTATTCTCTCTTGGGGGCACACTAATAAACAGAAATTAGTTAGCAGCTGGGGATCGGGAGTGTAGTGTCCATGGAAGAGTCACAAAGAACTGTGAGGAATCAGACAAGCTGGGTACCTTTTGGCACTAAATGGCAAGCCCAGTGTGTCCACCCACACAGCAATGATGGGGGACCTTAGAAGGACTGAGAAGCAAAATCCAAAGGGCCACCTTGTTTTTAACAGAACTTCTGAAAGTGGAGCTGGGTTTGGCTGCAGGAGACACTCAGGTTGCTGCCCTCAGACTCACCTGGGCAGACACCTACTGGAAATTTGTGGGCAGGAGCAGTGTGGAGCGGCAGCAGTAATAACACAAAGCCCAGTTGAAAATAACGAGGTTTGTATTGATGAAATGGCCCAAGTATACTAACTACTCAGTGGGAGAGCGTCATGCTGGATAACACTCACAGTTCTGTGCAGCTTGCATAATAGAGTGAGTAAGATGCACCAACAGGTTCTGTCTCCAAGGGCAGAATGCAGCCTGGCCTGTCTGAATCCAAAAGGGAAGGATGCCGATGCAGTACGACATGTCCCTAGCCTGTCCCTACTGCTAATCACTTTCCTTGACAGATGGGAGTTCTTCCCCTACTCTGTCCACTTGCCAAAAAGTGCAATGAAGCCTGGGGGCAGACACCTAAAAAGGCTCTGCTAACCCAAGGTGGCCACTGAGGTCACCTGGATGCAGAATAACCAACCGGCACACTGCCTCCAGGGGCTAGGAAACTAGGTTTCTCCTGACTTCCTCTCCAGCTGCAGCACCGCTCTGGCTGAGCGCCACCTACAGTGAAGAAAGGAGACTGCACCTGCCTATACTCAGAGTGGGTATGCAGGAAAGAGTCCTTGCAGTGCTGAGATTTCAAGTCTATAGGTAACAAAGTCCAAACTAGTAGGAGTGCACAGAAATCACACAGAGGCACAGAGGAGAAATGTAGACTGAGAGTGCACAGAGGCTGGTAATGAGAGATTGACTGTAAAACACAACATATTACACTTGTGCAGATTAGCAGGTAGCTGACTCAAGTACACAAGGGGACGCAATGATGAATAGTTGCTGGCAGGGGTGTATAGAGTTTCTAAAGCAAGATCCAGACTGGAGAACACAAGGATCTTAAGAGTAGGTTCAGGGACAAAGGCACAAGATACAGGTTGGCATGCACAGGGATCACAAGACTGAATGCAGAGTGGAGTTCACAATGATCACTGGAGAGACAGATGGTATTGGGGAATGCTGGGGTCAAAGAGGCGAAGAGAGGAGGCACTGAGTATCACTGTAAAGATCACTAGGGAACACAAGGGGTCCAGCTGCCAGTGTGTAGAAGCATTGTTCAAACACTGAGCAACCCGCACACTAGTCCTTTAAGACAGCTTGATTGGCAGCATCTCAGGAGGAAACCAGAAGCTAATGGCTGAACTCAGAAGGAAAAACCTAGCACTAGAGCATGGAACAGATGAATGTGACATGCATACAGTAAGATGTAAAATATATTAGGGACTAAGCTTTATATTGGGATGTCCTTTATCACATTCACCAAACCTGGCTGACCAAAGCTCAAATAAGGTTGGTCCTATGAGATTTGGACATGCAGGGTTACAAACAGAACTTTCGAGATGTATGGGGGACAATGAGTATGGCTTTCTCAGGGTCACATTCATTAGTCTATATGGTATTTATTCTTATAGACTGTTATGTAATTCACACTTAATATCAGACACATCATACACATTATACACCTATTATTGCAGGTTTGGTTTAAAATACACAATTCAGCCAGTACTAACCCCAATAAGGGCACATTCAAAAATGGAATGAGGAGATCATTCTAAACATCAAGATTATACATGATCAATATACCTGTCTGTTGAAAAGGGATATGATTCCATTTTGTGAAACAGTCAGTACAGTATCCATTGTGGGCACCCTAACAATACAACGGATTACATCGCTCCACTTTTTTTTACCTCCTGTTAAAAAAAGAGAGGAACTCAGTAACATTGACCTGCTGATTATTAGTGAAATTTATACTCACTAATGCATAAACAGCTACTTTAGGTACATATCTTTAGATAAAGAGAGCTTAGACTTCATAAATGAAGGTCATCATCGAACAAATCCAAACTGATAAGAAAAAAAATTGCATTTTTTTTAAAGGTACAACTAAAGTCAAAATTTTTTTTCAGGTTTTCGATAGAATGGAGAGGGATTAGAACACCTGTCAGTTTTACTGCAGTCTGTGTCCCCATTATGGAGATTCACCCTCTGTATTTGTGCAGTTTACCATTATCTTTGAAAGTAAAAGAAAAAGAAAATCCCAAATGTTGGGTTGTCCCCAGAATAAAAAGTAAAATAAGAGAAATTTTCCAATGGGGACACTATCTCTGGTTACCATGGATTCCCCTAATTTGAGGGATTTAATCTCACTTCCTATTTTGGCTACGAGACAGGAAGTGAAGGGAAATCTCCCCAAAGGGACACAAATGGCAAAAAACAAACTGACGGGTTATGACCCTCCCTTACTGTATCCAAAATTAACAATAAAGTTTTGCCTTTAGTTCTACTTTAAAGTCACATGACTGAGAGTAATATAGACAATCATAATAGCTCTTAAATGTCACATTATCGCTCTAAAAACAGAGTCTGGATGGAACCATTTTATACAGATTTTAGATACAGAAAAACTGGTTATTGATTAACCCATTTTACATGACTGCAACCTTCATATCTAAATTGAAGCACTCAAAAATACTGTATTTGAAGCACTCAAAAAAACCAAATACTGTATATCCAATCCAGAAATTATACATTTTTGTTTCCTACAGACTAAGGCTTGGTTCACATCTGTGCGGGTGGTGCCACTACGGGACCTGCACAAATACCTGCAGCCGCACCACCCACACAGAGGAACCTGGGACCCGCAGGCAGGTGCCATTAATTCTAATGGTACGCCACCTGCACTGGAAATCGTATCTGTACTGGGAACCTCGGTTCCCATGCAAGCTTCGATTTCCCAAGTAGTGCAGGGACTTCCCTGCATGTCCTGGGGCACGGTAGTCCATTCAAATGAATGGGCTCTCATGCCCGTGCAAATTGCGGCCCACACAGCCGCACATATATGAAGCAGGGGTTAGGGCCAATTCATACCAGCGTTTTAGCGAAGCTGTAAAGCGCAGATCAATGGAAGGACATCTGAAAAACAATCATTTCCAATGTGTCCTATTCACACCATAACGCTGTGTTGACCTGCCTTGTACTAAAATGCATGTATGTATTTTAGCGCAACACAACGGATGTCAACACAATGCACAGGATATCCTGTGAATATGCAGTACACTTTAACACACTCTAAAATGCATGTCAACGGACGTCAAAAATGTATGTCAACAGACACCAAAATGTATGTCAACAGATGTCAGCACACAATTAAAATAGATGGAAATGTGCATTAATTTGCTATACATTTTAGTGCAAGTCAGTGTGAATTGGTCCTTACACTAAGTTAATTTAAACACAGTCACACTTTAGAAAGAAGTGGCATTATTCTGGGAGTATTTACCCAATCAAAAATAACTTTTTGATTCACAGGTGGGATAGACAAATGACATAGATAATGTAATTCCCTGTCATTTTTTTAAATTGCAAAGCTATACTCCATTCTTACCTCCAGTGTAGCACAGTTGTACAGGTTCCTCTCCTATACTGAAATTGCCTACACTGATTTCACTGTACTCTGTGAACATTTTACAATGTGCATTAAAAGCTGCAGCAAGTCAGAGCTCACCTCATTTCCTGTCTGAAGAACATTCAGTATCATTCAGTCTATCATTCTCAACCTTACTGTTCCTGGCTCACCTCTTTCATTCACTGGACTTCAGTTCTTTCAAACAATGGAGACTCAGCATCACAGGTGGGTTTTAGCTAGGGCAGTCGGCATAAAAGTACAGCCTGCCTAGGATCGCCCACTTCTCCAGACTGACATCCACTCATCTAGGTAAGTTGATATTTGCCTAAAGTGTTACTAAACCAACAACATTAAAATCAGTCTGTATATGCAGTAAAGCATACTTGTTATACTCACCGTGGAACCTAAGGGGTCATCCTCTGCATTGTGTAAAAAAGATGTTTGATTCTGTCTTCCCTGATCCTCCCCTTCTTCTACTGTCCTCAATCCATGTGATGATAGAACAGGTGTGTATTGCTAGAGAGTTTTTTTTTCTTGGGAGAGTGCATGTGATCAGCACAGGGCCAATCAGCACTGTCCAGACAGATGGACAGGGGTTATGCAGCCTCATAGGACAATTGGGAGAATGAAAACTCCTTCTACAAGCTTTAACCAGTGCTCAGCTGGACATTGATAGAAGACACAAGGCTGCTATATACTGCTGATGAGAAAAGGTATTTAGCAGTTTATATTTACTAAAATAATTGCATCTTTATGTTCTGTGTACTGTTGGATACCAGATATAGTGAATGCAGGGTCCTGGGTTTAGTAACACTTTACCTCCTCCCAAGAGCCAGGCCACCACTTGTATCCAGTTCAAGGACTGAGGGGAGAAGTACTAAGGTATGGTGCTGTAATGTTTTTAAGAAGGTATGTTTAGGACCTCGTCAGACCCTCCCACCAGCAAAGATCTGCCAACATTGCATGGAGAAGCACCCACAAACGCATCCAAATACCCAGGTATGACATCAGTGCTACTAAAATAAGGGGTGTAATGAAAACAAAAAACTTAATATGTTGATGAAAGGTAGAAGCAGGGAAGGCAAATTATAATTAAATTAAACCACAAAAACATAATGCAATATGTACAGCCTTGTATGTGGTGTTTGTATTAAGTCTTTTTTTATTTTTTTGTTTATTTCTCCTGGTGATCCAGCCAGTGACTCACTCTCAGTCTTAGGGTGTCTATATTCTGTATGAAGCTATAAAGCAGCATTGTCAGTCTTGGGAGAGGGTAGTGTTAGATATACCAGGAATTTTAGATGGACCTGACTAACAAATTGTCTTATTCCTCACACCAACAGATAGGAGAGAGAGATAGTGAATTCAAAAAACCCTTACTGATTTGTAGAGTCACACACTCCATCCATAGATCTCAGTACAGGCAAAAAGGGCCCTAAAGCCGAAACCAGCAACTTGCACTTTTTCCAAAAGCAAACAGCATCTCCAGTAGCAACAGCAGCCTTGGTGCTCCCCCCAATGTTTTCCCATCTTCTCTGAGTTCCTTGTCCTTGGGATCTGCAGCAGCAGAGTCACCTCTGGTACTCCATTCCAGGTATCACTTCTCCTGCCAGACTCCTGTCTTCTGCGAGGGGCCACCAACAGAAGGACCGCACTGGACAGGCAGGCTTCTTCTGCTTTCAGGCACTTGCACCAAGCACATGCAAAGACACCAGAGGCCCCAGACCTAGCCACACAGCCGAATACTCCCCAGGCCAGAGCTCAGGGGAAGAAAGAGTCCACAAGGTCCACCCCAAATATTTATGTTTTTCCTCAGCATTCACCAGTCAAAATAAACTTCCTACTGGTTGGCAAGGGGGAACATAAATATTCATATTTAGTATTACTGTGACATTTTACTCTATTGCCAGAGGTACCAGTGACACCTGCTGGCAGCAGAGAGCAACAAAAGCACCACTGAGTTCAGGGGAAAACCAAATTAGCAAACAGACTATAAATCAGCTTGGGCTGACTGCCATCCAGCAAGACTAAACTTCGATCACCCCTGCTTAGGGAAGGATGGCTACACTGAGTTTGAATTACTATACATGTATAAGAAGTGCAGCGCTAAAAAGTATATACTCCAATAAAATATTTTATATTCAGTATGTTCTCCAAATCATATGGATAATAAAAGTAACACAATAAGAAAATATTAAAAGTAATAAAAATAAATTAATAAAATAGTGACAGTTCGTGATGAGTGATCTATACAGGAGCTGCTAGTGACTTCCCGATCCTGTGGTCTGGTGACAAATAGTGAAAATGCGCATTCACCAGATGCGTATTTTCAATACGCATGTGATACATAAACCAGAGGTCCCCCTCATGGGATGGGATGGACGAGCTGGACTCACAGCCCACAAATGATTTCATCCCCAATGGGGGATAGATATTTATGTCAGAAGTATACATAATATATGGAAAAACCGGTCTACATCAAAAGTATATATAAGAATGTGTGGTTCAAATTGGATCAAATACACAATTACACACAAGATAAATTAATATAAAGATAAGTCAATATAAAAATAGATCAATATAAAAATATATATCAATATAAAAATTACACACAAGAAAAATCAATCCAGAAAAATCAATATAGAATTGAATTCATTAAAAACTCAAATAGAATGCACTAAAACCAAATATAAGGTGCGGCCCATAAAGGATACAAGACAGGAATATATATCATATTAATAATTTCAAAATCACTAGAAACCTATAAAAAATTCATATATGAAAAAATTCATACAAATATGAAAAAAATCATAAAAATATAAAAATTCTAAAAATATGGAACAGTATAAAAGTATGTATGGGGATGCGTGGGCGTCTTCTAACGTTTTGACAATTTTGCAATGATTGTGACAATACAGATAATATATAAATACATGACGCACAGCACTGGCATGATGGCCATACCTTTCTGATGAAGTGCTATCTCACGAAACGTGTTCAAGGGGCCTGCACGCCGTGATGTCTATTTTGCACATTGGTCAGTAATGGTTTTACTTGCTTTTATTTACATATGAGTTACTTTACCACGTGGATTAATAAATGCCAATTTTAAACTACTACACTATGGGCTATTTCTTCCTGACTCCTTGGTGAGCCTTACATCCGTTCCAGAGCCCAAGCATCAGGAGTCTGTGACACATGATACCACCCTAAGTATGACGCACGCCCTGATGTAGGCTGCCCAGTACCCTCTCCATTTCCTAGAGGGAGACAACAGTTTGGCTGCTCTACACCCAGAGGAAGGAGAGTCAGCTAAGACGGCCCAGCTCATCCATCCCATGAGGGGGACCTCTGGTTTATGTATCACATGCGCATTGAAAATACGCATCTGGTGAGTGCGCATTTTCACTATTTGTCACCAGACCACAGGATCGGGAAGTCACTAGCAGCTCCTGTATAGATCACTCATCACAAACTGTCACTATTTTATTAATTTATTTATTTTTATTACTTTTAATATTTTCTTATTGTGTTACTTTTATTATCCATATGATTTGGAGAACATACTGAGTATAACATATTTTATTGGAGTATATGCTTTTTAGCGCTGCACTTCTTACACATATATTTATGAGGTTTATTTTTTGGTAGCCTTGCGTGCTATAGCTGCTATCATTTGAAGCGCTCACTGATTGCATTTATCTTTGAATTACTATACAGTTTACAGGAAACTCCTTTAAATCCTAACCAGATACATGCAAATAGTATCAAGTTTTGACTGTGTATGGGTAAAACACATCCAGGGGTGTGGAAATTTTTTTAAAAACTACTTGTCCATGGACTAAATCAATCTACTTGTCCCTCATGACAATCTACTTGTCCAGGTAATAAAAAAAAAAAATTAACCAAAACCGTATTTAAATTCGAGGTGATTTTAGGAATGTCTGGGGCTCTTAAAAACAAAAGGGGCTTTATGGTGACTTAAATGTGTAATAATTTTAACATTGCACTGTTTATCTCCTTCTTCCCTCCCTGCCTGTCTCCAGCACCGCACCCGGGGACTAGCAGGGAGGAGAGAGACCTTGCAGTGTAATGAGCACTGATTGGCTGTTCGTCAGGAAAGGTTGGGTCAAGGCTTACACTTTATCCCTTTCGCTGCCAGAGCAGTTTTTGCTTTCTTTGCACACGTTTAAAAAATAATTTTAGGCCTGAAGATTACATAAAACCCCCAAACATGATATATTTTCTGAAAGCAGAGACTGTAGAAAATAAAATAGTGGTAGTTCCAATTTTTTATGTTGCATGGTATTATAGCAAAATTTCAGTAAAAAATTTTTTGACAGGCACACCCCTTATGATTAAGTGCGTGGCACAAAACGCATCAAGGAGGAGCCATACGCCGTGGCGTAATGCCGCCGGAGCCTCGAGAAGGTCCGACGGCCATCTTTGAGCTTGGATGGTCAGTGTGTCTTCAATGCTACTGTTACCTGATTTTATATTACTCTTATACTCACGTGGATGGCTACATTTGATTTATTAAATAAATTACTTTTAATGACTACACTATTGGCAACCTTTTCTTTGGCTCCATTCTGAGCTAAACAATTCACAGAGCCCACTGTGGAGGACGGCTACAGTACAGTACAGGATCCAGAGGAGGGAAATTCCTGCCCAGGCTGCATCATCCATTATAAAGGGGACCCCCGGCTGACCATACTTTATACATATATGCGTATATTAAATACGCATCTGGTGAGTGCATATTTTACTATATCCCTGGCACATCACCGAATATTTCATTGGCACATGGATTATTATTCATGATCACTTACATACGGATCTTCACCTATTGTCACAGTTTTATGGACACTATCATTTTCACTTATTGTCACCAGGACTTTATATGATTTATTTATTAGAAGCACCATATTTATTTATTTATTATAAGCACTTTGCATATCTCATCATTATTTATTATTGTGCCTTGGTACACATGTATACGTGAGCACAGCATTTTCTGTCTATTTATTTATTTTCATTAGTTTTATGAGCGCTGCACGATTATTATTTTATGCTGATTGGAGGTTATCTGGTTACCTTCTTAGTGCAATAGCAGCTGTTTCCTAGCACTCGCTGATTTTCCTTTTATTTCAAAAAAGTAATAAATTGCCTTATTTTTTTGTAAAATATAAAAGATGAGGTTGCAGCGAGTAAATAGATATCCAGCTTGTCAAACCTTAAATGTGTGTGCACTCGTGAAATGGCGACGAACTTCAGTACCCTATATTTTCTTTACATCAACACTTTTAAAGCTCCTTATAGGTCACCACTTTAGCGTTACAGAGGATGTCTCATGCTAGAATTATTTCACTCATTCTGGCATGCGCGGCAATTTGTAACATGTGTATCGCAATTGCCGGTTTCATGCGTAGGCACCCCAGCATGTGCTTTTACATTTGTACGTGTGTATATGTGGGGGAAGGGGCCTCAAAATTTTTCTGGGGAGATTGTATGTGCTTGGGTGCAACTTTAAATTTTTACAATATTAAAAAATAGGCCCTTACATTTGCAAGAAAAACCCCTTGGGATTACGTGGAGTTTTGCATGAATTGGGCATAAAATGTGCTCTGAATGTCATCTAAGTCACAACAATAGAAGAACACAGTCTGCTGAACATAATACTACACAAACATTAGATGTTGCCATGGTTTAATTGCACATAACATGTAAACATTCACAGTGCAGGGAGGAAAAAGTATGTGAACCTTTGGACTTAATAACTGGTTGACCCTCCTTTGGCAGCAATAACCTCAACCAAACGTTTCCTGTAGTTGCAGATCAGACCTGCACAATGATCTGGAGTAATTTTGGACCACTCCTCTTCACAAAACTGTTTCAGTGTAGCAATATTCTTGGGATGTCTGGTGTGAATCGTTCTCTTAAGGTCATGCCACAGCATTTCAATCGGGTTGAGGTCAGGACTCTGACTGGGCCACTCCAGAAGGCGTATTCTGTGCTGTTGCAGCCATTGTTTTGTTGAATTACTTGTATGCTTTGGGTCATTGTCCTGTTGCATCACCCATCCTCTGTGGAGCTTCAGTTGGCGGACAGATGGTCGTACGTTTTCCTGCAAAATGTCTTGCTAAACTCTGGAATTCATTTTCCCATCAATGACAACAATCTGTCCAGGCCCTGAGGCAGCAAAGCAGCCCCAAACCATGATGCTCCCTCCGCCATGTTTTACAGTGGTGATGAGGTTTTGATGTTGGTGTGCTGTGCCTTTTTTTCTCCACACATAGTGTTGTGTGTTCTTCCCAAACAACTCAGTCTTGGTTTCATCTGTCCACAGTATATTTTGCCAGTAGTGCTGTGGAACATCCACAAACTTTGCAAACTTCAAACGTGCTGCAATATTCTTTTTGGACAGCAATGTGGTGTCCTCTGTGGTGTCCTCCCATGTACTCCATTCTTCTTTAATGTTTTCCTTATTGTAGATGTGTCAACAAAAATGTTAGTATATGCCAGAGATTTCTGTAGGTCTTTAGCTGACACTCTGGGATTCTTCTTTACCTCATGCAGCATTCTGCGCTGTGCTCTTGCAGTCATTTTTACAGGACGACCACACCTAGGGAGAGTAGCAACAGTGCTAAACTTTCTCCATTTGTAGACAGTCTGTCTTACTGTGGACACATGAACATCAAGGCTTTTGGAGATACTTTTGTAACCCTTTCCAGCTTCATGCAAGTCAACAATTCTTGATCGTAGGTCTTCTGAGAGCTCTTTTCCACGAGGCATGGTTCAGAATTAGACAGTGCTTCTTGAAACCAGTAAACCCAAAACAGGTGTGTGTTTTTTAAGGGCAGGACAGCTGTCAGCAACACATCCAATATCATCACACTGATTGGAGTCAAGGTTGGCTCACTCCTGGCTCCAATTAGCTCTGGGAGAAGTCATTAAGCTAGGGCCTCACATACTTTTTCCTCCCTGCACTGTGAATGTTTACATGTTATGTGCAATTAAACCATGACAACATCTAATGTTTGTGTAGTATTATGTTCAGCAGACTGTTTCTCTTCTATTTTTGTGACTTAGATGACGTTCAGAGCACATTTTATGGCCAATTCATGCAAAACTCCACGTAATCCCAAGGGGTTCACATACTTTTTCTTGCAACTGTATGTGATGATTTTTGGTGGCAGGTTCTCTTTGAGACATCCAAGGTCTAAAAGACCCTGAATGTTTCCCCTCTGCTCCCCTGGGGATTGCTCTTTCCCAGGGATTTCATTACAATCTCTCAACGGGGACCTGGAAGTGACATCATAACGTCACGTCCGGGTCAACCCAAGAAGGGGGGTGGAGCGGACTTGTCCGCTCTTCTCCCTCCCCTCTAGCCGACAACAAGCCGCGCCCACAGATAGGCAAGCGGAGCCCGGGAAACCTCACACCGGGGGCGCGGAGAGGCTGGTACTGTGGAAGCAATCGGCAGCATTGCTGCCGCCGATTGCTTCACCTGACAGGTGAGCCCTGCTGCTTGCCCACAGCAGGGATAAAGGTAGAAAGAAACTACCTGCCCGGCGCCCAAAACTACATGTCCCGGGCATCGGGTGAAATCCAACATCCCTGACACCCACTTTTGCTTAGCCAGCCCCTTACATCTTGGACTGTGAGAGAGGGTAGCACTAACAGTCAGCACTGTATTGTACAATGCTCTCCATCTAACACTGGAACATTCCTAATAGTAGTAGAAAACAATCACATAACTACACTCCTTTAATTTTCAGTCACAGTTTGAGGTGGGTGCCGAACAAGACTATATTGCTCAGCTGCTGTGAAATCTGCAAAGAAGTTTCAGGGAGTACAGGGCCTGGCTGGCAGGGGGTCTGGCAAAACTGAATATACAAAATTAAATATATTCTGTTAGGAAAAGAATATACATAAACATTTGTTCCCCATTTAAAATATTATGTATGGCTATCAAAAGGAAGATGGCTAAATTGGGCATCATGTTTAATCAACTTGATAATTGTGTACATTCAGCCTTAGCTTACTTGTAACATTGAGCATTTTATTACCTGTTGCACTTTCTATTGTTTTTCTTTTATATAACATGAAAACTGTATTCTCTTCTTCCATTTGTATGTTGGTAATGCTCTTTTCAATCAGAATGCTGCCAAAGATCTAGAATACAAATATGTAAAGTGAAAAAATGAAGACCAGTAAGAAAGTGTATTTATTTCTATAAATATGACCTTATGCCCACTAGACATTTGCCGAGCTCTTCTGAATACATTTTCTCCTGGCAGGGGAAAAGCAGTGTAAAAAAGGTGTCTAAAGTCACATTTTGTAAATATATTTAGGAACATCAAGCTTTTGGGCCTTCATCCAATCTATTGGCCAGAATATTAATGTATTAAAATTGAAATGAATGAATGCTCCAGCAGTAAGTGATGGATTTTGTTTTCTGTCTCTAAATGCCCCTGCATCTAAACGTTTGTAAACGTCTATGTGTGCATGGACACATTGACTAACATGGGAGGAAGAGGGAGGGGGCTTAGAGGCTGGAAAAAATGTCAAAGGCCCTTAAAAGCTGCGCTTTTGACACCCAGTCCTATCAAAAAATCTTAAAGTGTTACTAAACCCACAATAGTAAAATTAGTCTGTATATGCAGTAATGCATGCTTGTTATACTCACTTTGGAACCTAAGGGGTTCATCCTCAGCATTGTGTAAAAAGGTTGTTTGATCCTGTCTGCTCTGATCCTCCCCTTGTTCTACTGTCCCCACGCCTTCTGCTGATAGTACAGAGCTCTAGGAGTCATTGTGCACATGCTCAGTTTAGTGTGTATTGCAAGAGTTTCTTTTTCTTTGGAAGGATGCATGTGATCCAGACAGTCAGAGCAGAATGAAAACCACTCCTACAACCTTTAATCAGTGCTCAGCTGGACACTGATCGAAGTTACAAGACTGCTCTAACTGCTGGTGAGAAAAAGATATTTAGCAGTTTATATTTACTGAAATAATTGCATTTCCATGTTTTGTGTACTGTGGGAGACTAGATATAGTGAACACAAGGTCATGGGTTTAGAAACACTTTAAGTTTAACTTTACTCATGCTGACAAGAAAAAAACGTTTGTTAGTCAACTGTATAAATTACGAATTTAATTGCAAAATTACAGTAGATACCAATATCTGCATTCTTTTACTTTCCTCCTTCCTCTATATGGGAGGGTCTGCCTGCTATAATCCCATGATCAGCCACTGTGCTATAATAAGACAAAACTGTTATTAAAGTGGGATTAAACCCAAAAGCAATCATTTTTGATATAGAAACTTACCAATTCTTATATGTGATGGCTGTGGTAGTTTTGTTTTTTAGGCTCTCTTTCCTTTATTTTCACCTGGTGATATGACTGTAATGCAGGCCATAGACGGTTCGAAAATCGGCCGATCTTTTGTCCGAAAGATTAACCGGCCGATTTTCGCACTGTTAGTGGGTTAATTGGTTGGCCTGTTTTTGGGTTTTTTGCACGTTTGGATTATCAGTCATGTTGGAAAATTTGTGGAAAACAGCCAAATCGTACGATTGTTTTAACGAAAAAAATATGCGCATGAGCCGTGACCTGTAAGGAACAGAAGTTTTGGCTGTTATATGGGGTGAATTTTGTGACTTGGTCGGCCGATTTTTGTAATCGTTGGTGGTAACGTCGACTTAACAAACGACCGATTTTTCATTTATCGTTCGAAAAAACGCACGGTTTTCGACCGTCTATGGCCTGCATAAGTCTGTTGTTTTTCAACGGAACCAGCAGTCGTGCAGCTGTTGAGGGTTGAGACAAACCATTTACTAATGACAGGGGTGCTTGCAATGATCAGCGTTTATTTATTTATGTAAAACCTTTATTCCAAAGGGAAAAAAAAACTGTTGCTATAACTGCTTATATAGTATTAGTTGGAGTGTGGCTTAAATTTGTTAGTGTGGAGGTTACTGGACAGATCATCAGGTGAAAAGGAAGGGAAAAAACCTTCAATAAAAAAACTAATGCAGCCACCACATCTAATGATTGGTAAGCTGCAATATATTACATTTTTGGTGTGGGTTTAATACAGCTTTAAAGGGTTTGTTCACCTTTACCAAAAACTGCCTTTGCAGAAAAGGTGTCTGTAGATAAAAACAAACTGTGCAGCTTTGACTAAAGTTGAAGAATGCCCTTGCTATATGTGTAGGATGTTTACAAAATTCCTGAAGCCTGATAGGAATATTCCCAAGAGTTTGCTAAGAGTGGCCTAGCCATTTTTGCTCACCTCCACCATGACAAGAGTGAGCTCTCAAGCACTAAGCTCAGAGCTATTGCTTTAGGGGAAAGAGCACGTGGGGGGATTGAATCAGAGAAAGAGTTCACACCTGTGATGGTGGAGGTGGGCAGTAATGACTAGGCCTCTCTTAGCAATGTGCTGGGAGTATTCCAGTCAGGGCCTCAGGAGGAACATCAATAGCCTACACCTACAGCAATAGTATTCTTCAACTTTAGTCAGAGCACCACAGTTTGTTTTTATCTACAGACACTCCTTACCTATGTAGCAGGCTCCTTGTACAAGAGGATTCAGAAGGAATCACATGTTCAGCAGTCAGTCCTTTCTCTCTCTCTCCTATTTGTAAAACCTGGGCATTCTGCCAAGTTCATGACTCATCCACTACACAGCAAAGAACGCTGGGAGAGGGGAGGAAGCAGGAAGTGAAGGGGAGAAGAGAGAGACACGAGGCTGGAGAAAAGACAGGGACATGTGGAGCCCGTCCAAGCAGAGGAGGAGGCACTACAGCACCCAGCGCGGATAGAGGGACCCTGCTGTGTGTTCAGAGTCTGGTGAGCTGTCCCACTGGAGAGAGTAAGACACACCATTTACACTTTGCATATAGACTGGGACATCCGCACCCCACTGCTGGGATCTCACCCATCCAGGGCCCTGTGCAAGCCACAGATCCCTCTGCCTGCTTTGCCCCTCACCACTAGTGTAATTGAGACTGTCTGCCCCGGGGACTGACACATGCTGGGAGATTGCATCCTGCGACTGCCCCTGGTCTTGGGGTGCTTTGTGTTGCGTTTAGACACTGAGGTTGGACCCTCTCAGCCCAGAAACCTAGTGAAATCGGATGTAACCCACACCAGCTGAAACTCCAAAGAAGCCTTCAGCTGCTATTTACTTCATTGTAAGGACTAAACGTGCACCAACTAGAGCTCCACCGTTACAAGGACTGAAGTGGGGGAATCTGGCTTAGTAGCCTTATTAGAGGTACCTCTTTATTGCATTCTGTTCTGACTCTGAGGTGATTTTTGGCTAACGCCCCTCAGAAGCAGAATCATACACCGGTGTGGGTAATACATTTCATTGATAGAGCATAAGTAAGTTTATTTGTTTGATATCAGTTGTATTCTGCTTAAAGTGCGGCTCTGCCATCCGGAGACTCTTGGCTGTGAAGCCCTCTAGTGGCAGACCAAATTTACTGCATTGCATAAAAGAAGAAAAGTAAGTTTTGAAGTTGAAAGGGGAACCCCACCCCTCTACACTGCATTTCATTCGCCATAAAATTGTTCTTGTTTTATTTAACCCTGTGTCAGCAAATTTCTTGGCGGGGTATTTGCTATTCATTACCAGTTGTGCCAGAGGGATTGGGTTTGCTTAGGGTTGGATCTATTGAGCGCAGGACCCATAATATATTCCAGCTTGTCCCAAGGGGCAGTGCTACACGTGGGGGCTCGTCCGGGATGGTGGCCTGCTGAACTATCCAGACTTGATCCGGACTGTGAGAGAGGAGGAAGCCATGTTGGATGACAAAGAGAGACAGTCAGACTCTGTTGTAGGGGTCCGGGTAGTCAATGTGGGAGGTGACACCCCTGAAGTTGAACTCCTTAAGACTCAGGTGTCCCAACTAATGGAGATGGTGACCTTACTAATGGCGGGACCGTCGGGTTTAGCGAGAGAGACTAGAGCAGTTTCTGAAAACCTGTCAGGAGTTGCCCCAATGCAAGCAACTAGTCCCACCATTCAAATGATCTGCTTTAATTGTGGAGGGACCGGACATGTCAGGAGAGTCTGTCCGAGCCCCAGGAAGCCTGAAGCTAAGCGCCAAAAACCGGCGGAAAACTTCAGAGGGCCCTGGTGAAGGAGCAACCCAGGGACCCCACCACCGTAGCTAGCTCCACTCAACCAAGTAAAAGGGGGGCGAGGAGAAAATCTGGTCCTATCCAGAAGGACCCCACCATCCCTTACAAACAGCCTAGGGAAAATGCCACTTCACCTCAGGGAGTCAGTGCACACCTCAAACCTGGGAGTCAACCACGGCTTAGGCCGAGCCAAAACTCCCCCAGGAGGGGAGTAAGGATAAGAACTGCAGAACAGAAGAAGACGGCTACCTGTTCACCACTCCCTGAGAATTTAGTGGGACCCTCCCCTGTCGTCCCGATTCAGGTAGAAGGGATTTATACCAGGGCTCTTCTGGACACCGGAGCCCAAGTAACCCTTCTGTACCGAGACTTCTATGACAAGCATCTGAAGCATTTGCCCTTGCAGAAGCTGGAAGACCTGGAAATATGGGGCATAGGAACCCAGAGGTTTCCCTATGATGGTTACCTATTCGGTCAGACTAACTTTTGATCCTTCCATGACAGAAAAGGCTGAGACTTTCGAAGCCTTAGCCATCATCTGTCCCCGGCCGCCTGGGGCCAATAGGAGTCCCCTAATCATAGGGACCAACACCAATCTTGTCAGGAGGCTGTTGGCGCCATTGGTCGAAGAGCCCAATGATCAACCCACTTCTGTACATCCCATGCTGAGGCAAGCATATCAGCGCCTGGTACAAGAGAGGAGAGCCCCAGCGGAAAGAATAGGGAAGATATGGCGCCTGGATCAACATGAGAAGGTGCTACAACCCGGAGAGGTGGCGTGTTTACAAGCATCAGTCAAATTGACCTGGAAGCAGCCAGGCCCCTTCATTGTCCTTGAGGCTGGTGGCTGTGAAGAGAACACAGGAGTGGAGATCCTCCCGGAGGTAGTGTCAACAAAAGCGCTACGGAGGAGCCACGGAAAGGTTTCGGTCAGTGTTCATAACCCAACTGCTGCCCCAGTGAAAATCCCAGCTCGGGTGCTGTTAGGACATGTGGATCCTGCAACTCCAATCTTGCCCACTGAGCTAGGGGACGGAAGAGAGAAAGAAATCCCTGTCGATGCGTTTTACCCAAGGAACACCCCCCTTTCCCCGGAATGGAGAGAGAGAGCAAAGAATCAACTCCTAAGGTGGCGGGCTGCATTCTCCAGAAGTGAGTTCGATGTGGGGTGTGCAGAGAGTGCCCATCATCGGATTCGGCTTCGAGAAGACGCCCCATTCAGGGAAAGGGTTCGACGAGTTCCATTGGGAGATTTGGAAGACCTGCGTGAGCAATTGGCAGAGTTGAAGAGGACAGGCATCATCAGAGAGTCCCGAAGCCCATACGCCTCTCCGATAGTGGTGGTCCGGAAGAAGAACGGATCTTTGAGATTGTGCATCGACTACCGGACGCTAAACCGAAGAACTGTTCCTGATCAGTGTACCACCCCCAGGATAGAGGATGCTTTGCAAAGCCTATCAGGGGCAAAGTGGTTCAGTGTGCTGGACCTGAAGAATGGGTATTACCAGATCCCCATGCACCCGGAAGACCGAGAAAAGACCGCGTTCATAACCCCAATAGGGTTCTTTGAATTTGACCGGATGCCTCAAGGTTTGTGCAACTCTCCAGCCACCTTTCAAAGGCTGATGGAGAAGACGGTGGGTGACATGAATTTAATTGAAGTACTGGTATACTTGGATGACATCATTGTGTTCGGGAAGACTCTGGAGGAACATGAGGAGAGATTGGAGAAGGTGCTCAAGAGACTTCATGATGAGGGACTGAAGTTGTCTTTGGAGAAGTGCCAGTTTTACCAACCCTCGGTCAATTACCTGGGTCATGTCGTATCTGCCGACGGAGTGGCCACTGACCCCAAGAAGCTGGAAGCTGTCACCTCATGGCCAAGGCCCACAAATATCACAGAGCTTAGATCTTTCCTGGGGTTTTGCTCCTATTATCGCAGATTCGTCTAGGGCTTCGCTCGGATAGCCCGCCCACTCAATGAACTGCTCAGAAACGAAGAAGACAATGATGATGCAGATCTTTCTAGACCTGCGAAGCCAGCAGTGGGACCCAGGAGGCCTAGGGAATCTATTCAAGGACAATGGACAACCCAGTGTGAAGAGGCCTTTGAACGGCTGAAAAAGAGTCTAACCACCGCCCCAATCCTGGCCTATGCAGACCCAGCCAAGCCGTACGAATTGCATGTGGATGCAAGTAGAGATGGGTTAGGGGGAGTCCTCTATCAAGAACAGAATGGATGCTTGCGACCTGTCGCCTATGTGAGCCGGGGTTTGGCATCCGCTGAGAAGAACTACCCACCCACAAGCTTGAATTCTTGGCCTTGAAGTGGGCAGTAGTGGACAAACTTCGAGATTACCTACAGTATATGGAGCAGAATTCGTGATAAAAACAGATAATAACCCCCTCACATACAGTGGGGATCGAAAGTTTGGGCACCCCAGGTAAAAATTTGTATTAATGTGCATAAAGAAGCCAAGGAAAGATGGAAAAATCTCCAAAAGGCATCAAATTACAGATCAGACATTCTTATAATATGTCAACAAAAGTTAGATTTTATTTCCATCATTTACACTTTCAAAATAACAGAAAACAAAAAAATGGCGTCTGCAAAAGTTTGGGCACCCTGCAGAGTTAATATCTTGTACTGCCCCCTTTGGCAAGTATCACAGCTTGTAAACGCTTTTTGTAGCCAGCCAAGAGTCTTTCAATTCTTGTTTGAGGTATCTTTGCCCATTCTTCCTTACAAAAGTCTTCCAGTTCTTTGAGATTTCTGGGCTGTCTGTCAAGCACTGCTCTTTTAAGGTCTATCCATAGATTTTCAATTATGTTGAGGTCAGGAGATTGTGAAGGCCATGGCAAAACCTTCAGTTTACGCCTCTTGATGTAATACCCCGTGGATTTCGAGGTGTGTTTAGGATCATTATCCATATGTAGAATCCATCCTCTCTTTAACTTCAGCTTTTTCACAGATGGCATCAAGTTACCATCCAAAATTTGCTGAAATTTTATTGAATCCATTTTTCCTTCTACTCGTGAGACGTTCCCTGTGCCACTGGCTGCAACACAACCCCAAAGCATGATTGATCCAACCCCATGCTTAACAGTTGGACAGAGGTTCTTTTCATTAAATTCTGTGCCCCTTCTTCTCCAAACGTACCTTTGCTCATTCTGGCCAAAAAGTTCAATTTTAACCTCATCGGTCCACAGAACTTGTTTCCAAAATACATCAGGCTTGTCTATATGTTCATTTGCAAAGTTCAAACGATGATTTTTGTGGTGAGGACGTAGACGAGGTTTTCTTCTGATGACTCTTCCATGAAGACCATATTTGTACAAGTATCTCTTTATAGTGGAATAGTGTACCACAACTCCAGTGTCTGCCAGATCTTTCTGGAGGGATCGTGCATTGAATTGTTTTTCTCACAACCCTGCGAGCTGTTCTGTCTGATATTTTTCTTGGTCTTCCAGATCTTGCTTTAACTTCCACTGTTCCCGATGACTGCCATTTCTTAATTACATTCCGAACAGAGGATATTGACATCTGAAAACGCTTTTCTATCTTCTTAAAGCCTTCTCCAGCTTTGTGAGCGTCAACTATTTTCAGATTCAGTTTTCTAGACAACTGCTTAGAAGAACCCATGGTGCTGATTGTTGGGGCAAGGTCAGATGAGTCTGGGCATTTAAAACCTTTGAGATTGACATCACCTGGTCTTCCCAGACGATGATTGAGAACAATCCATGACACTGGCAGGTCTCAGCTTGGCAAAGGGGTCAGTGCATGCTATAAATTCTGCAGGGTGCCCAAACTTTTGCAGATGCCATTTTTTTGTTTTCTGTTATTTTGAAAGTGTAAATGATGGAAATAAAATCTAACTTTTGTTGACATATTATAAGAATGTCTAATCTGTAATTTGATGCCTTTTGGAGATTTTTCCATCTTTCCTTGGCTTCTTTATGCACATTAATACAACTTTTTAGCTGGGGTGCCCAAACTTTCGATCCCCACTGTACATTCTCACTACAGCTAAGCTGGATGCTACTGGCCACAGTGTGTAGCTGCCTTATCGGAGTTCACTTTCAGCCTCAGTTATCGACCAGGGATTGGGAATAGGGATGCAGATGCCTTATCCCGAAGACCTCACTGTTCCAAGGATTCCCCAGAAGAGTGGACTCAGGTGCCCTCTGAAGGGGTACGAGCCTTATGCCAAGGAGTGGAACACCGAACAAGAGGTGGGTCCAGGGCAGAAGACATTGGGATTTCGGCGTCTGGCTTTCCCAGGTGTTATTGCAATGTCACCCAGGTTGGGGGTGAAGGACTGCCCAAACTTTCCAGGAAGGATCTGCGAAGAGATCAGTTGGAAGACCCCCTCTGCGGCCTAGTATTGAAGGCTTTAGAAAGCAAAAGCCCTGATTTGCTTCTTACATCGTCAAGTCAGGCCCGGCGGCTACATCGTGAGTGGGATCGGCTACAGTTACGCCACGGAGTGGTCTACCGAATGGGGCCCCTCTGATGATCCTGAAGAGAAATGGCAGCTATTTTTGCCTGCAAAACACAGAGAAACGGTGCTGACTGCTCTCCATGATGACCATGGCCATCTGGGACCAGAAAGAACCTTTTGTTTGGTGAGAGGCCGCTTCTACTGGCCCTGCATGCGGACAGAAGTTGAAAGTTACTGTCAGTCCTGCATCCGATGTATTCAGAGGAAGACTCTGCCTCAACGAGCTGCCCCAATGGGCCACCTTCAAAGTCAGGGACCCATGGAGTTGGTGTGCATTGACTTCCTGTGCCTGGAGTCGGATCAGAGTGGACAGGGAAATATCCTGGTAGTGACTGACCATTTTACCAGGTATGCCCAGGCTTTTCCTGCTAGAGATCAGTTAGCATCAACTGTGGCAAAGATTTTAGTAGAAAGGTTCTTTGTGCATTACGGACTACCACAACGTATCCACTCAGACCAAGGGAGAGATTTCGAGAGCAATCTCATCAAGAGACTCTTGAGTCTACTAGGCATCCAAAAGTCGAGGACTACTCCATACCATCCTCAGGGAGATCCTCAATCGTACCCTCCTGAATATGCTCGGGACATTGACTTCAGTGCAAAAGCAACACTGGAGTAAGCATGTAGCAGCCATCGTACATGCCTACAATAGCACTGCCAACGATGCTACAGGATACTCTCCTTACCTG